>NW_027204115.1:467500-812500 GCF_024711535.1 Dipodomys merriami
TCTTAGTTTTAGCAGCTTTCAACCTGGAAGGCGTCTCAAGTGATGGAATCAGGCAGGAGTTTAGTCTACTTTTACCACAGTGGAGGTGGACTGGATGATGATGTAGATTTCCTCCTAGTGACTGTCAGGCTGTCCTTGAACTTTACCCATTAGGGTGTACAGCAGCAGCAGCAGGGTCTCTCAGTGGCTCCAAGGGACTGTCACACCAAGTGCTGGGCTGCACATTCCTACACAGACTGGTTAAGGATACATTGCATAGGGTTGGCAGGGTGTGACCCCACTGGTTTTTAAGACAATAGCCCAGGACAAGTTATCAAGATGACAACTTTTTAAACAAATATTTCTTTTAATAAGGGTAGGATTTTCTAGGCAGATATAGAGGGCTCAGGCCTGTACTATTATTTCCCATGCCTTTCCTTCTGTCTATTTTGCCACATTAAAAAAAAAAGTGACTCTGGTGTCTTGTTCTTAAAGGGGAATGATGGACAAATGTTCATCTTCTGTCACTTCTTCAAGCTGACTTAGGGGTGTTGATCCTACCTAGCCACGAACCTATAACCTTAGCCTTTTTTACAAAGAGGATACAAGGGTTAGAAGTCATTAAGAACAACATTATAACTTTTGACAAATGCACAGACCTTTGTCTGGCTAGAGCAGTGTAGCTTATTTAGCCTTCTGGTTTGCAAAAGGATCTTTCTGGATGACTAAGGAATGTGATCTCTAGTAATCCTAACAATGCCTGAATTACCTATGCAGGCCTTCAGACAGATATCAATAGAAACACTCTCAGGTTTACAAACATTTTTCCTGAGCTGATGAATTTCATGTAGCTGGTGTCAGCTCAAAAGTTACTGCCAATTAGAGCTTTTGGCACATACAGGGGTTGGGATCTAAAGTATCCTCCACATTTTACAACCTTAGCTTTTTAGTACTATCATAGATAACTAAGTTCCTGTCCCTTACAAGGTAGATAGTCAAAGATATTAAGCATGCTTACAAACTATTTTCCCATGACCTCCTGTCTCTGACCAATTGTTGAAGGGCCACGCACAAATGACTCTAGGATCTGACATTATTTCTGCCATCCAAGCAGTGGCTTATAGTCTCTGGATGCTCCTCCATTGCTTTCATCCCAGGAGTGTCTTCTCTACACTGAGAAAAAGGCCTCATTGGCATTTCTCTTAGCTGGTTGCTGGACTTGAACTTGGGGCCTGAGGGCTGTCCCTCAGCTCTACAGCTCAAGGCTAGCACTCTGCCACTTTGAATCCTAAAGCAACTCTGCTTGCTCTTTCAGCCTTCTGCTAGCTGGGTAGTGGTGACAGTCTCACATGGACCTTTTTCTGCCCAGGCTGGCTTCGAACCAATTTGCAGATCAATGAGTCTAATAAAAGGCCACTTTCCTCCAATTTAAAGCAACAAGGTGGTCAACATAGAAGTAACTTATAAGCATGTTCTTACCTGAATCTAATTAAGAGCCAAAGTTGGGCTGGGAAGGTGGTTCAGTGGTAGATCGCTTGCCTTGCATGCATGAAACCCTGGGTTTGATTCCACAGCACCACATAAGCAAAAAGAAAAAACGCCGGAAGTGGCACTGTGGCTCAAGTGGTAGAGTGCTAGCCTTGAGCTGAAGAGCTGAGGTACAGCACCCAGGCCCAGAGTTCATGCCTCAGGACTGGACCCCCCCCCCCCCAAAAAAAACAAAAAACAAACAAACAAAAGAGCCAAAGTTACTTCTGACAAACTTACAAGAATCCTCACTCTTTTTTGGGGGGGGGCCTGCTGGGAACTGTTAAAAAAAAAAACAACCTATGAGAGTAAACTGAAATAGGAATTAAGCAATTATTTTGGTAATCCTAATTTTTCATTTTTGCACTTTGAGGCAAATGTTTAGAACAATTTTACTTTTAAACTTTATATACAGAAATCCGTTCCTAATTTGTAAGTCTCCTATTAATCTGTTTTAATATTCTATACTTTAGTTTTTAGTTGCATTCTGAAAAATCCCTTGAACTCTTGAGGCTAGGTGTCACTCATTTCTTCTTGGATGCTTGTTTTAAAACAGATACACATTAAAACTTTTAAACTCTTAATGCAAAATTTACAATCACTATCATTGTACCAAAGAGCTAGACTTAACACCTTTATGCCTTAAAAAAAAACATATCCAATGGCAGAATATCATTGAGAACAAATCACATACAAATAAACTTTTTAACCCTCTTTTTAAGGCCTTCTCAATTTTAATTTTAACACATCCAAGGGGCAGTTTGAGCTATGCTAATCAGATCATCACATCACTCATTTTTACCATCATGTTTCCAATGTCTATCTTCAGGGAAAAGGGACAGAATAAAGATGGGCCACTTGGTCCTTCCTGTGGAATGGTCATGCACCCATTCTGACTCTTTAGGGTTAGATGAACTGTGTTTGTGCGAGCTTGCTCTATTTCACCATGCGTAGACTCTTCCCAAGTCCTGTTCCACCACGCATGACCAGTGGAACTGCACTTCTGCCTGTTCACCCTTCACTCCTAAGGATAGATATTCTGTTGCCTTCTAAGTTTCTCCTTTTTGTTAAGCCAGATATCTTGATTACAGTGTAAACAGCCTTATGCATTCTAAAATAACAGATTTTCAACTTTTCAAGTTAAACAATCCTTAAAAAAACATTTAAAACAATATGAAAATTCTATAAAATTTTTCAGGTAATGTCCCAACCTCATAACCTTTTGAATTTTAAAATTAAACTCAATCAATTGTTACAGCATGCTGACAATTTCTATCATGAACGTTTTCACAAACACATAGAAAACACAGATTTTTTTTAAATTTTATTTTATTTTATTTGAGAGCATACTGTACAGAGGGCTTACAATTACATTGGCAGGATAATGCATACATTTCTTACCACGCATTGCAGCCTCCTCCTTTGTTTACCCTTCACCTCCCTTCCCAGCCTCCCCCCTCCCCCCACCCAATCATACCCCCCTCCCCCCCCACACCGACATTGTAAAGCTTGCTTTGACATGACATTTTGTAATTCTCCTTGTTGCAACAGGTCCACCTGAATCCTTAAACGACTTGTTTGTCCCCATCTCCTCCACATGTTATACTGACATCAAATAAAGTGAAAGCGGGGGTTACACTGTGGGGGAGGGACATACAAAGCAACAAAGAAATAATCTTATAAATGCGTTAGAAACACATGCATGAAAGAAACGAAAACATTAAAATACATATTTAAGGGTTCGTTTTCCTAACATCACATTATCTGACCTTTTCCGCTTGACTCATACCTATACTAGATATTGCAAATAAGGGAAACCATGGGACCTATGTTTCTTTGGGCCTGGCTTACTTCACTTAATATAATTTTTTCCAAGCCTTTCCATTTCCTAACAAATGGGGAAATGTCATTCTTTCTGATGGAGGCATAGAATTCCATTGTGTATATATACCACATTTTCTTGATCCATTCATCTACTGAGGGGCTTCTGGGTTGGTTCCATATCTTTGCTATGGTAAATAATGCTGCAATAAACATAGTTGTGCTGGTAGCTTTAGTGTGTTCTTGTTTGTATACATTTGGGTAAATGCCCAAAAGAGAAAACACAGATTTTTTTTGGGGGGGTCCATTCGTGGGGCCTGAACTTTGGACTTGGGCACTGTCCCTCAGCTCTTCAGCTCAAGGCTAGCCCTCTACCACTTGAGCCACAGCGCCACTTCCGGCTTTTTTCTTTTTGCTTATGTGGTGCTGAGGAATCGAACCCAGGGCCTCAGGCTTGTAAGTCAAGTGCTCTACTACTGAGCCACTTTCCCAGCCCAAACCCCAATTATTTAAATGTGCAAAAATAAAAATCAGTTGTATGTACATTTTCTAAAGTTTTCAAACAAAAATTTAAGAAAATATTTCTTTTAAACTAAGTAATTTTGTTGAGCTTCATTTTCCCAGGGCTTGTTTGTTTAGGAAAGCATTTCACCAACTGGTCTTTTGAATCCAATTTGTTGATGGAAGGCTGGGGAGGGGGGTGTCACCTGAAACTAAACTGGCTTGATTTTTATCCAATTTTAGACAAGAGCACTTTACATTGTTGGGACTAGCTGAAAAGTCAAAACCAGGCACACAGCCTTCTCTGTGACTGAGCCCAGATGGAGACTGGAATTTTATATCCCCAGAGATGTTCAAATAAATTTCAAAAACACAAAACAAAAAACCCACATTTAAAAGTAGTACCAAGGGGCTGGGAAGGTGGCTCGGTGGTAGAGCACATGCCTTGCATGCATGAGGCCCTGGGTTCGATTCCTCAGCAACACATAAGCAAAAAGAAAAAAGCTGGAAGTGGAGCTGTGGCTCAAGTGGTAGAGTGCTAGCCTGAACAGAAGAGTTGAGGGACAGCACTCAAGCCCAGAGGTCAAGCCCCACAACTGGATCCCCCCACCCATCCAAAGAACAACAACAACAACAAAAAACCTAGTACCAATTTTAAAACAGAACTAGACAACACAACAACCAAAGGCTGAGTTTATCCCTACCAGAACTCTGTGCTGTTCTCACTCAGCAAGCTGAATTGAGTCTGCTGAATGAGCCTGCCACTCTCACCCAGAACTTCCCTATCTCAGAGAGAACAGAGAACAATCAGGTTTCAGTGAATGGGGTGACATCTCACCAACATTTGTTGACCAAGGGCCTTACAATGTGGAATAGAAGTCCCAGTCATGTTGGGGCAAGGGAAATAAGTCCTTAGCAGCCATCCCCTCAGAGTGGCAGATTCTCCCCCATACTCAGTACCCCCTGGGTCAAGGCTTAAGGGTAAGATAAACACCAAATGACAGACAGAACATTCGGCACACCGACACAACTTAAAAAGGCATGCTGTAGCATTGGAAATTGCCAACCAGAAAGTGCCAGACTACAGAAAGAGTTACCCAAAAAATGGAAAACTTCCCAATACAGACGGAAAACTCCCAAAAAATGTGTGCATGAAGTGCCAGACTACAGATGGAAAATTTCCCAAAAAATGTCTGTACTAAACAGCAATCTATCCAAAGGGGTCTGGGGACATCTCCTCATAGACTCCTTTGGCAGTCTCATAGCATGTCTGCCAAGACTCCTTGCCAACCAGAATACAGACCTGGTTGGAAACTAGAATTACAGATACAGAACTTGCAAGCAACCAAATATACAGAACAGCAATGCCTAAACTTGACAGCTGGGTTTTTTGGGGCATCTGGAGGGTCTTATGAGGCAGATTCCAGACAAGCCCCAGAAATGTTTTATGGACTTGGGACCCCTGAAAGACCACCAGAGACCACAACCAATGCGAACAGCAAAAGAGTCGTTTATTTGCAAGCTCAAGCTTGGTCCTCTGCGCACTGGGTAACCAGTGACACAAAGAGTCCTCAAGCACAAAATCAGCACAGCTTTTATAGTATTGAACATACAAGTTTAGGGAATTTCCACACAAGCAGTTACATGATTGGTTTGAGTCCACTCTAACATCACCGCCCTTTCTCTGAACTATTGGGATTTTCTGTTCCTGAAACATTTGGGCAACTGCTCTGCTTTCTTAAGTGTGGGCAAGGTTGGTGACAACCTGTGTTTTTTCTCTCTCTCTCTCTCTTGGGGTTACTCTGAGGGCAAACTAGCACAAGATGGTGGGGTTAATCTCAGATTGGCCTTACTTTGGCTCTTCAGCCTGAATAAAACATAGCATACCACATACAAAGCTTTGGTAAAACACAGGTCTGTCTTACACTGTTGGACCAATAGAAGTGTATGTCTAGTGCTGTTGCAGGGGTGTCTTAAGGTGTGTGGAGTTTTTCATCCTGATGATCTTGCAATGATGAAATTGACCATCTACACAATTACCTGAGAAGATCCCTGCTGAGACCTCTATTAAGTAACAGCTTAATAAAGAGCAATATTTACAATGAAATATATTGAACAACCAGACATCATGACCAAAATTAGTTTTACCTGATTCAGTGTACTTTTTACACTCTATATCACATGTACAAGTTCCTCATTCCTTTCTGTCTCATTATGTTTTCTTTCCTTATTTTTGTTTTTTTTTTTCAGAACCATGGTAAATAATAGGGCATTTCTTATATTTTTGTCTTCTAGTCTTCAGAAAGTATGCAGTTAAATAGGATTAAGTTCCTTTTGTTAGAAAATTAAAAACACATTGGATGGGGTCTTCATCATAATTTTGTTATGATCTCAAACACGATTTTATTTCTGGCATTTTACCTGTGTAATCTCACTTCAGTGTTTTCTAAAGGGCACTTTAGTAGAAGGAGGAAATTCAAAGTGGATTCTGGTAGAGAATTTCTGTTACTAAAAACTCTGGTACATAGTAAGGTAGGCAACTCTAAAATTATTCATTAGAGAGATGAGTTGAAAGTCATCTTTTTACACACTAATACTCTTTCCTCAATGAAACCAGAGGATTTAAAATAACTAATATTTTTGAAGTTAATGGCACAAATGTGCATGAATTTTCTAGAAATAAAATGATCACTCATGATCACTGATACTTCAAAGAATGCTTTCCAATAAGAGGAATCTCCTTCAGATATTTTCACACAATGTATATCTGCCTGGTAACAGAACCTCAAACTAGATTAAGGTATCTAATAGCTATTTAATGTTTGTTACCTTTTTGCTGTAGTGCTTTCTTATCATATTGATTAGTATGAATTCTATGGCCAGTATAAAATTGCATTTGTAATAAAATTTACTAGATGGGACCTTCATGGATGAGGTGGTGTGGGGATTCTGGTGGAGCCCTGTCTGATTCAAGGGAGGAGTTGGTATTGGCACAGTGTCTGTGGTGGAGCAGGGCGGGGCTTTGAGGATGAAGCCCAGTCTGTGTTGGGCTTTGAGACAGCAGGGAGAGGACAGGAAGGACTAGACTTGTTAGGGGCCTGGACTCTTGTGGAGTAGGCGGGATTGAGCATGGAGGCTGGCAGGTGGATGGGTTTTCAGTGGAAGAAGTTGAGGTCACTGGGGGGGGGAGGCTGTTTGGAGCAGAGCTTTGAGAAGGAAGAACAAGGCTACAAGGGAGGAGATTACTTAGAGGAGGGGTGCTGGTAGAGCACTGTGAGCCCTTGTGGGATATGTAGGGTGAGGTTTCCCATAAGGCAGGGAAGGGAATGGAGGCAAGAGGCTGACAGAAGGTGGGGATTCTGGTGTAGGAATGTGGAGCTATGAGAGAGAGGCTTTTCAAATCTGGCTTTGAGAGGGCCCGGTGGCACCAGGAAGACGTGGGCAAGTAAGGGGCGGGGTTTCTGGTGGAGAATGGCAGGCCTTAGGGAAGTGTGTTAGGGTGGAGGTGGGGTTTCTTGCAGAGCAGGATGTAGTCACAATGTATGTATGAGTTTTTCAGGACCAGAGCTTTGTGAGAGCAGTGCATTAGACTAGTTCGGATGGGTTTTCTGGGGTAGCGAGTCACCACTTCAAAAAGAAAAATCAGGTTGGGTGGGGATTTCAGTGTTGCAAGGCAGGACATGGACTTTGGACAGGGTTTCCAGTAGGGCAAAGAAACCTTCTAAAAGGGACTATGGAGGGACAAGGATTTACAGTTCATCCTGCTGAGACTTCCAGAGGGAGGCCAACTGGTGCAGTGGTTTCCAGTGGAGCAATGTGGGTGTCGAGAGATTGGATAGTGTGGTGGGGGGTTTCTAGTAGGGTTTTTCTGGAGCAGGGCAGAGCTTGGAGCCATGGAGCTAGTTGGATGAGGAGCTTTGAGAAGGAGTGGAGTGGGCATGGTATCTGGTGGTGTAGTGTGTGGATCTGAGGAAGGAGCCAATAGGGGGTGGGAGCAAGGCAGGACATTGAGAGAGTAGATGTGGGAGGTGCAAAGGCTTGTGGTGAAGCCGGGCTGGCTTTCCAGGCAGGAGATGTGCTGTGTGAAAATCTTCTGGCCAAGCAAGGTGGGGTTTCAAGGGCAATTATAGGCAGGTGGAGGGTTTTTGGTGTAGCATGATGGGCTTTGTGGGAAGAGGTAGGTTCAGGGCTGTGTTTGGGAAGTTAGGCCACTTAGAAGTAGGCTAGTGATGGGAGGAGTTTCTGATGAAACCAGGAGGGGCTCAAGGGAGAAGGATGATTGGGAGTGGGGTTGAAAGGAAAGGGAGGAGCTTGCAGGTACTAGGATATGGGAGCAATGGGACTATGCAGGACTAGAGTAGTTAGGGGCAGGGTATCTGGTGGATGAGGTGGTTATTGGAGGGTGGAGCCCAGTGCATGTGGAGTTCTTGGATGGTTTCTGATGGTGCAGAGCAGGGATTCCAGGAAGGGGTGGAGTGAAAGAGGGATTTCCCTATGGCAGAGGAGGGCTTTCAGGAAGGAGTCTGGTTGCAGTCAGGCCTTTGAAAGTTTATAGCAGGGCTACCAGGGGGTAGGTTATTTAAGGTTGGGCTTTTCAAGGAAGAGGTTGAGTGGATTTGTGTTTCTAGTGGATCCAGTCAAGTTTTATGGGAAGCAGGGATAGGAAAGGGGCAAACTTTAGTGAAGAGTGGGGCTACAAAACATAAAAAGTTACTATTAATAAATACAATATAAGAACACCATTTTCTGTCAGTGTAGAATTATATTACTTTTATATTTGCGAGAGATACTGGAGAAAGTAACCAAGTAATAATTCCTTCCTAGTGATATTTTTCTTTATTCCAATTGAGTGAAAATAAAACCACAGGTCACATCAGGCTCAGAGGCACACAGGAGACTAAGACACATGAAGCATTGGACTTGATTTCCTATCACCATCATTAAGGACCACAAATAAAAAGTTTAAAATTTCTCACTTGGTCATAATGGACACTATTGTGTTAAAATTGTGAATGAATAGAATTTATACTCTGACCATTTTAGAAATCCTAAAAGTAAGTAGTAATGTTTTAACTTTATACAATATTGGAAAGGATACTAAAAATAAGTAGGAAAATATAAAATTGTAGCCAGAATGTTCATTCTCCACCATCAATTCTAATCTAAAAGAATTTAAAACCAGAAAATTGCCATATAGTGAGGATACAGCATGGTTTCTTTTCAGTCATCAAAATGGTGACTTAAGCAATGTGTCTTTATCATTGGATGCATTGATGTTAAAACTTCTTAGAATGTGAAGCACTACGTTACAGACCCTGAAGAAACTCACAAGGAGCTGTGAAATGATGTTGGAGTAAAATTAATGACTAATTGGAGTAGGAATTGATCTTCACTAGGCCAATAAATACTTTGCAGAAGAAAAGGCTACATTGAAAAATAAACAGTGAAAAGGAAGCAGGCAGGCAGACCTTGAAGTAAACATTATCCAATGAACAACATCTACGGAGGCATGATTGCAATCTTCTTTTACCTAATTTACAGTTATTGACCTATGTTGTTCCCTAATGCCAAATAACAAAGCCATGAAAATGCAGTAATCATTTTCAAGGCATTAGAATTTACAGAAAGAATTCAATGAATGTATTGCTAGAAAGTAAAGATAGATGTCTGAGTTAAAGAGTGAAGAAAATATCCCCAATCTCTGGCCCTCCATTGTGAGAGGGGTACGAGCCGAAGCACAAGGAGAATGGACAGAAGTACAGTAGTGCATAATAGTAGTTCGTAAGATGCAATGATGAATGTAACAAGGGAGAAAATCAACAAAATCATCACAGGACTTAGAACAAATGGAATGAGAGAGGAAGAGGGAGAGAAAAAAGGGAATATTAAGAGTTTAAAAGTGGACATGTCTGCCAGGACTATCCTAAGCATATATTAATTAATAAAAATGAGGGAAACCATGGAACCTATGTTTCTTTGAGTCTGGCTTCCTTCACATAATATGATTGTTTTCCAAGTCTTTCCATTTTCTTAAGAAAGGGGTTGTGTCATTCTTTCTGATAGAAGCATAAAATTCCATTGTGTATATATACCACATTTTCTTGATCCTGTCATCTATTGAGGGGCATCTTGATTGGTTCCATATCTTAGCTATAGTAATAATGCTGCAAAAAACATAGTTGTAGATTTAGTGTGGTTTAGCTTGAGATCATTTCCACAAGTGCCCAGGAATGGGATTGCTGGTTCCAGAGCTATGTACATTTGACCTTACAAAATGATGCTAATTGAAATGAACTCTAAGTCATAGAAACAACAAGTCTTTTTTTTTTTTTCAGATATCAACCTTGATGTAGGTAAAGTAGTGTATCTAGATCTTATTTTTATTTCATTTGCCTTTTTCCATTGGTTTATCCCTGGAAATCTCTGTCTTGATTCTGGTACCTTCCATCTTGTATATTCATTTATCTGATTTGGAGAAAGAAAGGGAAAAAATATAGTGATGAAAGAAGTACAAAGAGTGACCCATTGCAACAATGATATTCACACGAAAATATATTGGAAATGAACTTTACAACTTTGGGGTGAGGGGGAGGTGTGGAGGGTGGGAAGGGATATGAGAACAACAATGGAGTGGGCAACACTATTCAACAAGGAATGTACATTACTCATGTAACTGTAACCACTCTGTATCATATTTTTGAAATAAAATAAAATATAAAAATATAACCTATCCTAGAAAAAATATTCTTTTCAAAATAATTCATCTGTCACAGTGCTTGTGAGGAATTCTAGACTCAAGCTGTTAGACCTGGAAAGGGATAGATTGGGAAGCCATCTCAAACAGCAGTCAAAAGGCTGAGAGTTGTACTCAGCAAAGGTCAAAAAGTCAAGGGAAGACAGGGGTATGAGTTATTACCTCAAGAGTATTTAATTTAGAGCTTTTGGACACTAAAAGATTAAGACTTTAGAGACAAGATAGATGTCTGTTATGGTTGTAATGACCATTGCTCCCTTCTACTCCCTAACAATAAGGGATTCAATTAACACTATGTGTACAAACAATATCTCATGTCAATAGTTGTAATCACCAGCAAGATTGATGCCTTAGTTTGTGGATATACTTGTAGCCACTGACCACCCCCCTCCTAGCCCCCATAGTAGAAGGAATATAAAGCATGTCAAGCAGGATTTAGGGATCCAGAAGCTGGCAATGAGGCTTTGGGTCCTCTGGTGTCTTCTTTCCTATTACTTTCTGTGATTTCTCAGTTCTTTGGCCAGGTATCCCATCATCTTTGCTGTCCCATGGTTGTGGTTAGCGACATTACTGATATTCTGAACACCTCAAAACAAACTATGGAAAAACATTTCCTCAAAGAAGATTGACAAACGTATAGGAGCACCTGGAAAGATACCAAACATCAGCAGTCATACTGTGTTCCTCTAGCAAAAAAAGTACAATTCAGGAGTATCTTAACTTCTGATAATATAAGAGATGGATAATTGTCCCTTTTGTATATTTGCATAATTTTTCATAAACACATATACATTGTGAAATAATGTTATTTATTTCATAGGTCACAGACCATGTCACTGGAGTGATGACCCTAATGTCTTATCTCAGTTGCCTGATTCAGACTTGTGAATTGCCTAATTATGAACATTTCTTCATGAAACTCAACAACACAGAATGAAGTGTCAGGGTCAGGCCATTCCATACCTGTAAGGATTTTTATGTATATTAGAGTAATATACACCTACACTGCTCAGCACTTATGGCACATTGGTATGTTATAATTATCTTCAGATCAGAAAAAACGCTAGAGCTTAAAGTAGAATGATGGGCTGTACATTTTCAACTCAAGAGTGATGATCACCCCCTGCAATTATTCTCAGTGGAGAATCCTTCCTATACATTTCACTGACTTAGCTTCTACTCTGTGCTTTACCATTATCAGACAGGGTCACACTGTATCGAGCCACTATAGTGCAGCAATCTTAGCTGCCTTTGAATTTTACCTTCAATCTTGACACCAAGGTCAACTCTGCAACTCTAATCACATAGTTAGTTGACATCCAAACTTTTCAAGCCTAGTTAAAAATTCAGCCATCACTGCTCATTGCCAGTGTTAAAGATCTCACTCCTTTAGATTTGTTGTGCATCTTCTTGTATTTCCAACACTGCCTTAGATGTTGGTTTTTGAAGTAGAGCTTTTAGTTTGCATTTGATTTATGGAGGTGTTAGTGATACCAGTTGAACTGCATATATTATAATGTAAGTAATTTGATGTTTTGACATATGAATTTAATTTTGGCAATTGAAGAAGTGAATACACATCACTCACAAAAGTTTCTTTATGTGTATTGGTATTACTTTATTGTGAACTTCCTAAAAGCTAGCCATGGGAGCACATGTCCCTAATCCCATCACTTCTGTCACTGAGACAAGGCTTGAAAGGTCCAGACTACTTGGCACTTCATAGTGAGAACCTGTCTACAGAGAAGGGGAGAGAATAGCAAAAAGAGTAAATGAATCTTCTAATAGTTTTGTTACATATTCTTTACACTTAGCCATTACGACCACTATAATAGTATTTTTTTTATGACTTCTTACCTACTCTTTTCCTGTTCTGAGCTGTTTTGTTTATGGATCTCTAAGAAATCATATAAGAATCACATAAGAAATCTATATAAATCATATAAGGCATAATAAAAAATAGTTTTGTTGGGATATATAATCCAAAAGGAATAATTTCAGGAAAGTATTAAGCACATAAAATGTAATGCAGAGCTGGGAAGGTGGCCCAGTGATAGAGCGCTTTGACATGGATTTGTTCTCCTAAAGCAATTACTCCAGGAATAATAAACAGTGGAAGCTGAATGATGTTCATTCAGGTATTTCTTTAGAAATTAAACCAATCTTTATTTGGTATAAAGATCACTTACAATGTCATTACCCACACCCTTTTCATTTAAAAATATTTATATTCTGTAGCAATGTCATTGCCGTTATTACCATGCATGAGACCCTGGATTCGATTCTTCAGCATCACAAAAACAGAAAAAAAAAGCCTTGAGCTAAAGAGTTGAGGGACAGTGCCCAGGCCCCGAGTTCATGCCCCACGACCGGACCCCCCCCCCAAAAAAATGTAATGCATTGACTCTTTATTGAAAACTTCACCAGTTGTAGTTTATTTATTCTGATAACAAAGATTATAAACAGTTACAATGGTATTAAGTTACAATAAAAGTTAAAATAAAAGTTACAATGGTATTCCAAATGGAACACAGAACTAGAAACATGAAGGTAGCACTAAAGAATGCTACTGCTACCACTAATCGAGTAAGAATGAAATTTAGGCAAAACTCCCTCAGAGTAAAAGCCACAGGACAACCTCAACATTGCTTTCATTGTTTCATATGAAGAAAAGACTTTATTTTTAGGAAAGACAATTTTTCACAGATATTTATATCAATTATGTATGTATTTCTTAAGGCCTTCAGGAAGAATACTGTGACCATGTTGATGGAAGCTGATTTCTACACAACGGAAGCTGGTGTCTACACAATGTGCAGACACCATTCCAAGCACTGCACCTGCATTAGAGTAATTTTAGTGCTCATGAGTATTTTTCAAGTTAGGAAATGAATTAAGTATTTTATTAAAAACAGAAGTAGGCATAAGGCTAAACAAATTTCCTAAGTACCTAAGACTGATCAGTTGTAGACCCATAATTCAAATCCAGGTTTTCACCAGGCATATCTGAGGATATTCTGTGCCACATTCATTACCTTTCAAGAGCTATGGAGCAGATGAACCCACATTATATTCCTAATTATAGTAATAATGGCAATGACATTGCTACAGGATATAAATATTTTTAAATGAAAAGGGTGTGGGTAATGACATTGTAAGTGATCTTTATACCAAATAAAGATTGGTTTAATTTCTAAAGAAATACCTGAATGAATATCATTCAGCTTCCACTGTTTATTATTCCTGGAATAATTGCTTAAGGAGAACAAATCCATGTCAAAGACACTTGTGTTGATGAACACAGGCTTTTAGCATTAAGTACCTTGAACATACAGGGAATAGTTTGTTGTGGATATATAATCCAAAAGAAGTAATTTTTGTGGCTATTTACTTCCTTGTTGTACCAAAGAAAATCTGTTCCCTATTTTAAAACATATATCAATTTAATGGATATTAGTGATATCAGTTTGAATTAGGTGTGCATAATATATATAATGTATGCTATTACATAACATATGAATGTTATAGTTATAATGTATGTATCATTACTTATATTCTATAACTACTATAAATAATATATGTATAAAACTGGTTTTAGTATTATACTGTGAAGGATACAAGAAATGAAAACTTTATTTAAACAAATATATTTGTAAGTTTTAGTCACATAAGTTATTTTTGTGCCAATACTGAGACTTGAACTATGGTCTGGGTGTTGTCCCTGATCCATTTCACTCAGACTAGCTTAATATAGCTATCTTCAGATCTCAGCCCCTAAGTAGCTGGGATTGCAGATATTAGTCATGTTAAATTTTTTAATTCCATCCTTGGTAGGTCCGTACATAATTATTTTTGAATGTTCAATTATATTATGATAGTCCATTTCTAAACTAATTCAGAATAAATAACTACTTATTGGAGAAAACTATAAATTGCAATTGAAATTGTAAGGACCCTACTTTACTATCAATTTTCAAAGATATTGCTAGTTTAATTCCTGGACAGACAAGTAGAAAAATTAAATTATGTGTGCATAATACATGTAATATACTATAGTACATAATATACAAATAATATATTTATAATATATGCATAATTAGGAGTATTCTATAATTACTATAAATAATATATGTATAAAACTGGTTTTAATATTATACTGTGAAGGATAGAAGGAATGACAACATCCCTATCTTAACTATCTCATTTTCAACAGTATGTAAACTATGCTATAAACATATACCATCAAGAAAGCACACCTGTGTAATCACATATTCACCTTCAAATATTCTCATCGCTATGAACATCCTCTAAGATTGGCTACACTTATCTACAGCAAACACTTTGTGATACTTTCTGGGTAATGTTGCTTGTCTTCATCCTTATCAGCCCTTCAGCAACTTCAGTGAAGAGCATTTTCTCCTGCTTTGCCTGTAGATTATATCAACCCAGCAAAGAAACTGTGGCTGGCACTTGAGCACTGGTACATTCAGAGGTTCTTTGGTTTTGTTTTAGTGTAAATGAAAACATACTGATTTGAAAATACTATAAATATTTGTTCTTTAAGTTTATTGTTAATTCAAATATAATAGGGGTGGTTTTAGTGGTGCATGCCTTTAAATCTAGCTATTTAAAAGTCTGGAAACAGAGGATCATAGTTTTAAGCTAGACCAGAGAAATGAACCACTTATCTTCAACTAAGAATCAAAAAGCTAAAAGTGGAGCTGTGGCTCAAATGGAAGACTGGCAGCCTGAGCACAAAAGAAAAGTAAAAGAACCTATGCCCCTAATTTAAGTCACAGTATTAGCACTCATATACTATATATACATATACATGGTTCCTAAAATATCCTGTGAGTTAATTTGTCAAAACCTGGTCATAGATTACATATGAGGTGTGAAGAAGTATGTAAGTCTGAAGTGACCCCAAGGTCTTTTGACAAGACAACTAGAAGAGTTATCACTTAATCGAATAGTAATGAGGAATAGGTTTGTAGATAAAGATCAAAGCTCACTATGGGATCTTTTGAGTTTCTTAAAATCAGCAGCTAGGAGTTGTCAGTAGACAGGATGCTATAAAGGACTTGAATTAAAGAAAGAACAGAGCTGGAGAAAAAAATACAGAAATAATTACATGTACTCAATGGTAACAATCATGAGAAAGAAGATTACAGAACTAAGCCCTGAGATACACAAATATGTAAAACATGACAAATGAAGAAAAACTAATAAGGATATAATGCAGACTTATAGAGATAGGTATTTTTAATGTTTAAGGGCTATGAAGTGATTGTGTGATGACCTAAAATTTAAGAAATTGGTAAGGTCAACTATTCCTTGGGCCAACCATAGCTGATAGTTTAAGTAAAATGGGGCCACAATAGTGTGTCTTGATATACCAAAGTGAAAACAGATCAATATTTGGAAAGCTATTTTTGGACATGTGGTTGGAGTGACAAACACTGCAGTTTGTTCAAGTGTCAGTAGAAACAGTTTTAGCACAATGATAGAATTCTTTCAGGGATCTGGTAGATTTTCCCTGTCTTCAATTTCCCTTTTTTTCTGAGAACTAAAATATCATCACTGGAAGCCAGTCCCAAATTGTGCCTTTGGCAAGTTACCAGATATTCAGTCTATCACATACCCAAATAACAGAAAATGGGAACAGGTATACATTGAGCACCACAGTAGACAGGTCTCTGGACTTTCTCATGAAGAGCCTTCTGCTGTTGTGGGATAGATAGGGCTGGATAATATACAAAATAGCCATCATACATTGAAAGTATTCTGCTAAGTTGACACCTGAGATACTGGATGTTTTAACTGCATTGTATTGATTTTGATGAATCAGTTAATCAGATTCCTTATACCATATCATGTTACTAGAGTGTGAAATGCATGTTTATTGCATTTTCTTTGTATAACATATAGCATGTTTTGAAATTTGGTAAAATCATTCATCATTTTATTTTTTTTCAATATGGATTACTTCTAGTTCTCAAGAGTGGGGAAATGCCCTGGAACTTTGTACCTTGAAGTCATATGTTGCCATGTGTCATATCCTATTTTCCTTGTACAGAGTTGGTAATAAATCATATGTAATTTATTTTTTATTTTAATTTATTGTTTATTGCAGAGTTTGAACTAGGGCCCTGGGCACTGTTCCTGAGGTCTTTGGTTCAAGGTTATCTCTCTACAACATCGAGCCACAGTATCAATTTTAGTCTTGTGTGATTAGTTGGTGATAAGTGTCTCAAGGGAACTTTTCTGCCCAAGCTGGCTTTGAACTGTGATCCTCAGATATCAGCCTCCAGATTAGCCAAGATTACAGGCATGAGCTACCAGCACCTGGCTATATGTAATCTAAACTGAAGTTTTCTTCAAGTGTTTAATCCTACATTGAAGTTATTTTTCTTACAAACTTCCTAATACATATGTAATCTATTCTATTTTGAAAAGTACTGTTGTACCTCCCACTTATTTATGGCATTTCTGAAATCCAAGTTCCTCTGTGTTTCAAGGTGGATACTTTTGCCTGTAACAAGTATTGTTGTTGAACACATAACATCTGGCTACTTAGAAAACAAAAGATGTGAAACTACCGTAGCCAGATAAAGAACTTCCAGGACAATTCAAGGGCAACTCATGTACTGTCTATGTAGGTGAATAGTGACCATAGAAAAGAAATTCTTATACTTGTAAGTGATTGAGTGTTTGTGCACATAGATGATCACTTGTTTATCTGTTGCTATAGTTTTACACATTCACTAGTAAAACTATATCATGTGTGTGTGTGTGTGTGTGTGTGTGTGTGTGTGTGTGTGTGTGTGTGTGTGCGTGCAGATCACAGTTTCCAAAATCCAGAGAACCACCTCCATGGGCATCACTTTCTTATGTTGCTCTTTGGGTAATAAGAATGAAACCTGGAACTGTCAAATGGTAGAGAAATTACTCAGTGATTCAAGCATTTATCTTTCAATATGTTGCTTGCTCCTAACACTAAAATTAGGAAGACTGTTAATATATAATATATGTTATAATATATTTAATATATTATACATAATGTATAATATATTGCATATTATAATATATGCTATATATAATACCTGACAGTAGTATATATTTATAAGGAAAAATACAATAAACCTATCTATGTCCATACTTTCCTAGCCATGATTAAGTTCAGTAGATTTAGGTGCATTATATCTCAATAGGAAAAGTCTACTGAAGTTCTGAGGACCTTGAGCTAGATAAGGAGAATTCCTGTAAAAGAAGCCTCTCCTCAATTATGAGAAAAGATAAGTTTGGAAATTTGTTTTTTTTTTTTCGGGGGGGTGGTCATGGGGCCTGAACACTGGGCCTGGGTGCTGTCCCTCACCTCTTCACCTCAAGGCTAGTGCTCTACCACTCAAGCCATAGCACCACTTCCTTTTTTTTAAAATATTTTTTATTGTGAAAATACTGTACAGAGGGGTTACAATTACATGGGCAAGATAATGAGTACATTTCTTATCAATCATTGTAGCCTTCTCCTTTGTTTACCTTTCCCATCCCTTCCCAGCCACCCCCTCTGCCTCCCCACCCAATCCTCCCCCCCCCACCAAAGTTGTAAAATTTGTTTTTGACATGACAACTTGTACTTCTCATTGTTGCAACGGTCCACCTGTATTCTTATTTAAATGACCTGTTTTTCCCCTTCCCCTCCACAAATTAAACTGACATCAAATACAGTGAAAGCAGGGGTTATACTGTGAGGGAGGGACATACAAAGCAACAAAGAAATAACCTTACAAATGTGTTAGAAACAAATGCATGAAAGAAAAAGAACATTTAAATGCATATCTTAGGGTTCATTCTCCTAACATCGCCTTATCTGACCTTTTCTGCTTGACTCATACATATACTAGATATTGCAAATAAGGGAAACCATGGGACCTATGTTTCTTTGGGGCCATAGCACCACTTCTGGCTGAGGAATCAAACCGAGGGCTTCATGCATGTAAGGCAAGCACTCTAACCTCGGAGCCACCTTCCCAGCCCAAATTTGGTAGTTTTTGAGAAGAGGAATTTGGCATTTGCTTTGCATCCTTGATTAGTAGGTATCATTTTGCTCCAAATTTTGTCTCCTTTTATGTTCCCTAAACACTTACACAGGATCATCATTCCATAGCATATCTTTAAGTCCTTCTTTTATTTATTTTATCATTATTGTTTTGTTGTTGTTGTTTTGCTGATGCTGAAGCTTGAATTCAGGGACTAGGCAGTTTCCCTGAGCTCCAGGCTAGTGATCTACCACTTGAGCCACATTACTACTTCTGGGTTTTTCTTCCTGGGCTTGCTTTGAATCATAATACTCAGATCCCACCATGCTGAATAGCTTGGATTACAGATGTGGGCCACAAGGGCCCAGCAAGTACCTCTCTTTTAGATATTATTCTAAAAGCCTCCTATCCAAGGTCACTCCTAAGATAGTAAATGGAACTATGCCAATAGTTCCTTCACATTTTCATCTCCTGTTATGGCTATGGTGTGTCTTTTCCATCTTATTTTGAACTTACTTCACTGTTCTCTTCTTAATCCATTGTTCTAGGTGTGTTACTAAAAATTAACTAAATTTAGTGGGTAGAAACCCTAAATCACTCAACTATTAATTTCATTTAATTTTTTCAATATGATTGTTTTTCTGTACAAATATGAGCTTATACTCAGCTTCTTGCATCTACCTATTGGCATAAGCAGAGCCTAGGCTTATTCTACCTCAAATGCAAGAGGTTAGCCAAATAATAGCCTACAGTATTCCTGCCTAGGAGTCAGGACAAGTAGTTGAGTGCCTGAAAGAAGCAATGCATTCCTGGCATGGGAAGGGGTGGGAAAGACAAGAGCCCAGAGAGCAAACTGGCAGTCACAACATTTAACAACTTCTCCTTTGGGGAAACTGACCTCCTGCAAAGTGGTGGTGAGATAACACCTAGTGAATTTTCATATATGAAGGAAGTTGTCATGTCTCAGTACAAAACTCACTTGTAGTCAAAGAGAGGGTCATTCTTTTGTGTCCTCCATAGGTCCAGTCTCACTTATCTCCATCTTAGACTTTGCCCAGACTCTATTCCTACCAGAAGATCCCTAATGAGGAGAAAAGTGTGATCTCTTGGCTTCTGACTGGCTCTGTGGGAGCTGAGGCCACTTTTAGTTTTGAACCTGTTCCTCCTGACAAGGCTGTGGTGGGTGGTGGGAAAGCTCATTCTCTGAATTGTGCCCTAGTACCAAATCTCTTCAGAGAAAGCCAAGGAATTACAGATTCTGCTTGGGGCGGGGGGTGAGTTACTCCATTTCCAAAGAGTTCAATTAATATCTGATTCTGAGGCCAGGTGTAGGTCCTTCACCAGATCCTTCAAGCTGGAGTGGATGTTACCTCAGACTCCAGGCCATCCTCACATTTCTCCAGCTCTTTCTCATGAACAAAATGGTCATAGGAGTTGATTCAGAAACAAGGAGAAGTGAGAGTAGCAGAAGAATCATCAGAAGGGGGAGGAATTAGAAACTTTGGGTGAAAAAAGGGCTCAGAAAATCTAGGATCACTCACATCATTTGGGAATCACATCATAAGATTAGGGAATAAAAGTAATAAATTACTACCTAATTAGTAACTCCGCTGCTCTGACTACATTACAAGTGTTCTGTTCAAAGGTACTGTCCTAGCTCTATTTTGATGAGGAAAATGTAGCACATTCACAAAGTTCTGAGTATCTTCATAGCCAGGTTGTTCTTACTCTCTACTTTTCTGTTACTTTCCTTTGCTGGATTCTATCAATGACACTAGAAAGTGTTATCATCTTCAGACAAGTAATTACATTTTCTTTTAATCCATTTGTTATAAAAATAAAACAAATTATGGGGAAAACTATGTCTATGGTACATTTTCTTCCAAGGCATATTTATTTTATGTTTCATTTTTAAAACTTGAGTTTCATTTTTAAAACTTGAGGAAAATGTTTTGTTACTATTAGCACTAATTATTGCACCTGTTTTTGTATTTTTCCATGTCTGTATGTTTGTTATTAAGCTTCTAAAATTTTCTTTTCCCCCAACTGTTGCCTTCTTAAAATTTCTTCAAATTATAAACTATATATAATAGTCCTGTATATGTTCATTGATATATTTAATTTTTGATCTAATATCCACATATTATAGGTTATCTTCAAACTGTTGTAATTGCTCTGAAAATCTATATGGAGGTCCCTCATTAAAGCAAAAACACAATGCCACAAAACCCAGTGAAAATAGGATTAGGTATCTATCCAAAAATATTTAGCAATGATACAGTAGAAACATTCACTTCTCACTGGGCGCCGGTGCCTCACACCTGTAATCCTAGCTACTCAGGAGGCTGAGATCTGAGGATCGAGGTTCAAAGCCAGCCTGGGCAGGAAAGTCTGTGAAACTCTTATCTTCAATAAACCACCAGAAAACCGGAAGTGGCACTGTAGCTCTAGTGGTAAAGTACTCGCATTGAGCTGAAGAGGTGAGGGACAGCACTCAGACCCAGAGTTCAAGCCCATGACCGACAAAAAAAAAAAAGCTGATAATGAGCTGAGCTGTTAGAGGTAGTTTCCCTAAAGATCTAAGAGCTAAAAGTGGAGAGGCAAACCCAGAGCTCTGCACTACATCAGTCCACCATGCCAATTGCTTCTACCATAGTACTAACTACCCAGTTTGCACACTCATGACCTTTTTACCCTGATTGTGCCCCACAATCCCTCACAACTTTTACTCTTTCACTTTGTCTATGCTTTCTTGTCCCTGCTAAACTCTTCTGGATGCCTGTATTAGCTACCCCAACCCTTGCAAAGCTGTTGCTGCTACCCAATTTCCTGCCACTTCAACTCAGTTATTACAGTCACAATTACCCTTTCCCTGGTATCCTAGTCTCTGCTACTCTTTTCTGCTACCCATAATTCATAACACCATTGTTCCAGCCACTTGACCCCTGACACCCTTGTCTCTGATACCACATTCCCAAACAAAACAAGGGAAGAGTGGGCACAGACAGTCGACTTGGGTACTCCTCTTGCAGGCACATTGGGACATTATTCCTCAGGTATTTAACACAAGGGACTTATTGGCGGTGGAAAGAAATGAGGTTACTCAGAGGTGACTAATATCCAAGGATATCAACTGACAACTTGTTGCTAGGAAAAGAAAGCCCTAAGGTGAAAGTTAATGAGAAAAAGTTTTACAAAGATATTGGGGATGATGCAATAGGTTTAGCTTAGTCCCTTCTACTAGTGATCTGAATTATTTTTTGACATAGATATGTAACTACTTTGCATTTTAAAAATTATATGAAGATGCATCTTTGTGTGGTATTTATATTAATTTATGAAATAGTTGCATATGATCACATTAATGATATTCAATATTTTATGTTCAATGTTATGCTCATGAGGCTGCCTTTGGCAATATGAATTGAGCTCTCTAACAACAAATGGAATTTCATTGTCAAATACTACAAGGAGATTACTGATGCTAGTACCAAAATGAAAGCTGGAACAAAAAAACTGAAGAAAGCTGCAAGTTTGATGGGAAGGGGTCAGTGGTAAGGGCTATGATGAAAGAGAAATTTTTCACCATGGAATCTTGGAAGAATAGAATGTGTTTTGTTGAATTACTTAGCTTTTTAAACCTTCTTAGAAAGCAGAACATTATTTTTATTCTTGCTTTTTGGTAGCTGTTTAATGAATGGTTTAACAAAAAAATTATCAAAATGACTGAAAATTAAATGATGTGAATTATCAGATTAACATTATACCTAAAGTTGCCCTGAGATGCAGGAAGATTGGATTCTTTTCTATTAAATTAATGGAATAAACTTCCTTTTGAATGGTTGGACAGTCCATGACACTTGTTCCAAAACAAGAAAAGATACTGGAGAGAAAAAAAAAGAGGAAGGAGACTCAACGAAGCTGAAATTAGCATGTTCTCATTTGGAGTTTAATGGGTTTTTTCTACAAAGAATAAGAATTTCATCTTAACATAATAATTTCAAAATGGATGTGCTACAGGATAGCTTGTAAATGTAATATTTAATGCTGTTGAATTACTTGAAGACAAATGTTTACAGAAAACTTTAAATTCCAGAAAAACTGTAATGTTCCAATAAACACCTGGAAGAAATATAATTTAAAAATTCATGGTTCAAAGCAAACCCTGGCAGGAAAGTCTGTGAAACACTTATCTCCAAACAGGAAGTGGCACTGTGTCTCAAGTGGAAGAGGGCTTCTCTTGAGCTGAAGAACTTAGGGATATGTTAAAACCCAGTCCCTGAGTTCAAGCCCCAAGACTGACAAAAAGAAATTAAAAAAAAATTAAAGCATTAGGGATGGGAAGGAGACTCAGTAGTAGAGTGCTTGTCTTGCATGAATGAGGTCCTGGTTTCAATTCCTTTGCACCACATAAGCAGAAAAAACTGGAAGTGGTGCTGTGGCTCAAGTGATATAGCCTTGAGCTGAAGAGCTCAGGGACAGTGCCCAGACCCAAAGTTCAGGCCCCCTACCAACAACAACAACAAAAAAAATTAAAGCATCAAACAATCCGAAGAGGTTGTCCAGAATAATGAGTGCCGCATTATCCGTTTACATGACTTAGTGACTTGAAACCTAGTTTACCAGGGGAGGTGGTGGGCAATTTGTGTCTTTGCCAAAACCTGCGAAATTATTTTGTACTTTCCCAAGGAGGGACAAAACAGGGAATGGGGGGAGGAGGATAGGTGTTTGGGGGCCTTGCCTTTTGGTTCAGTGATTGTTTTCTGGAGTCAAATTCAGAGAAATCCTGCTTGCAATCCTAGTTGCATGGGGAATGAAGAAGCCAAGCCCTGGAATTGGACTTTGCACTGTCCTTGGCCCGGTTCCAACCACCACTGGATAATCCAAGTCCCATTTCAGGAACAAGATGCCTTGAAGACTACTGATCCACTGGGCAGGTGGACCTAACCACAGCCAGGAAAGGCAAAAAATTCAATGCCGAGGGCATCACTGGAAATCTACAACAGGCAGAGATTTTTAAATATATTTTATTGTAAAAATACTGTACAGAGGGGGTTCAGTTACATGAGTAGGGTAATGAGTACATTTCCTATCGAGCATTGTTACCTCCTCCTTGGTTTTTCCCCTACCATCCCTTCCCTCCCCACCTCTCCAACTCCTCCCTCCTCAATCCCTGCCTGACATTGTAAATTCATTTTCTACATAGTGTCCTGTACATCTCTTCATCACAATGGGTCAACCTGCAGCCCCATTTAAGCATTTTGTTATATCCTTCCACTCCCCAAATCACAAAAGTAAATATAGAAGATGCAGAACATTGGAATCAAATACAGTGAAAACAGGGATTATACCGTGGGGAGATGAACCTACAAAAGAATCACATACTGCATTATAAGTATATTAAAAACAAAACCAAGACTGATTTGGGGTATATTTCACTTAACATCATCTTATGTGGTCATAATAACATAACTTTTTATCTTTTCTGCTTGTCCTAGACATGTACTAGTCCTTGCAAATAAGGGAAAGCATGGGACCTATGTTTCTCTGGGCCTGGCTTACTTCACTTAATATAATTTTTAACAAGTCTTTCCATTTCCTAACAAATGGGGCATTGTCATTCCTTCTAATGGAGGCATAGAATTCCATTTTGTGTGTGTGTGTGTGTGTGTGTGTGTGTGTGTGTGTCACATTTTCTAGATCCATTCATCTACTGAGGGGAATCGGGTTTGGTTCCATATCATAACTATAGTGAGTAATGCTGCAACAAACATGGTTGTGCTGGTAAAATGACCTTGTTTGTGATCATTTGGGTAAATGCCCAAAGGTGGGATTGCTGGGTCATAGGGAGCTCTAAGTGGAGTCTTTTGAAGAATTTCCATACTGCTTTCCAAAGTCGTTGAACAAGTTTACACTCCCACTAACAATGCAGTAGGGTTCCCGCCAGCATCTGTAATAATTACATTTCTTTTTTTTTAAATTTAATTTTATTTTATTTGTGAACATACTGTACAGAGGGGTTACAATTACATGGGCAGGATAATGCGTACATTTCTTACCAAGCATTGCAGCCTTCTCCTTTGTTTACCCTTCACATCCCTTCCCAGCTTCCCCCCTCCCCCCCAATACCAATCCTTCTCCTCCCCCACCCCCCCCATTGTAAAGCTCGTTTTGGACATGACAACTTGTACTTCTCATTGTTGCAACAGGTCCACCTGTATCTTTAAACAACTGGTGATTACATTTCTTGATTATAGACATTCTAACTGGAATGATGTGCGATCTCAATGCTGTCTGATTTGCATTTCTTTTATGGCTAGAAAAGTTGAGCATTTCTTCATGTGTCTAATGGGCATTTTCATTTCCTCTTCAGAGAAATCTCTCTTTAAATCTTTAGCCCATTGAGTTATCCGGCAGTTGTTTCTTTGATGATTTGTTGTTGGGGAATTTAATTTTTTGAGTCCTAAGTATATTTTAGATATAAGACCATGTCCATTTTATGACTCATGAAGATCTTCGCCCAGTACGTGGGCTGTCTACAGTTCTTGTTAGCTTTGACCTTTGCCTTGCAGAAGCTCTGCAGTTTCAAGCAATCCCATTTGCCCAACCTTTCTTTGATTTGTTTTATTTCTTGTTCTCTATTAAGAAAATTTCGGTGTGTGCTAAAGAGCCCTAGAGTTTCTCCTATTCCTTCATGTAATGTTTTCACGGTGTCTGCTTTTATTTTGAGGTCTTCTGTCCATTTGGAGTTGATTCTGGTGCAGGGCAATATATACGGATCTAGTTTAGTTTTTTTTTTTTTAATTTTATTTTATTTTATTTGAGAACATACTGTACAGAGGGGTTACAATTACATTGGCAGGATAATGCATACATTTCTTACCAAGCATTGCAGCCTCCTCCTTTGTTTACCCTTCACCTCCCTTCCCAGCCTCCCCCCTCCCCCCCACCCAATCGTACCCCCCTCCCCCCCCACACCGACATTGTAAAGCTTGCTTTGACATGACATTTTGTAGTTCTCCTTGTTGCAACAGGTCCACCTGAATCCTTAAACGACTTGTTTGTCCCCATCTCCTCCACATGTTATACTGACATCAAATAAAGTGAAAGCGGGGGTTACACTGTGGGGGAGGGACATACAAAGCAACAAAGAAATAATCTTATAAATGCATTAGAAACACATACATGAAAGAAACGAAAACATTAAAATACATATTTAAGGGTTCGTTTTCCTAACATCACATTATCTGACCTTTTCCGCTTGACTCATACCTATACTAGATATTGCAAATAAGGGAAACCATGGGACCTATGCTTCTTTGGGCCTGGCTTACTTCACTTAATATAATTTTTTCCAAGCCTTTCCATTTCCTAACAAATGGGGAAATGTCATTCTTTCTGTCATTCTTTCTGATGGAGGCATAGAATTCCATTTTGTATATATAACACATTTTCTTGATCCATTCATCTACTGAGGGGCTTCTGGGTTGGTTCCATATCTTAGCTATGGTAAATAATGCTGCAATAAACATAGTTGTGCTGGTAGCTTTAGTGTGGTCTTGTTTGTATACATTTGGGTAAATGCCCAAAAGTGCGATTGCTGGATCATAGGGGAGATCTATGTGAAGTCTTTTGAGGAACCTCCATACTGCTTTCCAAAGTGGTTGAACAAGTTTACATTCCCACCAACAATGAAGTAAGGTTCCTTTCTGTCCACATCCCCTCCAGCATCTGTTGTTAGAGTTCTTGATTTTTGCTGTTCTAACTGGAGTGAGGTGATATCTCAATGTTGTTTTGATTTGCATTTCTTTTATGGCTAGGGATGTTGAACATTTCTTCATGTGTCTATTGGCCATCCTTCTTTCTTCTTCAGAGAAGCTTCTCTTTAAGTCTTTCGCCCACTTATTTATTGGGCAGTTGTTTCTTTGAGGATTTGTTGTTGGGTCGTTTAATTTTTTGAGTTCCAAGTATATTTTAGATATGAGACCCTTGTCCATTGTATGGCTAGTAAAGATCTTCTCCCAATCGGTGGGCTTTCTATTGATCTTACTAGCTATGTCATTTGCCCTGCAGAAGCTCTGCAACCTTATGCAATCCCATTTGTTCAACCTTTCTTTGATTTGTTGTGTCTCCGGGTCTCTATTCAGAAAATTTCGGCCTGAGCCAAGGAGACCTAGGGTTTCTCCTATTCCATCCTGTAATGTTTTCAGAGTGTCTGCTTTGAGTTCAAGGTCTTTGATCCATTTAGAGTTGATTCTGGTGCAGGGTGATATATAAGGATCTAGCTTTAGTTTTCTACAAGTAGTTAACCAATTTTGCCAGCACCATTTACTGAAGAGGCTGTCTTTCTTCCATTCTATTGTTTTAGCTTCCTTATCGAAGATTAGATGGCTATAGGTCTGTAGGTTCATTTCTGGGTTTTCAATTCTATTCCATTGGTCCTGAGGTCTGTTCTTATGCCAATACAAAGCTGTTTTGATTACTATGGCTTTATAGTAGAGTTTGAAATTTGGTATTGATATTCCTCCAGCAGTGTTCTTTCCGTTGAGAAGTGTTTTTGCTATTCGGGGTCTTTTATTGTTCCATATGAATTTTTGGATTGCCTCTTCTAGTTCCTTGAAGAATGAGGGTGGAATTTTGATAGGTATTGCATTGAATTTGTAGATAGCCTTGGGAAGTATTGCCATTTTCACGATGTTAATCTTGCCAATCCAGGAGCATGGGAGGTTTTGCCATTTTTTAAGTTCTGTGTTGATTTCCTTTTTCAAGATTTTAAAGTTTTCATCATAGAGGTCCTTCACTTCTTTAGTTAAGTTAATTCCTAGGTATTTTATTTTTTGTGGGGCTATTACAAATGGAGTTGCTTTCCTAATTTCAGCCACACTTTTCTCATTGTTGGCATACAGAAAAGCCATTGATTTTTGGGGGTTAATTTTATAACCTGCTACTTTGCCAAAGTTTTGAATCAGCTTGAGTAATTTGGGAGTGGAGTCTATGGGATTCTTTAAATACAAGATCATGTCATCTGCAAAGAGGGAGAGTTTTATTTCTTCTTTCCCTCTTTGGATCACATTTATGTCTGCATCTTGTCTTATTGCTGTAGCTAGGCATTCTAATACTAGATTGAAGAGAAGTGGAGAGAGTGGGCATCCTTGTCTTGTTCCTGAGTTAAGAGGAAATGGCTTTAGTTTTTCACCATTGAGTATAATGCTGGCTGTAGGTTTGTCATATACACTCTTTATTGTATTGAGGAATGTTCCATGAATTCCTAATTTTTCCAAAACCTTCATCATAAAGGGGTGTTGGATCTTGTCGAATGCTTTTTCTGCGTCTATTGAGATAACCATGTGGTTCTTGTTCTTGCTCCTGTTGATGTGATGAATAATATTAATTGATTTGCGTATATTGAACCAGCTTTGCATCCCTGAAATGAATCCTGTTTGATCGTGGTGTATGATTTTTTGGATGAATTGTTGAAGTGGATTGGCCAAAATTTTGTTGAGAAGTTTTGCATCAATGTTCATCAAAGAAATGGGTCTATAGTTAGTTCTCGTTCTTTGATGAGTCCCTGCCTGGTTTTGGGATGAGGGTTATGATGGCTTCATAGAATGTGTTCGGTAGTGAGCTTTCTCTTTCAATTTCATTGAAGAGTTGGAGGAGAATTGGTGTGAGCTCTGCTTTGAAGGCCTTGTAAAATTCCGCTGTAAAACCATCTGGTCCTGGACTTTTCTTAGCTGGGAGGTCTCTTATTGCTGTTTCTATTTCAATGCTTGATATGGGCCTGTTAAGGTAGTTTAACTCATCTTGGTTTAGTTTTGGCATGTCAATATTTGCTAGGAAGAGGTCCATTTCTGTCAAGTTGTCGAACTTATTAGCATAAAGTTTTGAGAAGTATTCCCTTATAATGTTCTGAATCTTGGTTGTTTCCGTGGTGATGTTTCCATTCTCATCTCTGAGTTTATTAATTTGGGTGTGTTCTCTTCTTTTTTTGATAAGATTTGCTAAGGGTCTGTCAATTTTGTTAAGTTTTTCAAAGAACCAACTCTTTGTTTTGTTGATTCTTTCTATAGTTTTTTTGGATTCTAATTCATTTAATTCTGATTTAATTTTGATTATTTCTTTCCGTCTACTGGATTGGGCTTTATCTTGCTGCTCTTTTTCAAGGAGGTTTAGATGTGTCATTAAATTGCTAGTTTCAGATCTCTCCAATTTGTTGATGTAGGAGCTCAGAGCTATAAACTTGCCTCTGAGTACTGCCTTTGCTGTGTCCCAGAGGAGCTGGTAATTTGTGTGTTCATTTTTGTTTAATAGCATGAACATTTGAATTTCCTTTCTAATCTCTTCCATGACCCACTCTTGATTCAGCAGTGTGTTGTTCAGCCTCCATGTGATACCGAACTTTCTTTGGTGGCTTTTGGTGTTGAGTTCTAATTTTATTCCCTTGTGGTCAGAGAGAATGCAGGCTATAACTTCAATGTTTCTGAATTTAGACAAGTTTGCTTTGTGGCCTAGAATGTGGTCTATTTTAGAAAACGTTCCATGTGCTGCTGAGAAGAACGTGTATTCTGATGCTGCTGGGTGAAATGTTCGGTAAATGTCTGTTAAGTCTAGTTGATCTATGCAGCTGTTTAGATATGCGGTTTCTCTGTTGAGTTTTTGCCGAGTTGATCTGTCTAGTGGGGAGAGTGGTGTGTTAAAATCCCCAACAATTAATGTCTTTGGATCTATATGGGATTTGAGGGAAAGTAGTGTTTCTTTGATAAATTTGGGTGCTCCATTGTTTGGCGAATAGATGTTTAGAATTGTAATATCCTCCTGAAGGAGAGATCCTTTAATTAGTATGTAGTGACCTTCTTTATCTCTTCTCACGATTTTTAATTTGAAGTCTATTTTATCTGATATTAGGATTGCAACTCCCGCCTGTTTATGAGGGCCGTTTGCTTGGTAGATTTTGTTCCAGCCTTTAACATTGAAAATGTGTTAGTTTAACAGTTGTTTAACCAATTTTGCCAACACCATTTACAGAAAAGGCTATCTTTTTTCCACTCTATTTTTTTAGCTCCCTTTTCAAAGATTAGGTGGCTATTGGTCAGTGGATTCATTTCTGAGTCTTCAGTCCTTTTCCATTGGTCCTCAGGTTTGTTGTTGTGCCATTATCAAGCTGTTCTTATGACTGTGGCTTTTTAGTCGAGTTTGACATCTGGAACTGATATTGCTTCAGCACTGTTCTTTCTGCTAAGGATTGACAAACCTACAGCCAGCATTATAGTTAATGGCAAAAAGTTAAAATCATTTCTTACAAATTCAGGAATGAGGGGCTGGGAATGTGGCTCAGTGGTAGAGCGCTTGCCTTGCATGCATGAGGCTCTGGGTTCCATGTCTCAGCACCACATAAGCAATAAGAATAAAAGCCGGAAGTGGTGCTGTGGCTCAAGTGGTAGAGCGCTAGCCTTGAGCTGAAGAGCGGCGGGACAGTGTCCAGGCCCAGAGTTCATGCCCCACGACTGGGGCATGAAATAAATAATTAAAATAAATTCAGGAATGAGATAAGGATGTCTGCGCTGTCCACTCCTCTTCAAATTAGTATTAGAATGCTAGCTGGGGCAATAAGACAAGATACAAACTTAAAGGGGATCCAAATAGGGAAAGATGAAGTAAAACTATTCCTCTTTGCAGATGACATGATCTTGTATTTAAAGAACCTCATGGACTCCACTCCCAAGTTACTTGAGCTGATCAGAAACTTTGGCAAACTAGCAGAATATAAAATTAACCCTCGGAAATCAATGGCTTTTCTGTATTCCAATAACGATAAGAGTGAGGCTGAAAATAGGAAAGCAATACCTTTTTAATATTCACAAAAAAATACAATAGCAAGGAGTTAACTTAAGAGGTGAAGGACCTCTATGATGGAAACTTTAAAAACCTGAAAAAGAAAATGAAAGCAGAACTAAGGAAGTGGGAAACCTCCCACGCTCCTAGATTGGGAAGATTAACATCATGAAAATGGCAATACTGAAAAAGGCTATTTCCAAATTCAATGTGATACATATCAATATCCCAATCTCACTTTCAATGAAATAGAAGAAGCAATCCAAAAATTCATATGGAAGAATAAAAGACCCCGAATAGCAGAGAGAATTTTTGTGATTCTCATTTTGTATTACTACTTTCATTCTACAAAGTAATCTATGGATTTTAACTTTCTTCCCTCCCTTTGGATAAACCTCACAAAAACCCTGCCTCTAGCTCCCAAGACACCTAACTCTTAGGTCTGGACAATTGTTCCTAGATAGTGAATTACTTAGTTGTATTTTGAACGCATAAAACATGCATATAAAACTAGCACATTTTGATCTCATGAGAAAACTGCCTTTTTCCCTCTCTCAAATTCATTTCCTGATAGGCATTTTTAGAAAGAATCTATTTTCTTTTTTAGATGAAAGGCTTGTAGGAAACTATGTTTATAATCTGGCTCTTCCTCCTGTACCTCAACACCTAAAACACAAATTTCACAAAGCATTTATAAGAAACAATACAAAAACCAAAACACTGGGAAATGCTCAGATGCAGAAAGTTTTACAAAACCCAGAATATAACTCTGCTGTCTGAGGCCGGGGCTCTCTGTGTAAATTAACAAACCCCAAAAGAGCAGCCAAGAGTACCAGACATGAGTGTCTCTGGCTGATACTCCATGGACAAGGAGCATGGAGGGGCATCCTGAGCCTGCAGGAGAGTGTCTGGAGGAAAGTTTCCCTGCCAGCCTGAGTACAAAAGTTGGCATCACCCCACCTGGGCCTGTATTTCTTGTCTTCTCCCCACAGCTGAGAACAATCGTCCCCTACTCCATGGAGGATACTGTACAAGCTGATCCCCAGAGCGGCTTCTGTTTTGTCTGCAGTCCTTCCTAGGTGGGTCCCCCCTCCCACCGTGTGTGTGTGCTCTCAGGGGCTGATCCTTAGGGCCCAGGCCCATGGGGCTTGTGGGTATTATATGTGGGTCAGTGGCACTGTGTCATTCACACAGCAGCTTCCCTAGTCCAACAGCAGGTACACCCTGCTATTCTCCCACAGTCTCAGGTGAGGTGCCCAGAAGCACCCGTGTTGGGTAGGCTGCCACTAGGCTCCTACTTCATCAGAGGGGCCAGATGAAGTGGCTGCTGACTGAATTACTAATTATTTTATGGAGCAGTTATAAACAAATTGATACATATTACTGTATGATATATAATGCTATATCCTTGAGTCTCTAGTCTACAAAATCATTGAACTTGATACTAGCAAGAATGTATTTTATTTTATGTGTTTATAAGCCCATAATGGCAAACTGAAATGAAAGTACAACAAAACTCTTCTCCAAAAAACACATTCTAAAATCACAGAATTTGAAAAAAATTGTATGTAAGTGCAAATGAAATTATACTAGGATAGTAAAATACACACAAAAATATTACATTCGTTACATTCAAAAGTAAAATAAGTAAGTACAGAAAGAATTCCTACTGGATAAAAAATATTACAATGCTTAACAGGTAGAAGTGATATAGGTTATATGTTTCCTTTTTATAAAACTTATTTATATCTTCCTGTTCTGTTTATCTTAGTGAAGGAAAATGTTAGAAAGCAGAAATTATATGTGGCATCTCTTACTTCCAGTACTACAAAGGAGAGTGGCACTTCCTAATGGGAGTCCTGGGATGACACCCACACCCAGCTCATGTAGACCCATCAGAGGTCCCTGTGGTGACCCTGAGGGGGTCTGGAAAACCGCACTGCTGTTGCAGCAGGTGCAGTATTTGTTGTGGTGGGCTGCATCCAACAAAGCTCCATCAGTGACCAGACCAAGCAACCCAGCCTCAGGTGCCAAAGCCAGGAGGTAAGGCAGGGCAGACTCCAAGTCCTGCCTTCCATGTGTGTGGCCTGCATTGCCAAGGCCAGACCCATTCCTGCTTTGGATACCAATGAGGGTAGAGGATGAGCCCATTGCTGCCAAAGGGAGCATCCCCGGAATGGCACCCAGAGCTGGGCCCATGTGGACCAGAAGGACAATGGAGGAGGCTATACAGCAAAGCCAAAGGGGCTTTGATTCCCCAGTGCTGCAGCTGGTGCACTGCAAGTCCATGCTCCTCTGGCACTGATGGGCATATGCAGGGATGGCACCTTACCCGAGATCACAGGGACCAGAAAATGGAGGTCCGTGGGGACGCTGAAGGGGCTCCAGGGTGCTCAGCTGCCACAGCTGTCACAAGCCCGCTGGCAGAAGAGCCAGCACACGACTCTAATCCCCATTCTGCCCTAAAGTCTGAACCAAGGTTGGGCTGCCTGGCCCCAAGGGGGTGAATTGTCCACCAAGCCTTCCTTCTCTTGTGGACTGTGCAGTGTACAAGCATGGTGTTCTCCACCCCACACCCATGGGGGCAGGCAGTGACCCCACAACAGAGTCTCACTGGGATGGCACTTGCACCCAGGACCACCGAAGACCAGTACCAGCACACCTGGCAGAGGAGAGGGCAGCAGTGGACTCAACTCCAGCCCCATGGCTGCCAGATCCTGGGTGAAATGGAACAAGTGAGAATGGGAAGGGAGGTGGGCAGGGTGGGCAGGGCTCATCTGGCAATGGTAGGGACCATGCACACACACATCCCTTCACTGCACATCCACCACAAGGGAGGGGCCCCACTTCTCAACGGGTGACCTGAAGAGGCCCCACACCCACAAGGACTACATAAATGGAAGTTCACGTGGTGATATTGAAAGGGCTCCAGGGTACAGCCTTGCTCCTGCACTGATCAACTGGCACAAAAAAAAAAAAAAAAAAAAGGAAAAATGACCACTACACCTTTTCATCAATGATAACCTATTATACTTTCAAAACAGTTTTACTTTCCTCTTGTCCTATATTTTTGCATGGGGCCCTCTGAATTAACCAGAAATCTCCAGGATTTCTTCATGCACAGTAATACAAATAAATATAGCTTCTATTCTTTTTTGAATTAAGGGAGGTTGCATTTAGTTCTTTCCCATGTCTGATTCATGAAAAAGAAATCCTGAAGTGTATCTGTAAAACACAAAACTCAAGCTACCCAGAGAGAAATAATCACATGATTAGTGGTTCAAATGATATTTCATCTTTGCATTTCTTTAGAAAACTGCATACTTGGGGCTGGGAAGGTGGCTCAGTGGTAGAGCGCTTGCCTTGCATGCATGAGGCTCTGGGTTTGATTCCTCAGCACCACATAAGCAAAAAGAAAAAAGCCAGAAGTGGTGCTGTGGCTCAAGTGGTAGTGTGCTAGCCTTGAGCTGAAGAACTGAGGGACAGCGCCCAGGCCCAGAGTTCAGGCTCCACAACCGGACCACCCCCCAAAAAGAAAGAAAGAAAGAAAGAAAGAAAACTGCATACTACTTTCTACAATGAGAATATTAACCTGTATTTTGACCAAGAGAGTACAAAATTTCCTTTCCTCCACACTCTCACAACATTATTACCTTCTGAGTATTTCCAAGGGCAGGTTTTTCCTATGTGCAGTACCCCAGACTGGCCTTAGAATCAAATCCTCTTACTCCAACCCCCTAAATGCTTGGAATTACAAGCCTTTACCACCACACCTGACTCCTTTGATTTTGTTGATAAGAGTTATAATAGTTATGAAGTAGTATCATAGTAATTTTGAGTTGCATTTCTCTAATGACTTCTGTTCAGAAAGCATTAAGCCAGCATAGAAGTGGTATTAAACACAAATTTGTAAACCCACTGGTGATTTTCAGGGCTTTTTGGAAAGCAGGTCTATTCAGAACTTTCATCCATATTAAATCAAGTTTCTTGTTAATCTCATCTTTAATATCTCTATACAAAATGAATACTTAATTCAATATAGTAGAAAGGAAAAATTAAGCAACTCCTAACATTTTTCACTTTTCAATAAAATGATATTGCTTAAATCAATTTCTGTTTATGCTTGAGACTATACTACTTAATTTGGTTAGACCTTTTACAAAGCTTTATATACTTTATTTATTTTATGTTGATTGCCCTTTCCAAATCCTGCATGTCTAATTTTGGTTTCTTTCAGTCTCATGTAGTTCAGATTTCAAACCGAAGAATAAATGGAAGGAAACAAACAAACAAAAAAAGAGTTCCTCTCATCTGATGATGCCTCTACAAGAATGAGGAAAGAGTTCATCCTGCTAAGGATCTATGATAGAATTTCAAAAAGAGAATTCATTCTTCTAGGTTTTCCCTATCTTTGTGATGTACCTTAAATTATATAAAACAAAATACACTGCTCAGATACTCTTAGGTTTTATCAGTTTTGTACATTTTCATATGGACTTCACATCTGTCTACAACATTCCTTCTTTATAAATGTCCCTGATATTTTTACACTATCAAGACATAAGATAACCAGTTTGATTTACAGCATGAGAGTTATCCTCCTGGCTTCCTTGGAAGCAGAGCATGGTCAATAGATAACATTACTTCTGGTTGCTCACTTCATGTAATGGTTTCTGTAATACATTTTATTTAGTATTTAAAAAACCGTTGGCTAAACTCAAAAGCTCATTCATAGAAGTTTATGTTAAGTTTTTCACAAGTTTTAATTCTCTTAATTCTTAAGATAACATTTGCTATAATACTAATATTATTACCATTTAAGTGTTGGGAAAAATTGTAATTAAAGGCACTAAATGCATGGCCCAAATACACACAGTGAGGAAAAAAATGAGTCAAAGTTTCCAAAAGTCTTTCAGCAATTCAGAAAAGGTAGGTAAAATCTCACCATTCTCTTACACTCTAAATTCAATATTAATATTGCTCAAGAAGTAATAGCATAGCAATTATTGCCGATGATGATTGTTTTCTGTCACAATTTGTCTTCAACACAGACTGTGTTGGTAACATTGCGTTATCATGCACAGAATTGAGCTTATACATTGAGTTTCAAAGACAGCCAAATTTCTTCTGTACTACAGTTCCATTTTTCTTTTTAAAAAGTACCAAAACTTTTAAATATCATCACTTTCTGTCTTTTAAGAATCCAAAAGAGAAATAAATTCACATTTAATTTAATAAATTCACCTTTACTTTTAAAGCAAAGTGCTTTAAAAGTAGGAGATGATAAAAACAGGCCCCCATGAAGTAAATTTTCTTCTACTTTTAAAATTATTCTGAAAACCTTGTGCTGGTTGGTCACACCTGTAATCTTGTTTACTTGAGATATCTACTCAGGAGGCTGAGATCTGTGGATAAAAGTTGGAAGCCAATCAGGGCAAAATTATTTTTGAGATTATTTTTCAAAAAAATTTAATGAACTAGCAAAGAGCCAGGAGTGCAGATGTCGCTCACCAATCTAGAGAGGAAAGGCCTAGCAAGACCTTAAAGCCCTGAGTTCAAATTCTGAGCACTCCAACACACTTGTGTACCCATGTGCACACACACACACACATTTATTCAAAATACCCTCGTGTCAGTGTTTTGCATTAATTTATTTGTTAACAAGATTATATGGATAAAATAAGGGAAATAAACTCTTCAATCTCAGAACATTTTTATACATTTTTTATTTTAAAAATACTGCACAGAGGGGTTACATTTACATGAGCAAGGTAATGAGTACATTTCCTAACAAGCATTGTTACCTCCTCCTTTATTTTTCCCCCACCATCCCTTCTCTCCCACCTCCACAAGTACACTCCACTCCTCCTCTCTCCTTCCCCTACCTAAATTGTAAAATTCATTTTTCATCATAAGTCTTGTGCATCTCATTGTTACAATGGGTCAACCCATATCCCTATTTAAGCATTTTGTTGTTTTCTTCTTCTCCCCAAATTAGAGAAACGTATATACAAGATGTAGGCGCACCAACTTCAAATCCAGTGAAAAAAGGGGTTATAGCGTGGTTGAGGAACATATAAAGGAACAAAAAAAATCACATCGTACAGTATAAGTATGTTAGAAATAATAGCAAGATAGAATCACTTGTGTACCTATCTTGGTGTTCGTTTAGCTTAACATCATCTTATCTGGTCAAATGCACATAGCTTAAGACATTTTCTGATAATCCCGGACATATATTAGCTATTGAAAATAAGAGAAACCATGGGACCTATATTTCTTTGGAGTTGGCTTACTTCACTTAAAAATTTTTTTCCAAATCTTTCCATTTCCTAACAAATTGGGCAATGTCATTCTTTCTGATGGAGGCAGAACAAGCAATTGTATATATTTACCAGGTTTTCTTGATCCATTCATCTACTGAGGGGCATCTGGGTTGGTTCCATATCTTAGCTATGGTAAATAATGCTGCAATAAACATAGTTGTGCTGGTAGTTTTAGTATGGTCTTGTTTGTGATCCTTTGGGTAAATGAACAAAAGTGGGATTGCTGGGTCATAGGGGAGCTTTATGTGGAGTCGTTTGAGGAAACTCCATACTGCTTTCCAAAGTGGTTGAAGACTTTTACACTCCCACCAAGAATGCAGTAGGGTTCCCTGGTGGCCCCATCCCCTCCAGCATTTGTTGTTGTAAAAACATGGATTGCTTCACTAATTTTCAAGTCATCCTTGAGCAGGGGCCATGCTAATCTTCTCTGTATCATTCTGATGTTAGTGTATAGGCTGCCGGATTAAGCACAGAACATTTTTTATATAGAAGGTGTAATTCATTTTCTTAGTCAATTCCACAAAAAAGTAAGTTCAAAAGAATTGTCATGACCCGGAAGCACAACAAATCAAAGAAAGGTTGGACAAATGGGATTGCATAAGATTGCAGAGCTTCTGCAGGGCAAATGACATAGCTGGCAAGATCAATAGAAAGCCCACCGATTGGGAGAAGATCTTTACTAGCCATACAATGGACAAGGGTCTCATATCTAAAATATACTTGGAACTCAAAAAATTAAACCACCCAACAACAAATCCTCAAAGAATCAACTGCCCAATAAATAAGTGGGCGAAAGACTTAAAGAGAAGCTTCTCTGAAGAAGAAACAAGGATGGCCAATAGACACATGAAGAAATGTTCAACATCCCTAGCCATAAAAGAAATGCAAATCAAAACAACATTGAGATATCACCTCACTCCAGTTAGAACAGCAAAAATCAAGAACTCTAACAACAGATGCTGGAGGGGATGTGGACAGAAAGGAACCTTACTTCATTGTTGGTGGGAATGTAAACTTGTTCAACCACTTTGGAAAGCAGTATGGAGGTTCCTCAGAAGACTTCACATAGAACTCCCTTATGATCCAGCAATCCCACTTTTGGGCATTTACCCAAATGTTTACAAACAAGACCACACTAAAGCTACCAGCACAACTATGTTTATTGCAGCATTATTTACCATAGCTAAGATATGGAACCAACCCAGATGCCCCTCAGTAGATGAATGGATCAAGAAAATGTGGTATATATACACAATGGAATTCTATGCCTCCATCAGAAAGAATGACATTTCCCCATTTGTTAGGAAATGGAAAGGTTTGGAAAAAATTATATTAAGTGAAGTAAGCCAGGCCCAAAGAAGCATAGGTCCCATGGTTTCCCTTATTTACAATATCTAGTATAGGTATGAGTCAAGTGGAAAAGGTCAGATAATGTGATGTTAGGAAAATGAACCCTTAAATATGTATTTTAATGTTTTCGTTTCTTTCATGCATGTGTTTCTAATGCATTTATAAGATTATTTCTTTGTTGCTTTGTATGTCCCTCCCCCACAGTGTAACCCCCGCTTTCACTATATTTGATGTCAGTATAACATGTTGTGGAGATGGGGACAAACAAGTCGTTTAAGGATTCAGGTGGACCTGTTGCAACAATGAGAAGTACAAAATGTCATGTCAAAACCAGCTTTACAGTGTCGGTGTGGGGGGGGAGGGGGGTATAATTGGGTGGGGGGAGGGGGGTAAAATTGGGTGGGGGGAGGGGGGAGGCGGGGAAGGGAAGTGAAGGGTAAACAAAGGAGGAGGCTGCAATGCTTGGTAAGAAATGTATGCATTATCCTGCCCATTTAATTGTAGCCCCTCTGTACAGTATGTTCTCAAATAAAATAAAATACAATTTAAAAAAAAAAAAAAGAATTGTCATGAAATTTTAGAATCATGCATTTCTTACATAAGCACACATTTTTGATGTTGGCATAATTTGTGGAGGGGAAGGGGAAAATGTTTAAATAGGGATACAGGTAGACCCATTGCAACAATGAAAGGAACTTTACAACTTTGGTATCTCTACTACTGCCATACCTGCAGATTGTAACTTCATTGCTTCTTTTGAGGTAAGTATCACTATGCCTGGGTCTGCTTGGACTGTGGTCCTCCTAACACAAGCAAAACACATAGCACCCATCAAATGGTTAGAGTTTCTGAAACTTCTTTTTTTTTTTTTTTTTTTTTTTTTGGTCTGGGCTTGCCTGGAACTGCAATTCTCTAATCTCTGTTTTCTAAGTAGATAATATTACAGGTTTGAGCCACTTTATCCAGTAAAAGTATACAATTTCAAGATATCTTGATATTGCCTATATTTGTGCTTAACATATATAGCTAACCTTAATTTTCTCCCTCTTTTGTTTAGTACTCTGAGTTGAAAACATTGACTTTCTTGATATACATGGTTTTGTTTTGGGTGGAATCCCATCACAATCCAAAAAATCTTCCAAAAAGTTTATGTCAAGAATCATGGAAAAGAAGGCTTCAGGTTGGAAAGAAAACACTGATCCTTAACTTATAATTGCAGTATATTTATAGTGTTAGTCAATACTTTCTGAAGTATGAGAAGAGAAGGAAGACAGAAATGTGAAAGATGTCAGGTCTCTGTGGAATTTCTGTAGTTGTCACTTCATGTTATATTCTTCCTTAAAACTTGCTTTATTAAAAGCCTCTAGGTGGATATTTGTTGGACTGATTGGTAACCTTACCCAAGAAATGAAGCTGATTTTAGAAGGTTGATGATTTGGTAAATAAAGGAATGATGAAAATGAGAACAGATATTGTCACAGAATGAGCCGACAAGGTTCATTGCTGAACAGCAAAACAAAGCAGTTTCAAGTCTGATGATGCACATTGGAACATATATAGATAGATACATATATGTATACATATACAAACATACGTGAAAAAGTATATATGCAGTAGAATACAGAGAAAGTTTGTGTGACAAGTATTAAACTATATCAAACTGGTTGCAGGAAAGGTCCAGTAAAATATCAATAGTTTAGCATAGATTTTGCATAGATTTCTAAAGGATGAAAATTCTTCCCTCATTTTATACTTTACAAATATCCTTAGTATATTTTAAGTTTTTTATATTGTAGTTGGAACATGTATATAATGCTGAGAATTGGAATTACATAAAGTATGCAACATGAATAGGTCAGCCAGAATAGGAAAGTTCATTAGATTCTTATTTCCAATTAACCACCAGGAGAAAAGGAGTTCCAGTTCAGATTTTATGTAGAGCACTGGCCTTGAACACAAAACGACCAGTCAGGCCATGAGTTTAAGCCTTAAGATCTACAGAAACAAAAACACAAAATATAACTTGGAGTTAGATATTTTATAATGAAGCATTTTTATATACTCTACATTGTTAGAAAGACTAGATTTCTGTGTTAGCTTTATAACCTACCATAATAAATGATATTGTCCATTTATTAAACAGAAAGGCTTACTCAGATTTATAAGTTTGAAGGTTTCAGTGTATGTTCAGTCGGTTTTATTGTTTTGGTGGCCTGTGACAAGACAATGTCAAGGTGAGGAGTATGACAAAAAGAAATGTTTTTGACCTAGAATGATTAAAAGAGAAAAGAAGAAAGAAGATGAGAGTGCATGTTCTCATAGGTTTTATTCTGAAGAACTTAATCTCCAGAAGAACTATTCAGGTATTCTCCACAGTCTGGGAGGAAATGGAAAGTCATTTTTCTTTAACACATAGGTCTTTCTGGGGCATTGTAAATTCAAATGGCAACATCTTCACCAATGATAATGACTTGTCCAGGGGTGGAAGCAACTAGATATTGCTATAAATTCCAATCAGATCCTTTTTCTTCTCATACCATGAAAGCCTGCCACAATTCCCAATCAAATCCCATCAAAGATTCAAACATTAATGCTGTCCCAAAAGTTCTGTATGCAAACCCACGTACATTCACTTCATTTAAGATGGCAATAGTATATGAAAATTTTAAGTCTTCCATAGAAAAAAATTCATATTAAGTGAAGTAAGCCGGTACCAAAGAAACTTAGGTCCCATGGTTTCCCTTATTTGCAATAACTAGTATATGTCTGAGTCAAGCAGAAAAGGTCAGATAAGTTGATTTTAGGGAAGTGAACCCTAATATATGTATTCAAAGTTTTTTTCTTTCAGGTGATTGTTTCTACACATTTATAAGATTATTTCTTTGTTGCTTTGTATGTCCCTCCCCCATGGTATAACCCTGCTTTCACTGTATTTGAGGTTGGTATAATTTGTGGAAGGGAAGGAAAAAAACAAATCGTTTAAATAGGGGTACAGTTGGATCCTTTGGAACAATGAGATGTACAAGTCGTTATATGGAAAAACGAACTTTACAACTTTGGTGGGGGCGGGGAGGAGGATTGCGTGGAGAGGGAGGGGGTGGAAGGATGGGAAGGGAAGGGATGGGAAGGGGAAACCAAGGAGGAGACTACAATGCTTGATAAGAAATGTACTCATGGGCTAGGAAGGTGGCTCAGTGGTAGAGCGCTTGCCTTGCATGCTCAAGGCCCTGGGTTCGATTCGTCAGCACCACATAAGCAAAAAGAAAAAAGCCAGAAGTGGTGCTGTGGCTCAAGTGGTAGAGCACTAGCCTTGAGCTGAAGAGCTGAGGGACAGCGCCCAGGCCCCAAGACCAGACCCCACCCCCCCCAAAAAAAAAGAAAGAAAAAGAAAAAAAAGAAATGTACTCATTATCTTGCCCATGTAATTGTAACCCCTCTGTACAGCGTTTTCACTATAAAAAAAAGAAAATTTTAAGTCTTCCAATTACGTTGTCACCAAGGAAACAATTACAATATTTCCTTAAAAAATATCTAGATTGTAGAACACTTTAATCAGAAAATTGAAGGAGTATCCATTATAGGATTTAATTTAAATATTTGGTCACTGAAATGGATATTCTATATCCACAACTTAGAGCCCTTTCAAAATACATAATTACAAACCTCATCCATTACCATCTTCCGTGAAGACAGTCCTTGCTGAAAACAAACCAAATGTGGTAAACCAATTAAAATGTACGCCATTGTCAAATGCTGTTGTTTTAAAGCATGGAAGTGACAGCACAATTAATGCCAGTGAACAGCTGGTTCTAAGGAGTTTGGAAAGTGATTACTTTGTACTCTAGGTGGAAAAATCCACAGATGTTTCCGATTGTGCTTCGTTTTGGCATTTGTAAGATATATTTTGGAAAGCACAATGAATGAAAGCATGTTGTTTTATAAAGATTTGCTGGCTGACAAACTAGGGAAAGAAAACTTATTGAAATGTTTCAAATGAGAAGAAAGACAATAGAGTGTGTAAAATGTGGTATGCAGCTTTAAATACAGACTGAAGCAAACCAAAGAATGGGAAAAAATTTTTCCTTAAATGCTTTCTGGGTATATTGTGCTATACACTATAATGATGAAATGATCATTTCTTTGGAAAAGTCATGAAAAAACACTGTCACCTGTTGAATTTCTTTATAAAGTGAATCTTAAATGACAAGAATGAAGACATTTAAATATGTTAATAAAACATTATCAAGTATTACTTTAATTTTTGATTAAAAGTTAAATCAAACTGACAGACTATTAGTCCATTAAGATTAATGTTTCCTGTCATATGTTATTTTCTTTTTGTTCCTCTTTTATGGGTGGTGATTTTTTTTTCAGAAAGTCAACCTAGTCTTAACCATTACCCACAAAATTTATGCTGTCATAGAATCAGAAAGTTTTTTTTATTAAATTAAGACAATAGTAGGCTCATTTTATGCCAAACCAAAATATAAACACCAAAAACATTTTTCACTAAAAAAACACTCAAAAAATCATGAGGTTTTGGGGGAAGATGGAGGAGGAGAAGCTGGAGGGTAAACAAGCTCTTACATAGAAAGCAGTTTAAATGTTCCAGTCACACCAAGTGTGCCATCACAGTACAGAGAGTTTGGCCAAAGATGGAAAATCCAGGCAAGATGACAGATCTGAGCACTTGCCAGTAGCCACAGCTGAGGTGGCAGTAGGTACAGCGCCAGTGGCTATAGCCACCATACCTACAGAGAGAGTCCATGACAAAGGCCCCAGACGTGGCTGGTGAGCAGATTCTACTCAACACCAGCAAGAACTGACAAGGAGCAGATATCTTCATCCTGCAGATCACAGACCAGAGATGACCCAGGAACCAACACTCTTACATGAGTAGAATCCTGACATCCTTACTCCTTCTCAGGGATCAGAGGAGGGAAGGCCGCCCCTCTCCCACTACCAGAGATCTCCATCTATGTTACTGACCTCCCCAGGGCTGAGCAGCTAGCTCCAATTCAGGCCTTGGAAGAAAACAAAAGAGTCATTTAGTAGGTCACAGGAAGTAGACATGACCTGTCAGGCTCAGCTCCACACAGGGGAATGTCACCCCACCAAGCCAGTGGAGCCTCTGTGGAGTGATGTCCTTCACATGGTAAACAGAGCCAGAGGCTGCCCCTCCCTACAACAGCCTAGACAAACAATTGAAACTAAGTAAAAAAAAAAAAAAACCCTGAGAATGGGTTCCATGAGTGTTTCAGGAGTTGCCCCTCAGGGAAAAGCTACCATTTTCTGAAAGGCCCCAACCCTACCTCATCATGGCATTTACACACTGGAGGAAACTGCCATCTTCCTCTTTGGTGATATTCAAAGCATATCTCCCTCCCACTGAATAGCCTGGGAAGAGGATCACAAAATCCTGGGTAAAGCAGAGCATTTTTCTGCCTGCACAAAAAAAACTGACTTAAGAAACCAGTCAAGCAAAATGAAAACTAAACACCACAAGCACACCAGAGACTCCACCAACACACAGGTTATAGACACAGGAGAGATACAGGGTCTTATCATCCCCCCCCAAAAAAAACCCCAAATAAAAGAACTCTTCTTTTTAACCTTTTTTTCAATTTTTAAAAGTGTTTGATGTTAATTTTTTCTCATAATTTTTATTTTTGATGTGTGTGTGTGGGTTTAATCTCTTTTGACCTTTTGGTCCTTTTTTTATTGTTTTCATTTCTTTCTCTCTCTCTTTCTTTTTGTTTGACATAATTGCTGTTCTGCTCATCCCCAGATACATACCAGTGGTCAATTATTAGACCTTATCCCCCATTGTGTACATACTTAATCCTGAAATTTATTACTCGATTCAAAAAATCTTAGGCTTAATTTCTTTAATGGCAGTATTATCTCTTTATACCAGTATAATTTTCAATTAACTAATTTTAATTTTCTTTTATTTTTTAGTTTTTCATGTTTCCTTTCTATCCCTCCTCTCCTCTCAACGTATCCTTTTCTTCTCTCCATATCATTTCTTTAAAGTTACATAATTTTTAAGTGTTTCACTTCTTAGATTTAAATTTTTGTTTATCCATTTTTTCTTTATTTTTAAAAAAATCTCTCTCCAATCATTCTGTACAATGCATTTCCCTCTCAGAGATTAGGACTTGGTTAAATTCACTCTTTTTTTTCCACCAGATTTCTTTTTTTTTTTAATTTTTTTGGGGGGGGATCCAGTCGTGGGACCTGAACTCTGGGCCTGGGAGCTGTCCCTCAGCTCTTCAGCTCAAGGCTAGCACTCTACCACTTGAGCCACAGCGCCACTTCCAGCTCTTTTTGCTTATGTGGTGCTGAGGAATCAAACCCAGGGCCTCAGGCATGCAAGGCAAGCACTCTACCACTGAGCCACCTTCCCAGCCCAAATTCACTCTTCTTTTACCTCTCCACATCCCTCTAATCCTATTTTTCTCCACAATTCTCCCTAAACCTAATAATTTCTGGTGTGTCAAATCCTTTTTGCTTTTATTACCCTATTAGTCCATGGTTGTTTGATGATGAATAGATTGTATCTGATGTACTAGATTGTATCTGCAGCCATTTTGACTGTGCAACTACAGGACTCCGGTTGATGCTTGCCTTAAAATAGTGGTCTAGCACAAAATTGGTTTACTTTCATACCAAATGGGCAGAACAAGCCAGAAAACACAAAAAAATGGCAAGTCTGGGTATATGAATTCCCACTCATGATAATCAGGTGACAGAATATTAATGAATAATCCAGAAGAGAGTACCCAAAAAGCTCTACAAGCCTTACTGGTATACATGGTGAATGAATAGATTGAAAGGTTGCAAAAGACTCAGTGTGAGCGAGATAGAGAGCGAGAGGGGGCAAACCAAAGATTAATACAGGAATCTTGTGAGCATGAGGAAGCTACTCAACGATTAATACAGGAATTGCGTGAGCAGGTTAAAAACAGTCAAAGAGAAATGCAGAAATTGCATGAGAAGGCTGAGATCAGTCAAAGAGAAAGACAGGAACTGCATGATTGTGAGGAAGCTGTTCAAAGAGTAATACAGGATTTGCGAGAGAAGGATGAGAATAGAGCAAGATCAATAAAGGCATTCATGGAATCCATGAGCAGACAGCTGAATGAATTAAGGGAGACCACAAAGGGAATGCTCAATGGAGCCCAAGAAAAGTAATGGGAGTCCAAGGAAACCATAATGAATCAACTAAGTGATTTGAGAAGAAACACTGACCACCAAATTAAGGAAGTAAAGTTCATACAAGACCTAAAACAAAGCTGCAACAAAGAATTTGAAGCCAGCAAAGCCAAACAATTAGAAGGAAAAGAAATAAAAAACAAAGTAGAAAGTCTTGACAGTTGGTTAGACCATGTAGAAGATCGGATCTCGGGAACTGAAGACAGCTTAGATATTATAGAGAAAGAATGTATAACTATCCAAGACAAATCCAAGAAATATGATAGATCTATTCAACATTTGGAAAGCACCATCAGAAGGCCTAATCTGAGGGTAATGGGTGTAGAGGAACACCTAGAGACAGAAGTTAACGGTTTAGGAAATTTATTTCACAGAATCATAGCAGAGAATTTCCCAAACATGCAAAAAGATAGGCCTATTCAGATACAAGCTTTTAGAACCACCAAACCAGACTGACAAAAGATACTTAAACATGTCCTACACATAGAAAAACAACAAGAGCACAATAAAGGCCAAGAAACAGGATCCAAGGGAATTAAATTAGAACTCAACACTGAAAGCCACCAAAGAAAGTCCTGTAACACTTGGAGGCTGAACAATACACAGTTGAATCACCAGTGGGTCATGGAAGAGATTAGAAAGGAAATGCAAATGCTCATGATAGTCCACAAAAATGAACACATAAATTACCAGCACCTCTGGGACACAGGAAATGCAGTACTCAGAGGCAATTTTATACCTCTGAGTTCCTACATCAACAAATTAGAGAGATCTGAAACCAACAATTAATGAGATATCTGAACCTCATTGAAAAAGAGCAACAAAATAAACCCCAATCCAGTAGATTGAAAGAAATAATTAAAATTAAATCAGAATTAAACGAATTAGAATCCAAAAAAAAAATAGAAAGAATCATCAAAACAAAGAGTTGGTTCTTCAAAAAACTTAACAAAAATTGACAGACGTTTAGCAAATCTTATCAGAAAAAGAAGAGCACACACAGAAATAAACAAACTCAGAGATGAGAATGGAAACATCACCACAGAAACAACCAAAAATCCAGAACATTATAAGGGAATACTTCTCAAATCTTTATGCTAATAAGTTTGAGAACCTGGTAGAAATGGACCTTTTCCTAGCAAATATTGACATGCCAAAACTAAACCAAGATGAGTTAAATCGAATTAACAGGCCCATATCATGCATTGAGATAGAAGCAGCAATAAGAGAACTCCGATCTAAGGACCAATGGATTACAGTGGAATTCTACAAGGCCTTCAAAGCAGAGCTCACACCAATACCCTCCAACTCTTTAATGAAATTGAAAGAGAAAGTGCACATGGAACTCATTCTATGAACACATCCTAACCCTCATCCTAAAACCAGGCAGGGACTCATCAAAGAAAGAGAACTAGAGACTCATTTCTTTGATGAACATTGATGCAAAACTTCTCAACAAAATTTTGGCCAATCGACTTCAAGAATTCATCCAAAAAATCATACACCACGATCAAACAGGATTCATTTCAGGGATGCAAAGCTGATTCAATATATGCAAATCAATTAATATAATAATTAATATAATATATTAATATATATTATATAAGGCCCAAATAAATATAGGTCCCATGGTTTCCCTTATCTACAATAACTAGTATATTTTTTAATCAAGCAGGAATGGTCAGATAAGTTGATATTAGGCGAAAGATAAGAACTCAAATGGGTTTTTTTTCTCTTGATATTGTTTCTAGCATATTTCTAAGATGATTTCTTTGTATGTCCCTCCCCCATGGTATAACCCTTGTTTTCACTGTGTTTGATGTTGGTATAATTTGTGGAGGAGAAGGGAAAAACAAATTCTTTAAATAGGGATACAGGTGGACCCATTGCAACAATCAGATGTTCAACACGTTATGTTGGAAAACAAACTTTACATGGGTTGGTTTGGGGGTGGGGAGTTGGGAAGAGATGGTAAGGGGAAACAAAGGAGGGGCAACAATGCTTGATAAGAAATGTAATCATTTCCTTGCTCATGTAATTGTAACCCCTCTGTACATATTTTCACAATAAAAAAAATCATGAAATTTAAAGTAAAAATCCATGTCAATTTTTTGTTGTTGTTGTTGGTCGTGCAGCTTGAATTCTGGGCCTGGGCAATGTCTCTCAGCTCTTCAGCTCATTGATACCACTGTACCACTTGAGCCACAGTGCCCTTTCTACTTTTCAAGTGGGTTATTGGAGATAAGAGTCTCACAGACTTTTCTGCCCAGGCTGGCTTTGAACCACTATCCTCAATCTGAGACTCCTGAGTAGCTAGGATTACAGGCATGAGCCACCAAAGCCCAGATCCAAGTCAATTTGTAAAAAGCAAGCTTATTGAAACTTCTGGCTTTTTCCAATAAACAATCTTACTTTTTAGTATTAGTTTATAACTATGAGTTATTTTTAGATGTAACCGTGAACTTTTTAATAGAATCAAACATAATTTTTACTATTACTCAGTATCTCACAAAATCCACTGTAATTAGCTTTCCCCAAAGTAAATTATTACAGGAAGTGGCGCTGTAGCTCAAGTGGTAGAGCGCTCGCTTTGAGCTGAAGAGCTGAGGGACAGCGCCCAGGCCCAGAGTTCAAGCCCCACGACCGACAAAAAAAAAAAAAAAAAAAGTAAATTATTACATACTCCATTACTCACTATTATTACACTCTATATTACATATAGTGTGAAGTGAAAATAGTTTGGATCATTTCATATAAATTATTAGATGGTATTTTAGCATTATAAATTCACATCTGTGATTTTAAAAGAAGGAAAGAAGATTTTAGAGTTAAAATCAAATGTAAATGTGTTGTGTGTCCTAATTAAAGCAAAATTTATGAGTCCATACAGACAAATTTATTTTCTTTCCACTAAAGGCTTTGAAGTAATACTATTGGAAATAGTGAGGCAAGAGGAGGAAGAATTCAAATCATGTCAAAGAATGTGTCTGTTATTCTGCTACCCCCTCCATTAAGAAGACCTACCCGGTCCAGATATCACAAAACTTCAAGTATCTCTCTTAGAAATCTATTTGGAAAAGTTCTAAATCACTGATTATTTATGTATTTTCTGTTAAATGAAACAAAATATAGACACAAAACAACTGAAATAAAATGCACACATATGTTGAAGTCACCACAGGTGGAAAAACAACCAACAAAGTAGAACTCCCCCAGGAACAAAAACTTGTTGTGCCTGTTTGTTTTTAAGCACAAAAACCTGAAATACATGTTACCCTTGAGTAGATCCATAAAGATAACTGTGTCTCAGAAATATGGTTGTGTTAATTTGTAATTAAATTCATCTAGATGAATGTAATATAGCAAATCACGTGAATGGATCAAATTGTTTAAAACAAATGTGACTGTATGTGGAGTGAGAGCTGCACATATTAAAAGAATAAAATAACAAAAATCATGACATACTTAAAAAATTCAGAAATGCAATGAATAAGACCAATGGTATCCATATTGAGACCTAAATCCTACTGATTTAACAAGAACAAAATATGCAAATAATAGAATCTGAGCAGGGTACCTGAGTGTACATAATTGTAAACTACTCCAAATTGTAGAAGACTGAATGTAGGTTATCTAAAGGAAAACATCAACCCATGATATAAATGACATTGAAAATTTCATGAAAAGATAGAAGTAGTTTCTAGAAAATACTATTTTAATAAGTTGTGATCAAAATCTTTCTAGTACTGACAAAATTGCATACCTATTTAGTTAGATCCAAAAAAGACTCAAGTTACGCAAGCTGATTTGAAACTTTGGCAAAGTAGCAGGATACAACTATATTGTTATTATGGATGTTGACTCCGGCATGGAATTAATTTCCTCTTTGATCTGACAAATGAATATATGAAAGAACAGAACTTCAGCTAAATATCAAGACCTAACTAAACATAGAACCAGAAAAGTGATCATGCAAGCCGTATTGCAACTGGGATAAAAGGAATATCAGTCATACTGATTCTGTATTTATTGTAAATGCTGATTTTTTCATAAATTATTTCCTTTAGCTTGCATTTTTAAAACATTGGTAACTAATTTTGGATTCCTCCTTCAATTTAGTTCTGAGTATAATGTATCACTTCAGTTCCTAACCCATATCCCCAGCACTCACACACACACACAAACACACATACACACAGGAGCTTCACGATGCACCTGCTTGGTGTGGTGGAGTGGAGGGGGATGGAGGAGAGTCTCCTCCAGTGGTGGGGCTGAGGGGAGATTCAATCTCCTGGGCCGGTACTGGGGGTGAGGGGTAGTGCTGAGCTGAGGTAAGGCTGCAATTGCCATGATCTGGAAGCCTTAGGACCTAGTCAGGGCTGCGATTGTGGCCAGGGGTGGGGGGCAGGGTCCAGGGGAGCAGGGGTCGGGGCCCAGGGGCACACTTTGGTGGCAACAATGGCCAGGGGTCAAGGGGTCAGGGGCGCATTGCCTCAGGGCGGGGTTGCCCAGGAGAGGAGTGTGGGGCCAAGAGAGAGCTGAGAGAAGAGAGAGCATGAACACAGGCACCAGTGGAAACGGCTTCAGTGGCTGGCGGCTGTTCTGATCATAGCGTGGGTCCTGGTCGGAAGTGCAGAGCATGTGGCGGCGAGGCATCTATGGCTGCTGAGGCTGTGGCATCTGAGGAGAAGGAGCAGAGGCTGCATGCAGCACCGCCAAGTGCCAGCAGAGCACCGCCTCCTCCCAGTAAGGCTGCTTTTCAAACATGGTGCTGCCGGCTCTGATCCGCAGAGCTTCTTGCAGTCACTTGGCAGAGATGGTGCACCCCTGGCTTGCTTGTGGCCCTTATTTGGTCCCGGCCCCAGATCCTCAGACTCTGGGCGCGCACCTGATCGCAGCCTACAGCTTCTTCCAGCAGCACACGTAAGTGGATGCCCTGCAGGCCAGCACCCCGCGATCCACCCCCTGCTACCTCCCCACACCACCTCTGACACACATACAACTGGCCTGTACCCCCAACCCCAGCTGTCAACAGTTCTGACTGGGTGATCACATTTCCCAGCTCTGCCAGCTTCTGCTAGTGCTCCCAGTCCATCTGGTCTCCTTGTACTCCCCAAGAATCTGCCAAGTCACCCAGAAGTATGTAGGCTGGAAGCAGGGAGTCCATCCATGTATATAGCATTTAGGACCCCATCAAAGTCCCCAACAACCCCCCTCCACCCCAGGTCAGACACCTCTCTGGAGGCACCATGACCCCCTGCTTTGTTTTCTGTCCAGGCTCTGAGGAGCCACATGTCTGGGGACTCCAGCGTCCTGGCCTAGGGTTTTGGTGAATGGGGAGTCAAGGCTAGTTGTTCCCAAGGGGAAGGGTCTGTCCCTGGAGAAAGGGGGAGGCAGGGTGGTTCTGCATTATTAGAGCATTGTTCCCCTTGGGTGGTTGCCCCTGGTTCTGACAAGAGAAACCCCGTGCTTGAGCTGGTACATTGCCCAGATGAGAAACCAACAAATTCAGGAGAGGCACTGCTCTGAGACTGTGTGTTTAGGTGTGTATGAGAGAGAGAGAGAGAGAGAGAGAGAGAGAGAGAGAGAGAGAGAGAGAGAGAGAGAGAGAGAGAGAGAGAGAGAGAGAGAGAGAGAGAGAGAGAGAGAGAGAGAGAGAGAGAGAGAGAGAGACAGAGACAGAGACAGAGAGAGACAGAGACAGAGAGAGACAGAGACAGAGAGAGACAGAGACAGAGACAGAGAGACAGAGACAGAGAAAGAGACAGAGACAGAGAAAGAGAAAGAGAAAGAGAGAGAGAGAGATCATCTTTCTCATTGTACAGTCACCATGTCTAAAAAGAACAAAAGCATTTTGGGGTGGGGTTGGGTTGTGGGGTCTGAACTCTGGCCTGTGCGCTGTCCCTTAGCTCTTCAGCTCACTCAGCTCTTCAGCTCAAGGCTAGCACTCTACCACTTGAGCCACAGCACCACTTCCGGCTTTTTTCTTTTATCTTATGTGGTGCTGAGAAATCGAACCCAGGGCCTCATGCATGCAAGGCAAACGCTCTACCACTGAGCTACCTTCCCACCCCGAGCAAAAGTATTTTATTTGTGTGTATGTGTGTATTTGTTGTCCTTTTTTCATTAATGCCCAGTATGAGCCCAGCCACAATTCTTGTTTTCTCTTTCGTTTCATGGCTCCTTTAGAGAAGGTTTCAGTAGATGTTCCTTTCCACCACTTTCTTCCCCTTTCCTCCAGCCCACAGTAACTGGTGGGCCTATATGGGTCTCTCCTAGGAGGCCTGTGTGAACTGCACACCAGAGTGGACACCTGCCCTTCTGTCTTCAGCCAGAAGGCTGATGAGGCTAATGTGACCACAGCCGCACTCTTCCAGACAGTCTGCTCTCATGTGTATAGTTGGAGCTAATTCAAAGTTGGGAATGTGTCTGCCAAACATAATTAGGGAATGAGATAAGGGGAGTAGGGCAGGGGCTGTGAATCTAGGTCAGTCTGGGAAGTGATGAACGGTGTGACATGGCAGATGGTTCACCATGAACGAGGATGAGAGAGGAATCTTACCCAGGGCATTGACAGTGTCCGTCGACATCTGAACAAGAGGCTCCAGACCACCAATGGTGGCATGGATTCCCTCCCAGGGCAGTGCACTGGTTGGCAGTCCTCCCTCGAGTCCTGCAGACTCCAATCTGTGTCCCTCCTGGGCTGTTTCTAGCTGGGCAATGGTAGGCAAGTGTGTTCCCCCTGCTAGAGCCTGCTTGGGATCAGGACATGGCAGTTAGCTAGGGCTCTCTGAATGCCATTTTCTGTAACCTACTGTAGGCTGTCTGGAAGGAAAAGGGGACTACTGATTTTGGAACCCATTAAGTTTGATTGGGACAAGTGAAATGCCAGATTTCCCAGGGTTTTTTTTCCTTGATGCTGGCTGTTTCTACTAATGCCTGGAATTCTGGGTCAAATTAGATGGACCATTTTAGACATTAAATTAGACATTCAAAGTGGCACAGGCAGAGTTCCCAAGCCAGATGGTCTCTTGCTATGAACGTTGTGCCTTGACTGCCTTTCTCCAGAAGCTGCTGATTCTCCTCCAGCTCTCTCTAGGGTGACCACCACAGTCAAGGATGTCTTGGGGATCAGAGATTGTGACCTTGCCATCCACAGCCTGCCAGCTGTGAGCAGAGACAAATCCCAGGACCTGTACTGGACTCTGGGAGATTCAGAGACCCGGGATGCCTCAGGGATTCTTTCTCTGCAACATGAAACTTGGGAGATATGGTGGACCATCCTGTCTGGCCCCAGGGAGTGGATAGGAGGCCCCTTGAGCCTGGTGCTCACCTAACAGCAACCTTGTTCACACCTGAGTGGGGAATTGAATGCCACATAGCTGGTCAGTGGCTGGACAGAGATCTTTGAGAAGATAGACATCCCAGAGGCTCTGGAATTCAGTGAGGACATCATGGCTCATGTCTTTGGAACCAAAACAGTTAAGTGCAGTGGCACCAGGAGGGTGGGAAGAGGGATGAGGGAGAACTGTTGGAGAGCTACATCAGGCTTTGCCCTCACCTAGGATGCTTACCTGAATTGGGTGGGACTTTTCTGTAATATTGTCATAGACAGATGCTCATTTATTTATCCAACAAACCGTTACAGTGGGTGCCAGGTCCGGGGGTGAGGGTGGGGGTTATACACAATTAAAGGTACCAGTGCTGGTTCCACAGCACATGAAGACATCTTGGTTTGAGCTGGAGATCATTGCTACACTACTGTCATCCTAGCTACTTAGGAGGCTGAGAGGGGAGGATTGAGGCCCATGCAGGAAAGCCTGTAAGACTCTTATCTCCAACTAACTACCAAAAAGAAAACGCCAGAAGTGGATGAGTGGCTCAAGCCATAGACTGTTGGCCTTGAGTAAAAAGGCTCAGAGACAGCACCCAGGATCTGAGTTCAAGGCCCAGGAGTGACACATAGAGAGGAAAGAGAAAGAGAGGAGGAAAGAATGGAGGGAGAAAAGGAGGAAAGGAAGGAAGAAGGGATCATGCAGGCCTTGGTTTGGAGTCCCTGGATCAAGAGAGCCAACCATGCACAATCTCTGTGGGACAGTTTCAGAGCCTAAAGCCAGTATGTAGGACCAAGCCACTGTCCCCTCAGCAACTTCATGACATCCAGGATCTGGGTGGTTGCCGACTGCAGAGGGAAATAGCCTCGGGTAGACACTAGTGCTCAGGGTGGGTCACAGAGTTTCAATCTCCCCTGGCTCACCAAGTTTATTTTCTGGTCAGATAAGAAGAAAGTATCCAAGGGCTAGGGAGGTATAGGGTAAGGGAGTGTCCAGAGTGGGGTAGCAAGGGATAAGCAGGAAGATGAAGAGGGAGGACGATCCCAGATCAAGTGTGTCAGGCCATTGAAACCATGACCTCACCTGAAAACCTAGACCATCAGTGATAGAGCCTTCAACCCAGCCACATGGCTATTAAAAGTCCTGGCATTCTGGGTTCACTGTTGATGACCTCACTGTTGTCCACTGCAGGATACCTGTGCAGTACATCCTTGGGGACTGGGACTTTTGCTGGCTCAATCTGAAGATGACACCCTCAGTGTTCATTCCTCAACCAGAGACAGAGGTAACCAGGGCACTGGCACAGGAAAGCCAGGGAATGAGGGCAGGAGTCAGACCAGTGTTGCTCTGAGACTTCCTCTATGGGACTCTAGGGTCCCGTGACTACCATTCTCAGAGGTAGAGGTGGGTCTCCTTGCTTTCTAAGGCTTTAGTCTAGATGGCAGATGTGCGATTTAGAGAGGGCGGACTGAAGGTCGAGGCTGGTGGAAAAACCAGAGGCACTGGGCCTGAGCAGGGTTGTTTCTTTGAGGATACTCACAACCCAGGAACATTCCTGAGATAGATCAGCACTTTTCTCCTTCCCGAAAGAGAGGGACCTAGAGCCCTCCAGTCTGCATCCCTTGGCTGAGAAATTCATTCATTCCCATATCCTTTGGTTGCATAACTAGATCTCACCTGACTGCTCGGTGTCAAGGCAGGACAGTGAGAGATCTTCAGTCCTTGATGAGGTCATGGGATCCTCAGTATGAGATTGTACTTGAATGTCCTGACTTGGTGCATGGTCAGTCCCATCTAAGACTGCCATGATCTAGGACATAGAATCCAGAGAATCAGAGCAGAATGGGTCTATTCTGTAAGTTTTGAGTATTATGTGTGAGCTTTGAGCTCGGGTGTGCTCACCTGCTTCCCTTTCTTGGGTGGGTTTATGCTAGAAAAAGCTTAAAACTAGGGCCTGGGCCCATCTGTTGTTTTATGCTCAAAGCTAGCACTCTACCATTTGAGCCACAGCTCCACTTGCAAGGTTTTTGGGTGTTTAATTGGAGATAAGAGTTCTCAATGATTTTGCTGCCAAGGGTGGCATCCAACTGCAGTCTTTAGATCTGTCTCCTGAGGGGATAGGGTGACAGGCATAGAAAAGCATCTTTGGGGGGCTGGGAAGATGGCTCAGTGGTAAAGCACTTGCCTTCCATGCATGAGGCCCTGGGTTCGATTCCCCAGCACCACATAAGAAAAAAAGCCAGAAGTGGCGCTATACCTCAAGTAGTAGAGCACTAGCCTTGAGCTGAAGAGCTGAGGGACAGTGTCGAGGCCCAAAGTTAAGGCACCACTACCAGACCCCCCCCCAAAAAAGAAAAGCATCTTTGGCCGGATGCCAGTGGCTCATGGCTGTCATCTCATCCTAAGTACTCAGGAGCTGAGATCTTAGGATCAAGTTTCAAAGCCAGCTTGGGCAGGAAAGACCCTCAGACTCTTCTCTCCAATAAAGCACCAGAAAACTGGACATGGTGCTGAGGCTCAAGTAGTAGAGTGTTGGACTTGAGCTGAAGAGTTCAGGGATAGCACCCAGGCCCTGAGTTCAAGCCCCACAACCAACAAAATGAAAGAAAGTGAAACATCATTGCCTGCAAAGGACGGTGGTGGTGTATTTTGTGTGTATGTGTGTGTGAGCGGGAGTTGGTACACATTTAGTGCCCCACTCAGTCATAGTTTTAGATGGATTGTTCCACACTCTTAGTTCATGGCAGCTGATTCTTGACCACAGGTGAAGCTCTGGGTTGGATGTCGACCACCGGACCTCAGTCTCCTCATGGGACAGTTGTGAGGAAATAAGGGACTAATACAGAGGGATCTCTGGAGGAAGGCCAGGCACAGAGGGAGCAGGTGTCAGATACAGTTCTCAACAATTCTGTGAGCATATAACAGGAAGTTACCAGAAAGGGCTCAGATGGGGTCTGTTATTAATCATGAAACAGGCGTGGGATTATGAAACTAAGCTTGGCTTTCTTTCATCATTGCCTTGTCCCATGAGGAAGGGATCCTTCACTCTATTCATTTTTCCAGCTGGGGAAAATGAGTGATGGAGAAGCCAGGTGACCTACTCATGACCCCCATCTGTCAGGAAGCTCGGCCTGATTTCTATGCCATGCTACCTAGAACTGTGGGTGTTATTCAGTCCACTTCTTGGGGATGGAAGTAGACTTCTTGTCATTTGTGGGGCTTGAATTCTGGTCCTGGATGCTGTCCCTGAGCTCCTCAAATCAAGGTTAGGGCTCTACCACATGAGCAACAGCATCACCTCCCGTTTTCTGTTGGTTCTTTGAGTATAAGTCTCACAGACATTCCTCCCGAGCCAGCTATGAACCACGATCTTCACATCTCAGCCTCCTGTGTAGTTTGGATTATAGGTCTGAGCCACCCGCACCTGGTTTAAGTGTAATTCTGGTCCTCTCTCTCTTTCTCTCTCTCTCTCTCCCTCTCTCCCTCTCTCTTTCTCACGCTCAGGAATTGGTTGAATGAGTGCTGGAGGATGTGGCCCAGCATCCCCATGTGGCTGGAACCCAAGGTGGCCCTCTCATTCTGGAGGTGGGCTGTGGGTCAGGAGCTGTTTTGCTCAGCCTGTTGAACCAGCTTCCTGAGGTAAGCCCCTCTGTGCCCTGGCTAGACCGTGACGGTTATTCATTGTCCATCCCATGAGTCTTGCCCCACATCTCTCTGCTACACTCTTGAATGAAAGCGGATGAGAAGCTGTCCCCTTGTCCCCCTGCCCATCACAATCCCGGGCTTCTGACCTATACCCCCACCTATCTGACAAGACCCTGGATATAAGACAATAAAAACACTCCTGTATACTACCCTTTGCTGGGGAGTGTTATTTTGGTTAGGGGGGAGGGGTTCAGAGGAAAGACCCCAGACCTGAAACATCCCAGGGGACATTTGTTCTTATGACAGAGCCAAGTCATTGCTGTGGACTAGGACGAAGCCTCCATCAGACTGACCCAGAACGATGCTCAAAGATAGGTAGGTTGTTGAAGTATCAAACCCACTCATGTCTGCTTCCTACTCCCAACAAGGAGATGTAGTGTGAGTGGCCTGGCCCTGGGCCTAAGGGATTATAAATGGATGGTGGCGGTCAGGAGCTCATGGCTCCCACCCATCATCCTGGCTCTTTGGGAGGCTGAGGTCTGATGGTCGTGAATCAGAGCAGCCCGGGAAGGAAAGTCCATGAGATTCTTATCTCCCATAAATCACCTCCCTCCTCAAAACCACAGACAAAAAAGCCAGATGTGGTGCTGTGGCTCAACTGGTAGAGCTCAGCTTTGAACAAAAAAGCTCAGGGATAACACCCAGGCCCTGAATCCAAGCCCTAGGACCAACACAATCATGAAATAAATGAATAGTGTAAATCTTTTATCTGACTACCAAGAAAGATGTATTCAGTTTTCTCACTGGTACATGTAGACAAAGGTAAGGAGCTCCCTTTGATGTTCCCCCAACCCTCTCCTTCTCTCCTTTATCTGTCCAGGCTTAGGTTGCAGGACAGAATTCAGATCATGCCCCTGGATGTGACCTTAGGTACCCTCCCTCATCCACCTCCCTTGGGGTCAGGATCCTGGATGCACTCCCTGCTGGGAGGATGAGGTACCACAGAGATGAGGGTAGGTATGCCCAACACTCACACACATACACACACACAAACACACAAACACCCCTAAGCCAACTCAGACTAGCCTTTTCCAAAGACACTTTATCTCCTCGGATTAACTGACCTAGGAGAGGAATTTGATCCCCTGTAACTGATTATTTTAACTTGGGCTTGTTAGTTGACAGGAGATAAACAGGTGCAAACAAAAACCAAAAAGCCTTTGGTGTCTGTCACCTGGGATTCAGGCTCATGCCTGTCATCCTGGGTACTCCAGAGGCTGAAAACTGAGTATCACAGTTTGAAGCCAGCCATAACCTGGAAAGCCTGTGACACTCTACACTCCATGGAACCACCAAAAAGCTAGAAGTGGAGCTGTGGCTCAAGTGGTAGAGCACCAGCCTTGAGCAATAAAACTCAGAGAGACAGCTCCCAGATCCTCAATTCAAGCCCACACAAACAAATGGCCGTGTCTTGTTGGCGACAGATTGTTCAGGCCTTGAGGCCCCTCTCACAGAGTGTGATACAACACCTGTCCCTGGGTGGTGTATCAGGGCCTTCAGAAATCTGGTGGTGGAATCCAGGGCTTCCCCTTAGTGCATTCTCAGCCCACATTGGCTGGAGGGCAGAGCCTGACAAGGCTGGCAGCCTGAACAGCTGAGAGGCTCCAGCTTTTCCAAGGTGATCAGAAAGGGCTTCTTGGAGACAACACTTGAAAAGGGGGTCTTGCTTAATTAGGAGGATCTGAAGGAAGCACAGAGAACAAAGGTGCTACAGATGATGGGCAACATAGCAGAGCGTGTTCATTTCCAGCCAGGGCTGCTGGTGAGAGACTTGGTATAGATGTGCAAGACTGTCCCAAGACAGGCCTGAGGGGTCACAGAAGAACAGCTATCCAGGGCTGGGATTTAGTTTTAGAGGTTGAGGGCTGGCCTAGCACACAGGAAAGCTTGGGTTCCATTCCTAGGTCCTGCATACACAGAAAAAGCTGGAAGTGGCACCGTGGCTCAGGTGAAAGAGCACTCCCCTGCAGACACAGAAAGTCAGGGACAGTCCCGGGCCATGAGGTCCGGCCCCACGTCTGTCACCATAAAACAGTTCTCCCAGAGACCTTTGTGACAAGTGGATGTCTATGCCCTGAAGCTCTTAGTAGATCCATCTGTGCTTTGTGTCTCCTCTGACAGAGGGGAGCTGGACAGTCCTTCTGCCCTGGGCACCCCTGGGCCCGGTTATCAGCAACCTCCCAACGTCTTCCACTGGGACATGGAGCAGCTGACCCAGAAGTCCTCAGGTATCGGTTGGGTGGGGCAGGGGGACATAGGGCAGGCCCCAGAACTCCTTGTGGGTCTGATCTGTCCTGGAAGACCAGACAATCTGGAGGAGGCAGATGGGAACTTAGAGGGGGTTAGTGAGGTTGAGGGAGCCCTTTAAATGCCATTGCCCCACCCAGATTCTAGCCTCCCTTTGCTGTCCCTGAAGGAGGTAGAGGGGTGTCTAGGTGGTAGTGTCTAGAGGAGGACTAGGTGGAAATTCTGAAGGACTAGACACCATAAGCCATGAGCCGGTGACTCACGCCTGTCATGCCACAGCTGTCATCCTGACCACTTGGGAGGCTGAGATCCAGAGGATTTCATTTCCCAGCCCAGGCAGGAAAGTCCCTCCAGATCCTCATCTCCAATCTCCAACTGGAAGTGGCACTGTGGCTCAAGTGGTAGAGCACTGGCCTTGAGGAAAATTAGACATCAGGGACAGTACCCGAGCTCTGAGTTCAAGACCCTCAACCAAACAAAAACAAAAACAAAAAACAAGAAAGAAAGAAAGACACGCTTTTCTTGCTTGCAAGAGATGGTGAAATAGTACAGTTGTTGTGGTTGTGAGACCAGATGCTGGCCTCACAGTACAGACATTTCTAATAACTCACCAGGTTTACCCCAGTGTGAAGCCATAGCAGGGTGGGTGGTGCCTTACCAAGTACTCCAGAGGTCGTCGCTTGTGGCAGGCAGGGAGTGGGTGAATGGGAGCAGGGGTGGGATGGTAGTGTCAATTATATGCTCTCCATCCATGGAAGAAGGTTTTGGATGCTGGTGACCAAGTCTGAAGTGTAGGGTTACATTTTGTTTGTGTCTTGATGAGTTGGGTTTTCCCTTGGTATAAGAAGGTGGCTGCAGAGGAGGCTACAATGCTTGATAAGAAATGTACTCCTTATTTTGCCCATGTAATTGTAACCCCTCTGTACAGTATTTTCACAATAAAAAAAGAAAGAAAGAAAAGCGCGGAAGAAAAAAAAAAGAAGTTGGGTGTACCCGGGCACTGCCAGTGGCTCACAACTCTCATCCTAGCTACTCAGGAGGCTAAGATCTGAGGATCATGGTTCAAAGTGAGCTTGGGCAGGAAAGTCTGTGAGACTTCATCACCAATGAAACACCAGAAAATTGGATGTGATGCATTGGCTCCAGTAGTAGAGCTCACACGTTCATCTAAAGAGCTGAGGCCCTGCTGGCAGGCCCAAAATTCAAACCCCATAACCTACAACCAAACAAAAGGTAGCTGAATTTTCTGCATAACAGTGTGTACAGTAGAAATGCCATGATGTGTTGTGAACCATTCTAGACATGTGAGAGGCTCTGAGTTTTGTCTACAGTTGATCTGATGATGGTAGTGCCATCATCTCTGGGGTGGAATATTCAGGGTGCTCAGGGACTGCTAAGGCTTTGGGCTACCAGTGTGTGTGTCTTTGTGTTTGTGTGTCTTTTGTCTGTGTGTGTCTGTGTCTGTGTGTTTGGATGTAGAAGACCTGGGCCTTGAACTCAGGGTCTAGGTGAAGTTCCTATGCTTCTGTGCTCAAGCTACTGCTCTAACATTTGAGCTGCAGCTCCATTTCTGGCTATTTGGTGGTTCATTGGAGATAAGAGCCTCACAGACATTTCTGTGCTGACTGGCTCCTGAGTAACTAGGATGACAGGTGTGAGACACCAGTACCATATTTTTGTGTGTGTATATGTGTGTGTGTGTGTGTGTGTGTGTGTGTGTGTGTATTTCCCTCATCTTTCTCTGTCCCCTACCTGGGTGCCTGTCTTTCTGGCCTTGGATGGTGCCCCTCCTGCACCCAGACTTTGCCTTTAGCCTCCTATCAGGGTCTACAATGAGTCCTAAATTGACAGAGACCTGAGTTCAAGCTTTTCTTTGGGGCCCAAGTCCAGCTGTCCAAATCTTTGGCCGTCTCCAGGGGATTTTGTGTCAGCCGGGCCAGCTGCAATAGTCCTGCCTGTCTCTGGGTGGGGAACTCAGACATGGGATGTCCTGCCCTTTTCCTCAGCTAGACCTCTGGCTGCATGTCCCTCTCAGCAGGCTGGCAGTGGAGTGGGGTAAGGGGGTTGCCAGTGGCTCTGGCCAACTCCAGCTTGATAGTGGACTGAAGGCCACCCAAGCAAGGAGGATTCCGGGCTACATTGGAGGTGAGGCCAAGGTGGCTTGGAAGTATCTGTTAGTGTCTAGGAAATGTTCACGTACTTTATCGCAGGCAAGTCTATCTTCCAGCTCCAGCTGGGCCTCTCCAATCCTTTTAGAGAATTATGGATGCCCAGAATACAGAGGCACAGACTTTAGATTCAAGGGCCAGGGAATTGGGGGAGGAGAGACAGGTATGGCCAATACCTCAATGTTCTGGGGCATTAGCCTTGATCTGGGTATGCCCTCATTTTGCACATCACTTTTTAACCCAGAGCTGGCCAGAAACAGGCCACTTGTGGTGCCACTGTGGAAGTGGCAGGAGTGGAAGTGAGATCTAGTATGATCAAAATCTGGATTTACGGCCTGAGAGGGGGGGGGCGGTTAAAAGATGTCTTGTAAAAAACAACTCTTAGAGCTGGAACTCAGGGCCTAGGCACCGAGCTTCCTTTGCTCAAATCTAACACTACCACTTGAACCACAGCTCACATTTCATCTTTTTTAGTAGTTTAATGGAGGTAAGAGTCTCACGAACTTTCCTGCCTGGGCTGGCTTCAAGCTGCCATCTTAAGAGCTCAGCCTCTTGAGTAGCTAGGATTGCTGGCATGAGCCACTGGCACCTGCTAAGGATGTTAGTGTGTGTGTGTGTGTGTGTGTGTGTGTGTGTGTGTGTGTGTGTGTGTGTGTGTGTCTGTGTGTCTGTGTGTGTGTGTGTGTGTGTGTGTGTGTGTGTGTGTGTTTACCAGGGCTTGAACTCAGAGCCTAGGTGGTATCCTTTAGCTTGTTTGCACAGGTTGGTGCTCTACCACTTTTACTCCAGTAGCTCTGCTTCCCAGCTTTTTGGTGATTCATTGGAGATAAGAGTATGCCTAGGCTAGCTTTGAATTTGATTGATCCTCATGTGTCAGCCTTGAGTAGCTAGGATTATAGGCATGAGCCACTGGCATCCAGCTGCAAGGATGTCTCTTCATACTGTCTTCTGTTCTAACAGCTGTCTACTTGCCCTGGCCTAGATCTCTGATCTCCACATCAGCTCCCAGCAGCCCTTGACTGTGTGGAGAACATAAAGCTCAATCCTGTCAAGCATCCTATTTCTATGTCCTCAGGGGAGGGTAAGTTTCCTTTGAAGCCTGGAGAAGTAGGGGTAGAGGGAGGAAGGTTAGCTGTGGGTGGGAGCTAGGCTGGGAGAGAGATACACTGTCTTAGCCAAGAAGGAAAGTGTGGCCAGATGTTAATAGCTTATGCTCTCCTATTCTGAGCTCCTGAGGAGGCTGAGATCTAAGGATTGGCATTCAGAGACAGCCCAGCTCATTTTTCTTTCTTTCTTTCTTTTCTTTTCTTTTTTTTAGTATCTGTAGGATCTATTTTTGTGTGTGTGTGAAAATACTGTACAGAGGAGTTATAATTACATAGGCAAGATAATGAGTACATTCTTTTCACCAGCTCATTTTTCTAAAGTGTGTGAGACTCTCCTTTCCCAATAACCTCCTGAAAGCTAGAAGAAAAGGTGTAGATCAAGTGGTAGATTTGCTAGCCTTGAATGAAAAAAGTGAGGGACAGAACCCGGATCCTGAGTTCAAGCCCTAGTAACAAGATGTGCCCATGCACACACACATGCACACACATACACACACACACACACACACACACACACACACACACACACACACACACACACACAGGAAGGTGGTAATGATGAGTTGAGCTAAAACTGAGGGCAGCCCAGAGGCACAGTCATAGTAAACTCTTGACATGTCAGTTATTTCTCCCCAACTCTTTCTTGGGCTGAGGGGTCTGGGCCATAGCAGTAAGTTCCATGGAACTTGCACATCCATCCATACCTAGGGTACAGGACCAAGGGAAGAACACAATGGATGCTCGTTTATACTCAGTGCATGATTGCAGACCTTCATCTGCCGCTGAACATTGGTGAGGAAAGCAATGCTCTGAGCCCTGGGACTCCTGGGATAGCCACTGCTACAAGCAGCAGCCAGCCAGCTGTGGATTCCTGAGCCTACAAGTCTTTCATGAGCCCAACTCAACACCCACCCAAGGTGTGACTGACAAATTTGCCCCCGTGCCATCTTGCAGCTCTTGCCCTTCCTGGCCCAGAAACCTGGCCTGAAATATTGATTCACTGCTCAGATCCACACTGCACCCATGACAGATGCCATTCTGATGACCTGGCCAATGACATCCGTGCCCTAAGGCTAGATCCTTCTCTGCTACTTTGGCTCGGTCTGTAGGCAAAATGCTCCCAAAGAGGATGCTTTCTAGACTTGTAGGACACCTAGATATTGGGAGACACTTAGGGGCCCACTGGAAATTACTCTGCCTAAAGCCACAGAGTGAGGTTCAAGCAGGCCAGGTGTTGGTCATGTGCGGCGAACGCCTTCTCGACCAGCGAGGAAGAACGACCACCACACCAGGAGTCTTCTCAGATCACGCTTTATTGGAGAGACTTGTTACTTGTAGGAGAGCTTGAGCACGAGAGAGCGTGCACCCAAAACATGGCCGCTTATATAGGGAATAGGAACACGGGTCGTTCTATCATTGGTCGTCTGCCTTTCACCGTCACCAGGTGCCACGGGATTGGCTGGGGTCTCTACGTGGCTCGCGCATGCGCAAAGCCCAGGACCCACCGTCCCGCCAAGCACTGCCTAATATGGACCTCAAAGCTGCAAGGGAGTGGGCGGAGTCTAATTGCGTTTGCCCCGGCTCCCTGCAGTCATGGAGCTTGAACTCTGGGACTGGGCACTGTCCCTTCAGCTCTTCAGCTTACCAATTGAGCCACAGTAACACTTCCAGTTTTCCTGTGGTTCATTGGAGATCAGAGTCGCCCGGATTTTCCTGTAGGGGCTGGCTTTGAACAATGATCCTCAGATCTCAGCCTCCTGAGGAGCTAGGAGGATAGGCATGAACCACCAGTACCCACTTATTTGGACTTTCACCCCAGTGGACTAAGAACTCCTGAAAACTTTTCTTTTTTTGTTTTTATTTGCAAGTACTGGGGCTTGAACTTAGATTCTGGGCTCCAGTCTCTTTAATTTTTGCCTCAAGGCTGGCACTCTAGCACTTGAGCCACAGCTCCATTTCTGGCTTTTGGTAGTTCATCAGCAAGAAGAGTCTCACTAACTTTCCTCCCCTGAGCTGGCTTTGACCCACGACTTCTGATCTCAGTTTTTGAGTAGCTAGGATTTGCAGGGGTTGAGCCACCAGTGGCATTGGGCTAGAAGCTTTTCTTAAGCAAGTGTTCTTCCCTGCATTTGCCCTGACTCCTCCATGCAAAAGAGGCCTGTAGGTCAGGAGCTGTGAAAAATAGACTTCCAACCACAGGAAATGGCTGGGGTCCATGGTGAAAAGCCAAGCTAATCTTCCCTCTAGGCCCCAATCTGGGACCTCCACCATCTGCCCTCCCTGTGACTCAAGTACAAACCTTGGGCCTGCCTTGAATGTCCTGCTGGACTTGTCTTAAGCCACAGAACCTTCTTTCCACCCACACCACCTATTCTACACTACACCTCTGGAAACTTTGTGCAGTGTTGTACCTTCTGCCCGAGGCTCTCTATCTTGTTCCACATCTTAGAACTCCTGTGGAATTTTGGCACTGGTTTTATCACTTCCAGGAGCAAGTCTTTCCTTCCCTTCTCCCTCTTTTTTTTTTTTTTAATATTGAGTTGCTAGAGATGGAACTTATGCAGGCTGACTGGCAAATGCTCTAGCTTGGTGTGTGTGTGTGTGTGTGTGTGTGTGTGTGTGTGTGTGTGTGTGTGTGTGTGTGTGTGTGTGTGTGTGTGTGTGTGTGTGTGTGTTTGCCAGTCCTGAGGTTTGAATTCATGGCCTGGATGCTATCCCTGAGGTTTTGTGCTCAAGGCTAGCACTCTATTCCTTGAACCACAGCTCTACTTCTGACTTTTTGGGTGTTTGATTGGAGAAAAGTGTCTCAGATAGACTTTCCTGCTTGCAATTGTGATCCTCAGATCTCAGCCTCCTGAATAGCTAAGATTACAGGGGTGAGCCACCAGCAACTGTCCTCTACCCTACATCTTACCTCTAACCTTGGCCCTCCTATGAGTACCAGAAGAATATGTCTCACTAGGCTCAGTTTTTTCAAGTCTTGGGGTTTGAATTCAGAGTCTGGGCATGTTCCTGAGTTTCTTTTGGTCAAGGCTAGCACTCTTTATCACTTAAGCCACAGTGCCACTTTTGGCTTTTTCTATTTCTGTGATACTGAGGAATCGAACCCAGGGCTTCGTGTGTGCTAGGTAAGCACTCTACCACCAAGCCACATTCGCAGCCCACGACTCACTTCTGACAGGAACTATGAGGGTGGGATTTATTGGCTTACCCCTTTTGGAGCAGAAATCGCTGGCTATTTCATATTGTTGCCAGGATTTGGGACCAGCCTGTTACTCGGCAATGAGGAATGGTAAATGAGGGATAGCCATCAGGCCCAGAGGAGTAGGTTCACATATCCTACAGAGGGATAGAGAATATGGAGCCAGAACCTTTGACAACTCCTACAGCCTAGGAACTGTGGTCTCCCTGGAGACAGTGGCTGGCTGCTAGGTGTCCCAATGGGACATCTCAGCCAGAACATAAGGCACCTGTTGCACAGCCCAGGCAAAGCCCACGGGGCTTCAGTTATTAAATGGCAGAGAAGGATGCTTTGTTCAAGCTGCTGGCTCAGATTTAAGACTCTCTGAGGACTTGCCCAAGTTGGGGGGATGGACATGGGAAACCTGCTGAATGCCCATCATCCATACATCATCCATCCATTCACAGAGACATGGAGTTATCGCCCCTTTTTTTGCGGGGGGTGAGGCAGGTCCAGGGTTGTACTATGAGCCTAGGCCCTGTCCCTGAGCTCCTTTTGTTCAAGGATAGCACTCTGCCCTTGAGCCACAGCCCCACTCATGTTTTTTTTCCTCTGTGATCTCTTACAAAGAAGAATGTTGTGGACTTTTCTGCCCATGATGAATTCAAATTGGCATTCTCTACATCTCAGCCTCAAGAGGAGTTAGGATTATAGGCAGGAACCACTGACACCTGGCTTTCTTTTCTTCTTGTTGTTCTTTTGTTTTAATCATGACAATCTCAAATCTTCATGGTGTCATTCCAATGGTTTGCATTCAAAGTAATCTACCCAGGCAAGGAATTCGAAAGCTATGACTATCACCCACAAATGGAGGGAGATCTTGATGAACTCATTCCTGTTCATGTGAATACCAACGGAATGTTATAAAAGTAATAATTAAATTTGCAGTTAATTCATGATTCTATTTTAGAATGCCACACAAAAATTATTGGATTTATATCTTCCATTCTAGCAAAATGGTATGATTAAGGATATTGACTAATTTTTAATTAATGTTTTTATAAGTATTCAAACATGATACTTCATTTAATGCAGTTATAATTTAGTAACTAATAATTGGTAATAACATATATAATTTAATAATATCCTCACATTCCCTCTTTGTATGTGTGTGTGTATATATATACATATATAGAGAGGTATATATGTGTATATATATATAATATCAATCTACACATGTATCTATTAGGCACTACTGTGGCTTGATCACAGGTCTTCAGAATTTCCTGGATGCTCAGTTTGCCGGAGGATGGTATGCTAAGACTGTACCCCATTTATGGATAGGGCATTTTAGGCTGAGTTGAAATCCCAGCATGGCCAAAAATTTATTTGTGGAGTAAGAAGCCAATTTGACACATTTTTTATCCTTTTCTGTGAAAGTTCTTGGTCTCAATACGATGTATAATTCCATATGCAAATATGTCATATGTGATATGATGTAATAAAGGAAATGTTATATGCGTAATAATACTAAATAAATAAGGGTAATAAATTTCATATGCAATAGAACCCATATATGTAAATAGATCTCATATATATGAATATTATTTTTTCCAGTGATGGGGCTTCAATTCAGGCCCTGGGAACTGGTCTGAATTTCTTTTTTCTTTTTTCTTTCTTATTTTTATTTTGTCAGTAAAGGCGCCTGAACTCTAGGAGTGGACACTGTCCCTCAGCTCTTCAGTTCAAGGAAAGCACTCTACCACTTGACCTACAGTGCGACTTCCAGCTTTTTCTGCTTATGTGGTGCTGAGGAATTGAACCCAGGGCCTCATGAATGCAAGGCAAGCACTCTACCACTGAGCCACCTTCCCAGCCCCATGATTCTTGTGTTTAAGGGTGGTTAGCTTTCCCCTTCACACACAGTGTCACAGAGTTACCCAGACCCTCACTTCAAATCCCAGGCCAGGCCTGCTAGAAAAATGGTGCAATTTCCTAGCCAGGGTCGTATTGTTATTATTACTTTTTTTTGGCCTAGCACAGGGCTTGAATTCAGGTCTTCCCATCTCTGCCACAGCTGATCATTGGATCCTACTACCCTACTTCAAATTTCGGGGCTGGCAAAAAAATAAAAAAATAAAAAGGAGAAGGATAAAATTGAGAAGTTCAAGAAGGTGGTTTTACTTTTTTTTCCTTTTGTATTGTGACCACCTGGTTCTAAATGACAAGCCCCAGAATGTGTACATGACATTGCATTGCTAATGTTAGACGGGCTATTAGGGAAGCCATAGCTGAAACAAGCAACTTAGGCCTGGAGGTCGAATCTTGGAACTGCCACTAATGAATGATGGGAGGCTCTAAGAAACGCATTCTGATATACATCCGTACAAATGGAATGTTATAAAAGTAACATTTAAATTAGTAGTTAGTGTATGATTATATTATAAAAGTATACATAACAATTATTCTACATTGATTAATTTTCAATTAATACTTTATTATGTATACAATCATGATACTTAAAAAAGGAAGGAATAATTTAATTGCCAATAAGTGGTAGTAATATAATATATGCAGTTTCAATATATAGAGACATCTCTTTTGTTTTATACATACACATCTATCTATCTATCTATTTATCTATCTATCTATCTATCTATCTATCTATCTATCTATCTATCTATCTATCTCTATCTACCAATCTACACATTTATCTGTTTATACACTTGTCACTCCTGGGGCACAGTGTTAGAGTGATCACTGAGTATGTGCAAAGTCCTGGGTTCCATTCCTCACTACCACTTGCACAGAAAAATCCAGAAATCATGCTGTTGCTCAAGCAGTCAAGTACTAGCTTTGAGCAGAAAATTTAGGGACCGTGTCTAGACACTTACTCAAGATGCAGAACTGGCACCAAAACAAAATGATAGAATGTACTGATTGCAAAGATATAAGGATAGGACTGCAAATACATCATCGTAGAGCAAGCTAGGAGTCTGGTGCTGAGAGCTGCCATCTAACATGACTTAGCAAGAGGTAAACTGCTGCAACCCAGCTACACAGAACCAGATACTTGTGGCTCTCTCAGCCCTGTCATCCAAGATACTGGGGGGCTGAGATCAGACACTGGTGATTTTAAAATCCAGCCCTCACAGGAAGTCTGAAAAACTCTGAGCTGTGGCTCAAAGTGGTAGAGCTCTAGCCTTGAGAAAATATCTTAGGATAGTACCCCCAAACTTTCAGTGGAATCCCAGTGGCTGACTGCCCACCTCCCCCCAAAAAACCCAACCCTCTAAATTATTAGATGTGAACTTTGTGTAGTTTGGTGACACTGATGAAAGCACCCTAATTCTAATGATAACATGTGGGATACAGCTATGTCATGAGTCTTATATGAGGAATGGTGTACTGAGTGCATTCTTGTATCTGGTCCTTGTAAAAGCTCCACAGATTATTGTGCTGATGACAACCTTGAGGCTCAGATATGTCCCCATGTCAGTGCCAAAATGATGTATGTACTGAACTCTAGTGAGTTTTCTCCTGCAGACAATTGTTTTGGTTTATTTTTCTCAGTCATAAACCTTGAACTCAGGGCCTAGCCACTGTCCCTTCCCTGTTGGGCTCATGGCTAGCACCCTACCAAGGGGACCCAAGGACACCCATACAAATGTGTTACAGTCTAGGCATCTGTGGCTGATATCTGTCATCCTGCCTACTTTGACACATTTTTTTCCTTCTCTGTAAAAATCCTGGGTCTCAGTATGAAGTATAATCCATATGCAAATATATCCATGTGATAAGATGCAATAAATTAAATAAATGTTATATATGTAATAATACTAAATAGAAAATAAATAATGAATAAATAAGGGTAATAAATGTCATATGGAGTAAGCCCATGTATGTAAAAAATCACATATATGAATATTAATTTTTCTAGTGCTGGTGCTTAAATTCAGGCCTGGAAACTGGTCTGAAATTCTTGTCTTCAACAACAGTGAGCTTCCCCTCCCCCACAGTGTCTCAGAGTTTCCCAGACTCTGAGTTCAAATGCCAGGCCTGCCAGAAAAATGGAGCAAATTACAAGTCACGGCCTTAATTTATTTTGTCCAGGCCCTAGGCTTGAACTCAGCTTGTGGCAATTCTGCCTCAGGTTCGATCACCCTAGGCTGGGGTGCAGCCAATGGACCCACAGACCATTCTGAGATCCTAGGACCCGAGTTCAAATCTCGGGACTGATAAAAAAAAAGGAGAAGGGTAGGGAAGGTGGCTCAGTAGTAGAGTGCTTGCCTTACATGCATTAGGCCCTGGGCTCGATTCCTCAGCACCACATAAGCAGAAAAAAAGCTGGAAGTGGTGCTATGACTCAAGTGGTAGAACCCTAGTCTTGAGCTGAATAGTTAAGGAAGTGTCCAGACCCAGATTTCTGGCCCCAAAACCAACAAAAAAGAAAAAAAAAGGGAGAGGTGGGGGAAAAAAGAATAAGGCTAAAACTGGGAAGTTCCAGAAGGCAGTTTTACTTTGTTTTTTCCTTTGCATTATGACCATCCTGGGTCTAAATGAAAGGGCCGGGAAAGAGTATGTGACCTTACACTGCTGAAGTTTGGTGGCTTTCAGGCAAGCCATAGCCAAAACCAGCAACTTAGGCCCAGGGTTCAAATCCTGGGACTGCCACCTACAAATGGTGGGAGATCCTAAGAAACGCATTCTGACATACATCCATAAGAATGGAATGTTGTAAAAGTAGCAATTATATTAGTAGTTAGCATATGATTATATTTTAAAATTAGAAACAATAATCATAGTACCTTGACTAATTTTCAATTAATACTTTATTATATTTTCATCAATGAGAAATGAAGGAATAATTTAGTTATGGATAATTGGTAGTAATATAGTATATGTAATTTAGTAATATAAAGATATCTTTCTTATTTTATACATACATATATATGTGTGTATATATATAAGCTATCTATATATCTATTTCTACACTTGTCACTCCTGGGGCTCAGTGGTAGAGTGCTTGCCTAGTATGTATGAAGCTCTGGGTTCTTTTCCACACTATCACATGCACAGAAAAGCCGGAAGTGGTGCTGTCACTCCAGCACCAAAGAAAAGTTAGAATGTTCTAACTGTAACTATACAAGACCAGGACTTTAAATACTTCATGACAGAGCAAGCTGGGAATCTGAACATGACCGCTGCCATCTATCCTGACAGCCAGATGTTAACAGCTGCAAACCAACACCATTGAACTAGATGCTGCTGGCTCACCCGTAGCTGCTCAGGGGATGAGATCTGACACTGGTGGGTTGAAAACTCAGCCCTGGCAGGAAGTCTGTGAGACTCTGAGCTGTGCCTGAAGGTGGTAGAGTTCTAGCCTTGAGGAAAAGATCTTAGGACAGTACCCACAACCTATGAGTGCAACCCCTGAGTCTGATGACCCTTCCTCCCCTCACCCCCCGACTAACCATCCATCCAAACAATTAGATGTGAACTTATGTGGTTCGTGACATGTTTCTGAAGGAATGGTGATATTGATGAAAGCATCCTAATTCTAATGACAGCTTGTGGGATACAGCTATATGAAGAGTTCTTCCTGGGGTGCTGGGTGCTGAGTCCTTCCTGGGGTGCTAGGTCCTTCATGGGGTGCTGTGTGCTGAGTCCTTCACGGGGTGTATTCTTTCATCTGATCCTTGTCAGAGCTCCACAAGTAAGATGATTGTGCAGATGAGAAACTTGAGGCACAGATATTTCCCAAGACAGGGTCAAATTTATGTATGTACTGAACTCTATTGAGTTGTCTCCTGCAGACAATTGTTTTGGATTAGTTTTCTCCATCATGAACCTTGAACTCGGAGCCTAGACTCTGATTTTCCTCTTATGCTCATGGCTAGCACTCTACCACGCGGAGCCAAGGACCCCCTCACAGCAAAGTGTCACGGGTTAGGTGTCTTTAGCTGGGGTCTATCATCCTCCCTGCTCAGGAAGCTGAGGATCTGTGTTCAAAACTATCCCACACACAAAAGGTCCAATGACACTATCATCTCCTATTTACCACTTAGAAACTTGAAATGGAAGCTGGGTGCCGGTGACTCATGCCTGTTTCCTAGCTACTTACTCAGTAGGCTGAGAGCTCAGGATCACAGTCAAAAGCCAGCCTGAGAAGGAGAATCCTTGAGATGGTTATCTCCAATGAACCACCAGAAAACCTGAATGGGCTCTGTAGCTCAAGTGGTACAGCTCTAAACTTGAGCTGAAGAGCTGACTGACAGCACCCAGGCCCAGACTTCAACTCCTCCAACTTACAAGAAAAGAAAGAAAGAAACCTGGAATACAGTGCTGAGAATGGGTTTTAGGGGTAGAGTGCTTTGTGTGTATGAAACCCTGGCTTGGAATCCTCAGTGGCACATCATTAGAAAAAAGCCTGTAGTGGCTCTGTGGCTCAAGTGGTAGAGTGCTATCTTTGTACAGGAGAAACTCAGGTACAGTGCTCAGGTCCTGAGTTCAAGCTCCAAGACTGGTATATGCACACAAATTGCCATCTCCCCTCCCCCCCCACACACAGATACCGGAAGTGAAACTGTGACATCAAAGGGTTAAGCACTGGGAAGTAGGTCCTGAGAGGAGACTTGATCTTGTACAGCTTCTTTCAAGGCTTTGCCTTTGTTATAGGGATTTTAGAAAAACAACTTTAAACAAGGTTAACTAGAACTTGGCTCCAACCAGCCCTGTTCCTGGAATGGAAAGAATGCCTCTAGGTCCCCCTCCCCTTAACAACCTAACCCACCTTGATTGTTGAGTTAAAGACTGACCTATAAAACAGATAGGTTGTAATCTGCCTCCAACTGCCCGACAACATGTGCTTGTGGTGGTAAACCCTGCCTTTTACAAAGTAAACTCTGCCTATTGGCTGCCTGTGTGTGGTCTGGTATGACCATGCAATCCTTTTGTGTGGTATGATCCCATTGGTCACCTGTGCATGACCAGGCTCAACCTTATCGATTTTGCCTTTAAAAACCAAAGAATGGGGGCTGCTCAGGGTAGCAGTATCAGCTCCTTAGCCTGTGCTGTGGCCCTGGCTGGTCAGTGTAGGAAACTTCTCAATAAAGTTGCTTCTTTGTAAACAACTTTGCTGAGGTGGGCTCTGTCACTCCAGACGACTAGGTGGGTTTGCCTGCCTGAGTAGGGGTCTTCCTACTACACACTGAGCTTCTGAGCTCATGGTTAGTACTCAGGCCCTGTGTTCAACCTCGAAACCTAGCCACCCAAGGCCCAACTAGGAGAGGTCAAAGGTTTCCAAACCTGATGAGCTCCACCAGCCCTACATAACAGGGAACATTGTGATTTTTGCAAATGTGCTTAGATGTAGCAAGCTTCCGAAAACCTAGGGAGGCACCGTTGCCAATAATGAATCATTGAATTAGGTTCAGCTCCCTAGTTGTTGTCTGCCAGAAGGAATCTTGAATTAATTGTAGCAGTTTGTTTCAACACTGGAACACAGTCTAACAAAGACAGGATAAGTGCAGGGAAATTGGCCTGCCCCGGGAGGTGGCACAAATGAAGGCTTCCTGTCAAAACAGAGCACTGAGGAGAGAGATATCTTGGGGTACAAAGAGGCCTTTTTCTCCTGGTCTTCAGGGTCTGCCCACACTCATCATCACTAATTGGCCCAGAAAGAGTTGTTTGTTACAGAGCAGGAGTGAGGCCTTTTGTCTGCCTATTCCAACAAAGAGGCAGAATTCCTCCAGCAGCCTGGGGTTTGGAGAAACCCTCAGGCTACACTGGGAACAAGGAGGGGAGCCCTGAAATATGCACTGTCTTGAAAGCACCCTCTGTGCTATGAAATCATTCTATTCAAAGCAAATTTCCTAGCTGGGTGCCTTTCTTCATAGCGACTCTGGATGTTCACCAATAGAAATACATTCACACATACACAGACACATGGAGTTACTGGCTCTATTTTTTTTTTTTTTTTTTGGCGCAGGTCCTGAGGCTTGAACTGTGAGCTTAGACATTGTCCCTGAGCTCCTTTTTCACAAGGAAACACTTTATTGTGCCTTAAACCATGATACATCATTAAATGAAGACATAATTTAATAACTAATAATTATTAGTAATATATTACATGTAATTTAATGATATATAGACATCTCATATTCTATAAATATTTTTATATATTTAAACATACACTGGGATATACATATACATCTCTCTCTTTTTCTCTCACTCTCTATGCATATATATGTATTTGCAGCAATTTACGCATCTATCTATTTATATATTGGCCACTCCTGGAGGTTAAACTTAGGTCCTGGGAACTCACTTGCAATGTAATTGTTTTAGACTGCTGCACTTACATTGATCCCTTGATGAATTGGGCATTCCAGGCCCTGAGTTCAAATCCCAGCAGTGCCAAAGACAATAGGTGGATTAAGCAGCCAATGTTGACCTGCTCTGCTGTCTGTGAAAATATTGCTTACTAGGTACAATATGTAATAACTTTTTTTTTTTTTTTGTCGGTCATGGGGCTTGAACTCTGGGTCTGGGCTCTGTCCCTCAGCTCTTCAGCTCAAGGCGAGCGCTCTACCACTTGAGCTACAGCGCCACTTCCAGTTTTCTGGTGGTTTATTGGAGATAGGAGTCTCTCGGTGTCTCCTGCCCTGGCTGGCTTTGAACCGCAATCCTCCGATCTCAGCTTCCTGAGTAGCTAGGATTACAGGCGTGAGCCACCAGCACCTGGCTAATATGTAATACCTATGCAAATACATATATATGATGTACATTATAAATGTATATAAATATTATTTTGCCAGTCCTGGGGCTATAATTCATGCCCTGGGAAATGTTCTTGACTTTCTTTTATTCAAGGAGGGTGAGCTTCCACTTCACACACAGCAAAATAGAGTTACCAAGGCCCTGATTTCAAATCCCAGGTATGGCAGATAAAATGTCCCAAATTCCAAGCCAGAACCTTAATTTTTTGGGGGGAGGGCAGGCACAGGGCTTGAACTCAGGTCATCACAAGTCTGCCTCAACCTTGATTACCCTAGGCTGGGGTGCAGCTTTTACACCCACAGATCATCCAGGGATCCTAGGACCCAATTTCAACTCCCAGCACTGGCCAACAAACAAACAAACAAACCAAAATGGAAGAGGAAAAACCAGAAAGTTTTACACAATAGTTTTACGTTTGTTTCTTTTGCACAGTGACCATCCTGGTTCTCACTGACTTGGCTTGAAAATTGTACATGACTTTGCATGGCTGAGGCTGGTGGGCGGTCAGTGAAGCCTGAGGTTAACCCAGACACCTGGGCCCTGAGTTCAATCCTAGGACTGCCATATACACATGGTTGAAGATCCTAGGAAACTGGTTCTTATCTCTAGGAACATTAATAGAATGTTTGAAATGTACTAATTGAATTACTAATTAACTAGTCTTTCTAATGTAAGATTGTATGCATTAAATATAGGTCTTTGATTAATTTAATTAATACCTTATTAAGTCTTCTACCATGATTAATTAATGGAGGAATAATTTTAGACTGAATAATTAGTAGTAATAGAATATACAAAAGTAAGATATAGACATCACTTTTTATATAGAGTTATACACTAGAATCTACACAAATGTCTATTTGTCTCTTTCTGTATATGTTTATAGATGCATATACATATGTAAATACACACATTTTACACATCTATGTGTTTATGTGTTGACCACTTCTAGGGCCAATTTTGCCCGACAACTTCGTTTGCATCAGACTGGTGTGCTAACATTGACCCACTCCTCATTCATGAAGTGGGATTTCTAGGCCCTGAGTTCAAATCACAGAACTGCCAAAAACTTAAGTAATCCTGGTGGAAGAAGCCAAATGTCTCATTTGTTTTCCGTATCAGTGAAAGTCCTGGGTGACAGGAATGAGGTATAGTACATTGGCAAATCTATGTCCTATGTAATAAGATGTAAAAAAGGTTATGTGTGTAATCATACTCACTAAAATACATAAGAAATAAATAAAACACAAAATAAAATGAATAACCACACTAACTGCAATATGCAGTAAAAATGTGTATGTAAATATGAATCCTGTATTTAAAATGCATGAGAATATTATTTTTGCAAGAGCTAGGATTTGAATTCAGGCCCTGGGAACAGGCCTGACTTTCTTGTCTACGAGCAGGGTGAGCTTCTCCTTCTCTCACAGTGCTGTAGATGTTCCTAGGACCTGAGTTCAAATCCCAGGACTGACAGAAAAATATGGCATGAATAACAAACCTGAAGTAGAGGGCTGGGAATGTGCCTTAGGGATAGAGTGCTTTGCAAATCTATGAAACCCTGGACTTGACTTCTCAGGAACACATCACTAGCAAAAAGCCTGAAGTGGCTCTGTGGCTCAAGTGGGAGAGGGCTATTCTTGTACAAGAGTAACTAGGTACAGTGCTCAGGTCCTGAGTTCAAACCCCAGTACTGGTGTATGTGCGTGCGCGCGCGCACACACACACACACACACACACACACACACACACACAGACCAGAAGTAAAGCTGTGACACAAAATGGTAAATCACTGGGATCCTGCGCTGAGCTCATGGTCAGCACCCAGGCCCTGTGTTCAACCCCAAAACCTTGCCACACAGGGCTCAACTAGGAGAGTGCAAAGGTTTCAAAACCTAATGTGCTTCAGCAGTCCTAGATGACAGGAAGCAAGATCAGACATGTGCTTGGATTTCCAAAGCTTTCAGAAACCTAGCAGAGGCATCATAGGCCCATCATCACCCTCAATGAAACATTGTTTGAACTTAAGTGCTCTAGTTGTCTGCCAGAAGGACTCCTGAATTATATTGAGCACTGTATCTGAACACCAGAATATAGTCTCACAAAGGCAGGATAAGTGCTGGGAACTTGGCCTGCCACATGAGGTGGCACAAATGAAGGCTTCCTGTCAACAGGAGTACTGGGGAGAGAGATAGCTTGGGGTACAAAGAGGCCTTTTTGTCCTGACCTTCAGAGCCCATCCACACTCATCCTCACTAATTGGCCCAGATGGAGTTGTTTGTTACAGAGCTGTACAGGACTGAGGTCTTTTGTCTGCATGTTCAAACAATGAGAGAGACTTCTTCCAGCAGGCCTGGGAGGCAGAGAAACCCTCAAGGCTGCACTGGGAACTGTGAGGGGAGCCCAGGAACATGCAATGTCATGAAAGCAATCTCTGTGTATGAAATCATTGTTTTGAAAACAAATTTTCTAGCTTGGTGCCTTTCATCATAGCTACTCTGGAGCTTCACCTATAGAAATACATCCACACATATACAATACATGGAAGCAGGTCCTGGGCTTGAACTATGAGCATAGGCCTTGTCCCTGAGTTACTTGTGCTCAAGCGTATGGCATTAACCTTGAGCCACAGCCCCACTTCTGGGTTTTCTGTGATCTCTTAGAAATAACAGTGTCATGGACTTTCCTATGCAGGCTGGATTCAAACTCAGATTCTCTACATCTCAGCCTCCTGAGGAGCTGGGATTACAGTCAGCAGCCACTGGCACCTGCCTTTCTTTTCTTCTTCATTTTTAAATCTGGACAATCTAACTACTTAACAACACCATTCCAATACTTTGAATTTATAAGTAAACTACCCAATGTTCTTTATAGGTGCTTTATCTGAGAAGGATTTTCTCTCCTCCTCTTCTCCTCTGGTCACAGGTTTGAAGCCAAGAGTGAGAAATGAGTGTCACATGATTTTGGCAGCAAATGTCCACAGAACGTGCCACTTCAGTCACTTAGCATTGAGTTCAGTGGAAGTCAGAGTGTCATAGACATTTCTGCCCTGGCTGGCTTCACCCTGTGATCCTCAGACCTGAGCCTCCTGAGGTAGTGTGATGGGCCTTGGCAACTGGGGTTTGCTAGGTCAGAACTGTAATAACATTGACAATACAAGTCAACTACTTATTACAAAGGACTTGGGGAGCATATTAAGCCTTTCAACAATGGACCTTTCAGAACTCTGTAGGACACAAGATTATAATGCTAGAGTCTGAGAGGCTGGGCATGTGGATCTGCTACACTTGAACCTTAAGCTGTGATCCAATTCTGGTGTATATCAGCTTTCATTTTCCAGAGAATGTTCTCCTAACCCGCAAATAGGAAAAGTACTTTGATTAACCCTCACTTTTTTTGCATTGTGTGTCTCAAACTCAAGCCTGGGCACTGTCCTGAGCCCTTCATCTCAAGACGAACACTCTACCACTTGAGCCACAGTGCCACATGGGGCCTTTTCGTGGTTCATTCGTGATAAGAGTCTAACAGGCTTTACTTGCCAGGCTGTCTTTGCACTGTGGTCTTCGGATCACAGCCTCCTGAGAAGATAGGGTTCCAGGTGTGAGCCACTGGCATCTGGCCTATTGTTTTTGCCAGTGCTGGGGCTTGAACTTAGGGCCTGGGTACTGTGTCCATGCTTCTTTGTCTCAAGGCTAGTGCTCTACCACTTGGGCACTCCACAGCTTCTGGCTTTTTTTGAGTATGTGGCACTGAGGATTCAAACCCTGGCATTCATGAATGCTGAGCAAGCTATCTACCACTAAGCCACATTCCCAGTCCCACCCTTACAATTATCCCTCAACTTGCCTATCCTCAAGGAACAGCTTCTGAGTATAAATCATCTAAAGAAATTCCTGTAGGAAGGTGTTAAAGATAAACAAGTCAAATCTCATATTTGGGAGAGACTCTAAACATGTGAAGACTGTGACAAATACCTCCATTTACTTATGTATCATGTTTTGACACTTAATAAAGTATTAATGAAAAATGAGTCAATGTCCTAAATTATTTTGTATAATTTTATAATAGATGTGCAAAATGTAATAAATATTATGTGAATAATAATATTAATACAATAAACAATATGTAAATGAATAAAATATAGAAATACAGAAATACAAAATCAATAATAAAAAATCATAGTTTGTATTAAACATACACATATAATACGTAACATATATTACACATGTACACAAATATTATTTTCCATTATAGGGACTTAATTCAGGCCCTGGGAACTCTACCCTGAATTTTTTTTCCTCAAGGACAGTGAGCTTCCCCTTCACCTACGATGCGAAAGAGTTACCCGGATGGTGAGATCAAATCCCAGCAGTGGCAGAAATACTACCCCCAGTTCCAAGACAGTGACTTAATTAATTTTAACGGAAGCAGTTATTTTTATTCAGTTCCATACTGAACATTTTAAACACAGCAGTGTACAAATTTGTATATCTATTCAGACATCCTTCCCTTACCTGCAAAGTGTTTCTCCGAGCTCTAAATTGTTTCCTTTTTTGTACATTTTTTGTTGTAAAAATGTTGTATATAAGGGTTACAGTTAAATGAGCAAAGTAATGAGTACATTTACTATTGAGCATTGTTGCATCCTCCTTTGTTTTCCCCTTGCCCTCCCTTCCTTCCCACCTCCACAGCTATCTCCTGAACCCCCCAGCTGAGGTCAGTGACTTAATTTTTTGTTTTTGGCTTGGCACAGGATTTGAACTCAAGTAGTAGAAACTCTGCACCTTCCCTCACATTGCTACAGGTTTACCAAGATCCTGAGTTCAAATCCCAGGCTAGGAAAGAAAACTGGCAGAAATTCCAAACCAGGGGATTTTTTTTTTACAACCATGGAGCTTGAACTCAGGTCATGGCAACTCTACCTCAGCTCTGATTGCCTTAGACTGGGATGCAGCCTCTCACCCATAGTCGATCCTGGAATCCTAGGCCCAGAGGGCTTGCATGAAGAAAAAAAAACTGGGACAGCACAGAAAGTGGTGAGCTGCAGAGGACTGGGGGTTTTACCTTATTCTTTTCTTTGCCGGGTGGCCATCCTGAGTCTGAATAGCATGGCTGCAAAGGGGAGCTGAACTTCTATTCCTGAAGGCTGGTGGGCCATCAGGGAAGCCATAGACCAACCTGTCAATATAGGCCCTGGGTTAAAAATCTAAGTCCTGACACCTACCAATGGCAGGACATCACAAGAGATTCGTTCCTATGCATAGTAATACTGATTGAAAGAGTAGTTCGTGCATCAGTTGAGTCTAAAAGTGGATGAAATAATCCTAGGATGGTGATTGATTTTAATTGATAGTTTATTAAGTATAAAAAGAATAATATTACTTCAAAGGCAGTATAATAAATACCTAAGAGTTGGTAGTAATGTAGTAGGCGTCATTCAGTCAGATAGATGGCTCTGGCACTCTTTACCAATATGTATTAATTGTATACCACCATCTGCCAATCCATTTATCACTGTTTTGGCCAAACCTGGGGCTCCATCTCAGTGCCTGGGAACCACCTCACAGCTTCATTGGCTAGAGGTTGCTGTGCTCACCCTTACCCATTCATGAATTGGGCCTGCTAGGCCCCGAGTTTGGATCCCAGCACTGCCAAAAATTTAATCTTGGAGTAAGAAGCAGAGTGTGACACAAGTTTTCCTTTGCTGAGAGAGTCCTGGGTGTCAGGCATGATAGAGAACACATCTACAAATCTAGATGCTATGTGATAGGAAGTAAAAAAATGTAAGAAACGGTATAGGTGTCAAAGAGTCAATAAAATAAATGGTAATTAAATGAATAAAACAAGAAATGAAATGAATAACCATACCAAACATGATATTGTCAGACTATATGTAAGTATAAATCCTGTCTTTAAAATGTAAATAAAATGCATATAAGGAGTATGTTTTGCAGGACTGAGGCTTGAATTCAGGCCTAGGAAAGAAGTCTGACTTTCTTGGCTTCAAGTATCGTGTGATTCCCCTAGCCCGACAGTGCTGCCTTTTTATGCAGACTTTGTGTTCAAATCCCAGGCCTGGCAGAAAAATGTCACGAATTGCAAAACAGGGATATAAATAATTGATTTTTTAATTGTTTTAATTTTTAATTATTTTACTTTTTTAATTTAATTTTTTTGTTTTTGGCCATGCACGTGGCTTGAACTCAGATCGTGACAGCTCTGTCTCAGCTTCCATCACACTAGCCTGGGATGCAGCCTCCAGAACCAAAGTCGAACCTGGAATCCTAAGACTTGATGTCTGACAGGAAAACAAAATGAAAATGACACTAAAACAAACTGCGAGCCACCCATGGTAGGCGCTTTCTTGGCTTTGGTTCCTTGCATGGTGACCATCCTAGGTCTGAATGACATGGATGCCACACACAGGTGACCATTCCTTGCTCAAGGTTGGCAGACTCTCAGGAAAGCCATAGGCCAACCCCCCAACACAGTCCCTGAGTTCAAATCCTGGTCCTGACACCTACAATGGCAGGAGATCCCAAGAGACTCCTGCCTGTGCATGGAAATTCCGATGGAATGGTATCCAACACATGATTGAATAGTTCGTGCAGCTGTCTGGACTGAAATTAGATGCAATAATTCTAGGACGCTGATTGAACTTAATTAATGGTTAATTAGGCATGAAAAGAATAATACTCCTTCAATGGAGGCATAATAACTACCTAAGACTTGGTAGGAGTGTAGCAGATGTCATTGAATACTAGATACACGGCTCTGGCCCTCTGTACTAATATGTATTTTTGGTATACTACCACCTGCCTATCCATGTATGGCTATTTTGGCCACCCCTGGGGCTCGATCTCAGAGGTTGCCAAAAATTTCCTCCTGGAGTAAGAAGCCAAGTGTGACACCTGTTTTCCTTTTCTGTGAGAGTGCGGGGTGTCATGCATGATGGAGAACAAGTCTACAAATCTAAATGCTATGTGACAGGGTGTAAACAATGTAATACATGGTTAGGTGTCATCACAGTCAAGAAAATAAACAGTAAATAAATGAATAAAACAAAAAGTACAATGAATAACCACACCAAACATGATATAGACTGAACACCTGTCTCGAAGTTCAATCCTATCTTTAGAATACATGTAAGGACTGCGTTTTCCCGGGTTGGGGCCTGAATTCAGGCCTAAGGAAGAGACCTGACTTTCTGATCTTCAACCATAGAGACCTTCCCCTTCCCCTAGATACAAGAGTTACCCAGACCCTGAGTTCGAATCCCAGGCCTTACAGACAAAAAAATAGCACAAATTCCAAGCCAGGGAGCTTCATTAGCATTTTTCATATGTTTTAAAGTTCACTTGGCCTTTAATTGCCACATTTTGATTTTATAACATGAGAGTTTTTCAAAAAGGGGTTTAAACATTTACATTTCAGCACAGCACATTGGTGTTTCCATTTTGACCATCTGCCATGAAGACTGAGAATGAAAATGAGTACATCATTCCTCCCTAGAGGGACAGTTGATGTTATTTCTATTTAGAGTTATTTCTATAACTATAACCACTCTACAATTGTATCTTGTGAGTTTTCCTCAGTGCCTACCACAAAATACACTAGGGGAGTCCTCATACCACAAAAGGTTGGGTTTCTGAATAAAAACTCACTTCTGTGAGGACAGTAGGTACTTGTAAGCATTTTGGGAATAAAGTGAATTGTAAAATGAAAAACAAAAACATTGGGACTGGGATGTAGCACAGTAGTGGAGTGCTTGCCTAAAGAGCATAAGACCCTGGAAGAAAAGGAAGGCAAGTTTGCTAAAGGTCAGAAGGTTAGAATTTTATGATCTGTATGAACAAACTTCTTTTTTTCTATTTTTTTTTTTTTGGTCGGTGGTGGGGCTTGAACTCTGGGCTTGACTTCCTGCCTTCAGCTCTTCAACTCATGGCAAGTGCTCTACAGCTTGAGCCACAGTGCCATTTCAGGTTTATTGGAGATAAGCCACAGTGTGATTTCCGGTTTATTGGAGATAAGAGTCTCATGGGCTTTCCTGCCCAGGTTGCTTTGAACCTCCGTCCTCAGATCTCAGCCTCCTGAGTAGCTAGGATTATAGGCATGAGCCACCGATGCCCAGAGCATGAATAAACTTAAAGATTGATTCTGAGGAAAGAAATTTGAAATACACTTTTAATAGAAATAATTTATAATGCCATGGTTAAGGCACTAATTCAGAAGTATTTATTCATTGGCTGGTTTCTTAGTTCATTTAAATATATATATATATATAAACATTTTTAATATATATATACATACATATATATTATTAAAACATAGCTTTGAAGTGTACCTAAAAGCATATGTGCTCATGTAAAGTTATACACTACACAAGCTTGATTTTTTATTTTCAGTTTGTTGGTGCCATAAATTAGGTGGGATGTGTGTACTGTTGTTTTGTTCTCTGTTTTTGGAGAATTTCTCTCTGCTTTCTTCCTCTACCCCCCTCTCTCTGCACTTGAATTCAGCTTGCTCTTTCTTGGCTTGATTGTTCATAGCTGATTTTCTACCACTTCAGCCATACCTGTAGCCTGGCTTTTTGCCAGTTAAATGGAGATGTCATCTCTCAGGCTTTTCTGCCTGGATTGGCTTTGATACTTCATCTTCCAGTTCTCACCTCTTGAGTAGCTGGGATTTCAGATGTGAGCCACTGAGGTGCCTAGGGATGAATTTGACTTTGGTTGGTGCATTCTTTCTGTTTTTCTAAGCATGGGATCATCTACTATAGAATTTCTGTGAATGTCCTGGGTCTGAAATAAGATATATAATACATATGCTAATCTGTATAGTTCTCATAAGATGTAATCAATTAATACATGTTATAAGTATAATAATAGTCAATATAAATAATGAATGAATGAATAGTGCAAAAAATAAAATAAATACACAGTAAAATAATATGCAATAAACAGAAGTATGTAGATATTAATTATTATTTCAAATGTGGATGAATATTACTTTAACAGGACTGGGGATTGAATTCAGGCCTAGGGAACAGGCCTGAATTGCTTTTCTTAAAGATGGTGAGTTTCCCCATCCCCCACAGTGCATTAGAGTTACCCAAACTCTGAGTTCAAATCCCATACCAGACAGGAAAATAAAAAGACACGAATGCCAAGCTGGGGAGCTTCATTAGTATTTTTACAATTTTTATTTTGTGAGGCTTGAGCTCTGGCATTGGGCCCTTTCCCTGTGCTCTTCAGCTCAAGGCGAGCACACATCCGCTTGAGCCACAGCACCACTTCTGGTTTTCTAGTGCTTTATTGGAGATAAGAGTCTCATGGGCTTTATAGCCTGGGATGGATTTGAACCACAATCCTCAGCCTCTTGATTAGCTAGGATTACAGGTGTGAGACACCGGCCCCCAGCTATTTCTAATATTTTAAAATTTTATTGATTGATTGATCGATTGCCAATCACAGGACTTGAACCTCAGTTTCCATCACCCTAGGCTGGGATTGTGCAGCCTCTGGACTCACAGCCTACAATGGGATGATAGGCCTCAGGGGCTGACAGGAAAACAAAATGAATATAGCACCAAAAAATCCACTCATTATCTTGACCACGTAATTATAACCCCTCTGTACAGTATTTTCAAAATAAAAAAATGGAAAATAAATGAATAAAACAAAAATACAATAAGTAACCATAACAAACAGGATATGGACTGACCATCTATACGTAAGTACAAATCTTACCTTTACAATGAATATAAATAGAATGTTCCCGAGGTGGGTACTTGAATACAGGCTTAACGACCAGGCCTTACTTTCTTGTCTTCAAGCATGGTGAGCTTCCCCTTCATCCACAGTGCTTCAGAGTTACCCAGGCCTTAAGTTCAAATTCAAGGGTAGGAGAAACGGCATGAATTGCAAGCCAGGGAGCTATTTTTTTGCTTTTATTTTGCCAAACAAGGTCTTGAACTCAGGTCATGGCAACCATGCCTCAGCTTTCATCACCATAGGCTGGGGTGCAGCTGCTCGAAACACAGCCTATCCTGAGATCCTAGAACTTCAGGCCCTGTGCCGTGGGCGGGTGGGTGGGAACGGGGAAGGATGCACAGAAAAAAAGTGGTGGGATGGAGTTTTAACATTTTCTTCTTTTGCACCGTGGCCATCTGGGTCTGAGTGATCCAGCTCCAAAGGATACTTCACCTTGCATTGCTGAAGGCTTGCAGGCTACTGGGGAAGCCATAATCCTGAACAATGATTAGCCAGGCACCAGTAGCTTTCACCAGTCCTCCTTGATACTTAGAAGGCTGTGATAGGAGGATTATGGTCACAGTCACCCTAGGCAGGGAAGTCCTTGAGACCCCTGTCCAACCTCAATGCCAACAAAGCAAAAGCAGAGCTGTGTGGCTCCAGTGGTAGAGGGCTAATCTTGAGCAAGAACAGCTCATGGACTGTGACCAGATCCTGAGTTCAAAGTCCAGGACTGGCAACAAATAGACATACACAACAATCTGTGCAGCCATCTGGCTAAAGCAGGTCTCCCTCTTGTCCCCAACTGGATTTGACAGAGTTTCCTGGTAAAGGGGCTGCTGTCATCTTGACTCCATCCATTCTGTCTGTATCACAGAATTCCAGACACACCCTCATTCTTTCATGGTTCTTTTTGACCAATGGGATACAAGAATAGTGGCCACGCCCACATCCCATGTTTCCCTGTATCACTAGGATTCCCTCTGTTGGTTGATACCACTAAAAGCAGTTGAGGAAGGTAGAGGTGGCTGAGTGGTGAGCAAGAGACTCCAGGTGACTTTGAGGTAGAGTAGGAAACGATGTCCTAGTCAGTGAGAGGATTTCCTAGAGCCTGGGAACGTGGCCTGCCCAACTTTCCTGTCCCAGCACTCAGATGTCTGAAACAATAAGACTCAATGAGAGAACTGTGGGCAAGAAACTGCCACAAGAACACCAGCAGTATCCTTCCGACAGACCTGAAACATTCAAGAAAACAAAGAACACGAAAAAAAGAGGCATCCCCAAGACAAACATCTCTGGGGAGCCGGATTGAATGGAGAGTCCGGCCAAAGGTGGTGCCGACCATGGGCCTCCCTTGCTTTTGGACACAGTCACAGCCACCAGGGTCCAGGGTGTCAAGGATCCCAATAACACCAAGGATCCACAGAGGGGCTACTGGCATGTGGTGCCCACCCTGGACTACAGAAAAGAAGAAACCAGGCACTCTGTGCCAAGATCCAACCACTGAAGCAGGGAAAGACAGACTGGCAGGATCAATGGGAGTAAGAGACGGCAAAGATAGCCCAGATACATGCAGCACCAAAAATGGAGGTAGAGATCCACAAGGCACCCATACAGCGGTTGGTTTCAGCAGAAAGTGATTTACAATGTGCGCTTGCCCAAGTGCAGCAGGCCACTGATGACAGAGAAAGGGAGCACGAAGCTCTCACCAGCTGCCTGCAAGCTACAGAGTGGCCCGTGGCAGAGCTGGAGATAGCGGCTTCTGCGGTCACTGCTGCAAAGAAGGAGACCAAAATGTTCTTGGAACAGCTGAATGGTCTGACCCTTCAGCTTGAGGAAAAGACCAGAAGCTTCGATGACCTGGAGCAAGTGAACACAGAGTTGCAGGAGAAGCTGGAAGTGCTGTGGATACAGAGGAGCCACATGAAGAAGAGAATATGCAAGTTCCAACAAGTGCTGGAGGGACGTGAGGTACTGAAAGACTACTGGACAACCTGAGCTGGCTGGTGACCACAGCGAATCTGGAGAGAGACACCTTCATGGAGGACCTGAGCATTGAGAGGTCCGCAGGGAAGGAGGAGGCATGATGGCTGACCCAATGGGTGAACCAACTGACAGAGGAGAAGGAATGAGGGACCTAGGGACCTAGGGAATGAGCTGTGGGAACTGAGAAGAAAGCTGGTAATACCACGCCCCCTCCGCAGGACCATCTCAGGCCAAGCAGCAGCTGTAAGTCCAGGCCTACAGCAAGGAGATGGAATTGAAAAACCTGGAGGAACAACTTCACATCCAGGTCTAGGAAAACCAGTCTCAGTCTTCAGAACGTGGAACAGCAGGAGATGCTCAGAGGAGAAGATAGAGAAATGGATAGTGGTGGCTGAGAGAGAGAGCCAAGCAGCTCAGGAGCAGCAGGAGCAGTCCCTGGGCCAGTGCAGGAGTTCAGAACCTCCTGTGAGGCACATCGCCTCCAATGAGTGGCTGTGCTCTGAGAAGGAGGCCCTGCAGCAGCACTTAGAGAGGCAGACCCAGCTGCTGGAGCAGCTGAAGCAAGTGAAGGGCTCAACAAACTGGAGGGACCAGGTGGTTTGCCAAGTGGCAGGACACTCTCAAGTGCCTGGAAGCCACCAGATCACAGGAGTGCCTGCAGGTCCAGCTGAGCTCCTTGGTTTTCCCTGGGGAAGGGGAAGGCATGAGCCCTGGAGAAGCAAAAGGTAAGGAGGTGACACCCGCCCTCCCCCTTCCATGTGACCATCACAGAGGACAGAGATGTCCCCCAGACCAAGAGTGACATGGCTCTGAGAGTGCTCTTGGAGGATGAGATCCACAGGGGGAAACTCCTGCCACAAGAATGGCGGGCCAGCTGGAGGCACCCCCTGGCAAACCCAGCAGCTCAGTGCCAGACTGAGCTGGAGCCACAGACCCTCATGAACTGCCACCAGAGCAGGCATGGGGATCGGAAGTGGGACACGTGGGCATCTGAGAAGAAAATCTGCTTCATCAATGACCTGCCTGATGAGGTAGACTTCCAGAGTCCAGCAGGTGAGCTCCACCATTGATGCAGCCAGCTGTCCGCACACATCCAAACCATCGAGGAGTCCCTCATGGTGTGTAAAGAGCAGATGTTGGTCCTGAATGAGCTGTGTTGGGAGAAAGCCCAGTGCATGCACTGGCTGTCCCAGGAGAAGATGGAGAAGAGGAGAGTGCTGTGGGAGCTGCTGTCACTCCTCCCAAGGGAAAGCACAGACAGCAGTCTCCAGATGACAGCACAGGCTGAACCCCCCCACCCCCTACCAACTCTGCTTCAGATGCCTCAGGATGTGTGGTGGGTGAAATGAGGGAGGATCAGAAAGGTTTTGAAGAATTGCCACTTGAAGACAGCATGGAACCTGCTAGAGGAGAGGTCAGGATTCCCGTCCCCATAGTGGAGTCCCCCAAAGAGAAGGTACTGCCCCAGATGCCCCACATCCAGATCTGCCCACAGCTCCCAGGCTCAGGGGAGGAGTGCTCTCTCACATTCTCCTATAGACTGATGTGGATGATGACGAACTCTGTGATATACCGACTCTCAAAAGCCTTGGCAGCCACCAAAAGTAGGTGGCCAAGTGGCTTTCTCTTAAGCCTCCATATGCGAGGTGACAGGAAGGTTAAACTGGGAGTAGGGTAGGGCAGAGGCTGCAGGGAGTTTTCCCAAACTCAAGGGATAGCTAATGGCCCATTGGTGGCCAGGAAAGAGACCCATGTTATGCTTATCACAAAGAATAAAGTGTTTTCAAAGCAAAATAAAAAAAAAAAGGCTCCAACAAAGATTTGTTCTTCCAGCCCTGAGGCTTGAACTCAGGACCTGGCCACTATTCCTGAGCTCTTTTTGATCAAGGCTGGCCACACCTCTCCTTCCAGCTTTTTCTGTGTGGAATAGAACCCAGGGCTTCAGGCATGCTAGGCGAACACTCTACCACTAAGCCACATTCTCAGGATGATTCTTCCCCCTCCCAAACCCATATGGCCATTCCTCAGATCAATAGGAAGTAGGGGCTAGGATGAATATGAAGCACAAGTCTGGTTCACATCAAAATATTCCCCCGCCCCCTTTTCCCACACCCTTAGTTGAAGTTTCTCTTCTACCATTGAGGGATGAGAGAGAGAGAGGGGAGTCCCAAGAGAGTACCAACAACAGTGGCCCCCTGAGTCCCACATCCTCCCCCACTCAGGTGATCCTCCAGATTCTGATCTTATCTGACTCAATGTGAAGTCTACACTGTCTCCCCACCACTGCAAGGCTCAAGATGAAATAAAGGTCAGCCATGGCCTCAGCCCACACCCAAGGTGGAAGCTCCTAGTCCCAGACCTACTTCCATGTCTGACTGCCCCTAGTTAGGCCAGAACCACCACTCACCACTATGTTGGTGGTGATGACCTCATGGATGGATTCCAGGAAGAAGGTCTATGGCAAAGAGCCGAAGCAGCAGGGTGAGCAGGACAGAAGGAGGTGGGGTGATTGCTCTGGGATCTTCCTTGGAGCCCTCCCATCCAGCCAGATCCATGGTGACCCAAAGCACAGACAAGGCCAGGGGGTGAGACAAGATGGAGGAGCACAGGACTAAAGGAGGTACTGCTTTTTCTTGGAGGACTTGATTAATTCCAATTATAATTAATTCCAATTATATTTGGCCCATGCCAATCCCAAAGGCATCATGCAATGCCTCTCCTTTTTGTTGGCCGTGAGCACTGTCCCTGAGCTCTTTTTCTCAAGGCTGGCACTCTACTACTTGAGCCACAATGCCACTTTGTTTTCTGATGGTTCATCGATAAGAGTCTCATACACTGTCCTGTCCAGACTGGCTTGGCACCATGATCCTCCAGGATGACTGGCATGAGCAACCAGTGCCCAGTATGTGATGCCTTTTGAAGGCATCTTGCTGAGTCTGTAAAGGAGCCCCAAAGGGCCTGGATAGACCATGACCCAATCAAGGAGCTGGGATGGGGGAAGGTTGACCTTCTAGCCATTCTGTTCCCCCAAAATTGAAGATGCCATGTGATGTTGTATGCACCAAACACCTAGGCCAGCAGCCACCAGGCTTAGTGGGAAAAAAATAGAGAATATCCAAAGACTGCAGTGTAGAAATCTCTGATTTTGCATGCATGTAGTGTGTGTGTGTGTGTGTGCGTGTGCGTGTGTGTGTGTGTGTGTGTGTGTGTGTGTGTGTGTACACTAAGGGACTAGGCTCTATAGACCCTGAGTTTTCTTGCTCAAGGATAGTGCTGTGCCACTTGAGCCACAGCCCCACTTGCTTTTCGATGGTTAATTATAGGTAAGAGTCTCAGGCACTTTTCTCTCCAGGGTGGCTTTGAAGCATGATGGAGGCCCTAGGGAAGCAAGAGTAAACAGAACTTGCAGGTACAATCCCTATGGTGGGCTACTCTTGCCGCCTGGTGGCCACACACAGAACATGTAGCCCAGTGCCAGTATCCTCTTGAGTTCAATTTGGGGAAGTTACCATGGTCAAGCTCACTTTTGTTCACCCTGATTGCTGATGCCAGAGCAGGTCTGTTCAACCCTAGGCCAAGAGAGCTCCAGGAGGTCTGACTTTCCAGGGACACAAGGAAGGGAGAGGTCATCTCTAGGCTGAGCTAAGAGCCTTTGCCCATGGATACCCCAACTTGGCCTTACTTATCACCATAAGACCTGTCAAAGAACAACCCAAAAAACAAAATTGTTGCTGTGCCTCCAAGTGGTAGAGCTCTAGCATTGAACCAAAGAGCTCAGGGACAGGGCCCCCAAGCTTTGAGTTCAAGACCCCCAGCTGACCTTCCCCCATAAAACACTGGCTGTCTAAATGTGAACTAGTAGCATTTATGAAGTGTTTCTGAAGAATGGTGATACTGAAGAAAGCACCCTAATTCTAATGACAGCTGAACTTGTGACATACAACTATATGCTGATTCCTTCACAGGGAGCTATTTGCTGGGTCCTTCCCTCATGGGAGTTGTGTGCTGAGTCCTCACAAAAGTGCTGTTTGTTAAGTCATCCCAAAGGGTGCTATGTGCTGAGTCCCTGAGAAGAGTGGGTCGTCCTGGGTTTTTTAAAGGGTGTTGTGTGCTGAGTCCATTACTCAATGTAATGTATGCTGAGTCCTTCAAAACGTGTGGTCTGCTAATGTATCCCAAAGGGTCCTGCTATGTGCTGAGCCCTTGAGAAAAGAGGGATGAGGTGTTTTTGAGTGCTGTGTGCCAAGTTTTTTCACAGGGTGCTCTGTACTGTCCTTCAAATGATGCTGTGTGCTGAGTGCCTCCACAGTGTGGTAAATGCTGAGTCTTCCAAAACTGTTCTGTGTGCTGAGTTTCTCGAAGGATGCTGTGCACTGGGTGTTTTACACAGCATGCTTCAACACAGGGTGTGATGAGTCCCTGGAAAAGAGTGCTATGTGCTGAGTGTTTCAAAGTGTGCCATGGACTGAGTCCTTTACACTGTGGGCTATAGACTCCCTCCTTCAAAGTGTGCTGTGTGCTGAATACTCTATCCAGCATACTACATGCTGAGTCCTTCAAAGAGAGCTGTGTGCTGAGTCATTTACACAGGGTGCTTTGTGCTGATTTTGGAAGTGCGTTGTGTGCTGATTCATCCCAAAGGGTGCTATGTTCTGAGTCCTTGAGAGGTTATCCCCAACACTCACACACACACACACACACACACACACACACACACACACACAAATACAAACACACATACACACACCAGTGTCACCATGCACCTGTGGTGTGGAGGGGGATGGAGGAGAGTCTCCTCCACTGGTGGGGCTGAGGGGAGATTCAATCCCCTGGGCCAGTACTGGGGGTGGGGGTTAGTGCTGAGCTGAGGTAAGGCTGCAATACCATGGTCTAGAAGCCTCAGGGCCCAGTCAGGGCTGCAATTGTGGCCAGGGGTGGGGGGCGGGGCCCAGGGGAGGAGGGGGCGGGGCCCAGGAGCACACTTTGGTGGCAGCAATGGCCAGGGGCACAAGGGGGCAGGGGTGTGTGCGCAGAAGGGGCGGGGTGGCCCAGGAGAGGAGTGTGGGGCCCAGGGAGAGCTGGGAGAAGAGCGAGCAGGAGCACTAGCACCCGTGGAAATGGCTTCAGTGGCTGGCGGCTGCTCCGATCATAGTGTGGGTCCTGGCCGGGAGCGCAGAGCATGCGGAGCCTGCAAGGCAGGCACATCGCCACACGCAGCCCCTCGGAGGCGCCCAGCCATGGTGGCCCTGAGTCTGAGGTCCTGGTTCGGGGAGCACGGCAGAGGCAGTGGCTGCTAAGGCAGCGGCGGCCACAGGTTAGGAGGCCGCTGAAGCTGCGGTGGTGGCTGAGGAGGAGCAGAGGCTGCACGCAGCTCCACCAGACGCCCGCGCTGCATTTCAAACATGGCGCTGCTGGCTGGGACCCACGGAGTCTCTAGCAGTCACCTGGAGGAGATGTTGCACCCCTGGCCTGCTTGTGGGCCTGACTTGGTTCCGGCCCTCGGTCCTCAGACTCCCGGCACGCACCTGGAGTCCCAGCCTACAGCTTCTCCCAGCAGCACACGTGAGTGGCCGACCTGTGCTCCCGCACCCCACAACCCCCTCCCCGTAAACCCCGTCCCCCACTCTACCCTTCCTCCCCACCCTCGCGGATCTGGACCCTTGCCTCTTGCCTTCCCCATGCCCCACAGTCTGTCCTGGCTCTGCCACAAATGCACCACAAGGGTGGGGGGTGGAGATGGGTGTCCACCCGGGGATCCCACCCTCATCCCTAGTGGCCAGTGTTCCAGGAAAAGGGGAGCTGCAGGGAGGTGGGGGCAAAACAGAGCCCCTGGTCTCGAGCAGTGGGAGCCACACAGCTGTGCATCTGCATCCTTTTTCTCCCTGTACCCCCAACCCCAGCTGTCAACAGTTCTGACTGGGTGATCACATTTCCCAGTTCTGCCAGCTTCTGCTAGTGCTACCAGTCCATCTTGTCTCCTTGTCCTCCCCAAGAATTTGCCAAGTTGCCCAGAAGTATGTAGGAGGGAAGTAGGGAGTCCATCCATGTATATAGCCTTTAGGACCCTATCAAAGTCCCCAACAACACCCCCACCCCAGATCAGACACCTTTCTGGAGGCACCTGCTTTGTTTTCTGTCCAGGCTCTGAGAAGCCACATGTCCCAGAACTCCTTCACCCAGCGCCCTGGCCTAGGGTTTTGGTGAATGGGGAGTCAAGGCTGGTTGTTCACAATGGGAAGGGTTTGACCCTGGAGAAAGGGAGAATCAGGGTGGTTCTGCATTATTAGAGCATTGTTCCCCTTGGGTGAGATCCCCTGGTTCTGGCTAGGGAACCCCTGTGCTCCAGCTAGTACATTGCCCAGATGAGAAACCAACAAACTCAGGAGAGACACTGCTCTGAATCTGTGTGTGTGTGTGTGTGTGTGTGTGTGTGTGTGTGTGTGTGTGAGAGAGAGAGAGAGAGAGAGAGAGAGAGAGAGAGAGAGAGATCATCTTTCTCATTGTACAGTCACCATGTCTAAAAAGAGCAAAAGCATTTTATTTGTGTGTATTTGTTATTCTTTTTCAATTAATGCCCAGTATGAGCCCAGCCATAATTTTGTTTTCTCTTTCACCGTTTCTTGGCTCCTTTAGAGAAGGTTTCAGTAGATGTTCCTTTCCACCTTTTTCTTCTCCTTTCCTGCAGCCCACAGTAGCTGCTGGACCTGTGTGGGTCTCCCCTAGGAGTCCTGTGTGAACCACAGACCAGAGTGGACAACTATTCTTCTGTCTTCAGCCAGAAGGCTCATGAGGCTACTGTGATCACAACCGCACTCTTCCAGCCAGACAGTCTGCTCTGGTGTGTATAGTTGGAGCTAATTCAAGGTTGGAAATGAGTCTGCCAAACATAAATAGGGAATGAGATGGGAGGTAGTAGGGCAGGAGCTGTGAATCTAGGAGGGTCTGGGAAGTGACGAACGGTGTGACATAGCAGATGGTTCACCACGACTGAGGATGAGAGGGGAATCTTACCCAGGGTATTGATGGTGTACGTGGGCATCTGGGCAGGGGGCTCTGGGCCTCCAATGGTGGCATAGATTCCCTCTAGAGACAGTGCACTGGTGGGTAGTCCTCCCTGGATTCCTGCAGACACCAATCTGTGTTCCTCCTGGGCTGTTTATAGCTGGGCAATGGTAGGCAAGTGTGTTCCCCCTGCTGGAGCCTACTTGGGATCAGGACATGGCAGTTAGCTTGGGCTTTCTGAATGCCATTTTCTGTAACCTGCTGTAGGCTGTCTGGAAGGAAAAGGGGACCACTGACGTTGGAACCCTTTAAGTTTGATTGGGACAAGTTGAAATGGCAGCTTTTCCAGAGTTTTTTCTTGAAGCTGGCAATTTCTACTAATGCTTGGGATACTGGGTCAAATGAGATGGACCATTTCAGCCACCAAACAATGACATTCAAGCAGCACAAGCAGAGTTCCTGAGCCAAATGGTCTCCTGCAATGAACGTCGTGCCTTGACTGCCTTTCTCCGGCAGCTGCCGATTCTCCTCCAGCTCTCTCTAGAGTGATCACTACAGTCAAGGATGTTGTGGGGAGCAGAGATTGTGCCCTTGCCATCTGCAGCCTGATCGCTGTGAGCAGAGACAATTCCCAGAACCTGTACTGGACTCTGGGAGATTCAGAGACCCAGGATGCCTCAGGGATCCTTTTCTGCAACATGAAAATTGGGGGCCGGTTATGGTGGACCATCCTGTCTGGCCCTAGGGAGTGCAGAGGAGGACCCTTGAGCTAGGCTTTTACCTCACGACAACCTTGTTCACAGCTGAGTGGGGAATGGAGTGCCACACAGCTGGTCAGTTGCTGGACAGAGATCGTTGAGAAGATAGGCATCCCAGAGGCCCCAGAATACAGTGAGTACATCATGGCTCATGTCCTTGGAACCAAAACAGTTAAGTGCGGTGGCACCAGAAGGGTGGGAAGAGGGAGGAGGGAGAACTGTGGGAGAGTTACATCAGGCTTTTCCCCCACCCAGGATGCTTACCTGAGTTGGATGGGACTTTTCTATAGTATTGTCATAGACAGATGCACATCTATTTATCTAACAAAACATTACAGTGTGTGCCAGTTCTGGGGGGGGGAGAGAGTGGGGGGTCATACACGATGAAAGGTTCCAGTGCTGGTTCCACAACACATGAAGAAATCTTGGTTTGAGCTGGATGCTGGTGCCTCACACCTGTCATCCTAGCTACTTAGGAGGCTGAGATAGGAGGATTGAGGCTTAAGGCCCAGGCAGAAAAGCCTGTAAGACTCTTATCTCCAACTGACTACCAAAAAGAAAATGCCAGAAGTGGATGAGTAGCTCAAGCTGTAGACTGTTGGCCTTGAGTAAAAAGGCTCAGGGACAGCACCCAGGCTCTGAGTTCATGCCCAGGAGTGACACAATGAAAGGAAAGAGAAAGAGAGGAGGGAAGGATGGAGGGAGAAAAGGAGGAAAGGAAGGAAGAAGGGAGCATGCAAGCCTTGATTTGGAGTCCCTGGATCAAGGGAGCCAACCATTCACAATCTCTGTGGGGACAGTTTCAGAGCCTAAAGCTAGTGTGTAGGACCAAGCCACTGACCCATTCATGACATCAGCAACTTCATGACATCCAAATCTGAGTGGTCACTGACTGCAGAAGGAAGCAGCCTCGGGTAGACCCTAGGGCTCAGGGTGGGTCATAGAGTTTCAATCTCCCCTGATTCACGGAGTTTATTTTCTGGTCAGATGAGAAGAAACTGTCCAAAGTCTAGGGAGGCATAGGGTGAGGGAGGGGCAAGACGGGGGTAGCAAGGGATAAACAGGAAGATCAAGAGGGAGGACAATCCAGATCCAGTGAGTCAGGCTATTGGAGCCAGGACCTCAACTGATAACCTAGACCATCAGTGATAGAATCTTCAACCCAGCCACATGGCTATTAAAAGTCCTGGCACTCTGGGTTCACTGTTGACAACCTGGCTGTCATCCACTGCAGGATGCCTGTGCAGTACATCTGTGGGGACTGGGACTTTTGCTGGCTCAATCTGAAGATGACACCCCCAGTGTTCATTCCTCGACCAGAGACAGAGTTAAGCTTGCTACTGGAACAGGACACTCAGGGAATGAGGGCGAGAGTCAGAACTGTGTTGCCCCCAGACTTCATCTAGGGGACTCTAGGGCCCTGTGACTGCCATCTTCAGAGGTAGAGGTGGGTCTCTTTGCTAGCTCAGCCTTTAGTCTAGATGGCAGATGTGGGAGGGGCGGACTGAAGGTGAGGCTAGTGGGAAAACAGGAGGCACTGGGCTGGGAGCAGGGTTGTTTCTTAGAGGATACTCACAACCCAGGAACATTCCTAAATGGATCAGCCGTTTTCTCCTTCCCGAGATAGAAGGACCTAGAGCCCTCCAATCTCCAACCCTTGGCTGAGAAATTCATTCATTTCCGTATGCTTTGTTTGGATAACTAGATCTCACCTGACTGCCCACTGTCAAGACAGGAAAGTGAGAGATCTTGAGTCCTTGATGAGGTCATGGGATCCTCAGTATGAGATTGTACTTGAACGTCCTGACTTGGTGCGTGGTCAGTCCCATCTAAGACTGCCATGACCTAGGACATAGAATCTAGAGACTCACAGCAGGATGAGTATTATGTGTGAGCTTTGAGCTCCCGTGTGCTCACCTGCTTCCTTTTCTTGGGTGGGTTTATGCTAGAAAAATCTTAAAACTAGGGCCTGGGTCCCATCCCTTGTTTCATGCTCAAAGCTAGCACTCTACCATTTGAGCCACAGCTACACTTGCAACATATTTGGGTGTTTAATTGGAGATAAGAGTTCTGAATGACTTTGCTGCCAAGGGTTGCATCCAACTGCAGTCTTCAGATCTCAGTCTCCTGAGGGGATAGGATGACAGGCATAGAAAAGCATCATTGGCCGGGTGCCAGTGGCTCATGGCTGTCATCCTAAGTACTCAGGAGCTGAATCTTAGGATCACGGGTAAAAGCCAGCTTGGGCAGGAAAGACCCTCAGACTCTTCTCTCCAATAAAGCAACAGAAAACCGGAAATGGTGCTGTGGCTCAAGTAGTAGAGTGCTGGACTTGAGCTGAACAGCCCAGGGATAGCACCCAGGCTCAGAGTTCAAGCCCCACAACCAACAAAAAGAAAGAAAGTAAAACATCTTTGCCTACAAAGGACAGCGGAGGTGTGTTTGTATGTATGTGTGTGTGTGTGTGTGTGTGTGTGTGTGTGTGTGTGTGTGTGTGTGAGGGGTGATGGTGGTAGAAATTTAGCGCCTTGCTCAGTCATCAGTTTAGATGGATTGTCCCAAACTCTTAGTTCACGGCAGCTGATTCTTGACCACAGGTGAAGCTCTGGGTTGGATGTCGACCATCGGACCTCAGTCTCCTCATGGGACAGTTGTGAGTAAATAAGGGACTAATACAGAAGGATCTCTGGAGCAGGGCCAGGCACAGAGGGAGCAGGTGTCAGATACAGTTGTCAACAATTCTGTGAGCATATGACAGGAAGTTGCCGGGGAAGAGCTCAGATGGGGTCTGCTATTAATCATGCAACAGGTGTGGGATAATGAAACAAAACATGGCTGTCTTTCATCATTACCCTGTCTCCATGAGGAAGGGATCCTTCATTCTATTCATTTTTCCAGCTGGGGAAAATGAGTCATGGAGAAGCCAGGTGACCTACTCATGACCTCTAGCTGACAAGAATCTTGGCCTGATTTCTCTGCCATGCTTCCTAGAACAGTGGGTGTTATTCAGTCCACTTCTTGTGGTGGGAAGTCCACTTCTTGTCATTTGTGGGGATTGAATTCTGGGCCTGGATGCTATCCCTGAGCTCCTCAGAACAAGGCTAGTACTCTACCCCCTGAGCCACAGCATCACTTCTGGTTTTCTGTTGGTTCTTTGAGGAAAAAAGTCTCACAGACATTCCTCCCGAGCCAGCTATGAACCACGATCTTCACATCTCACCCTCCTGTGTAGGTAGGATTATAGGTCTGAGCCACCAGCACCTGGCTTAAGTGTAATACTGAACCTCTGCCTCTCTCTCTCTCTCTCTCTCTCTCTCTCTCTCTCTCTCTCTCTCTCTCTCTCTCTCTCTCTCTCTCTCTCTCTCTCTCTCTCTCTCTCTCTCTCTCTCTCTCTCTCTCCCTCTCTCTTTGTCTCTCTCAGGAATTGGTTGAATGAGTGCTGGAGGAGGTGTCCCAGCATCCCCATGTGGCTGGAACCCAAGGTGGCCCTCTCATTCTGGAGGTGGGCTGTGGGTCAGGAGCTGTTTTGCTCAGCCTGTTGAACCAGCCCCATGAGGTAAGCCCCTCTGTGCCCTGGCTAGACAGTGATGGTTATTCATTGTCCATCCCATGAGTCCTTCCCCACATCACTCTGCTACACCATTGAAGGAAAGTGGATGAGAAGGTGTCATCTTGTCCCCTGCCCAGCACAATCCAGGGACTCTGACCTATACCCCCACCTATCTGACAAGACCCTGGATATAAGACAATAAAAACACTCCATGTGTAATACCCTTTGCTGGAGAGTTTCCTTTCGGTTAGAGTGGCGGGGTTCAGAGGAAAGACCCAAGACCTGACACCTCCCATTGTACATTTGTTCTTGTGACAGAGCCAAGTCATTGCTGTGGATAAGGACAAAGCCTCCATCAGACTGACCCAGAACAATGCTCAAAGATTGGTAGGTTGTTGAAGTATCAAACCCACTCATGTCTGCTTCCTACTTCCAGCAAGGAGGTTTAGTATGGGTGGCCCGGCCCTGGGCCTAAGGGATTATAAATGGATGGTGGCGGTCAGGAGCTCATGGCTCCCACCCATCATCCTGGCTCTTCGGGAGGCTGAGGTCTGATGGTTGTGACTCAGAGCAGCCCCGGAAGGAAATTCCAGGAGATTCTTATCTCCCATAAACCACCTCCCTCCCCAAACCCACACACAAATAAGCCAGATGTGGTGCTGTGGCCCAACTGGTAGAGCCTCAGCCTTAACAAAAGAAGCTAAGGGATAACACCCAGGCCCTGAATCCAAGCCCTAGGACTAACACAATCATAAAATAAATGAATAGTGTACACCTTTTAGCTGACTACCAAGAAAGATGTATTCAGTTTTCTGGCTGGTACATTCAGCCAAAGGAAAGGGGATACCTTTGATGTTCTCCCAACCCTCTCCTTCTCTCCTTTATCTGTCCAGGCTTAGGTGGCAGGACAGAATTCGGATCATAGCCTTGGATGTAGATCCTGGATGCACTCCCTGCTGGGAGGATGAGGCCCCATAGAGATGAGGGTAAGGACCCCAACACTCACACACACAAACACACAAACATCCGTAAGGCAACTCAGACTAGCCTTTTCCAAAGACACTTTATCTCCTTGGATTAACTGACCCAGGAGAGGAATTTGATCCCCTGTAACTGATTATTTTAACTTGGGCTTGCTAGTTGATAGGATATGAATGTGAGCCAACAAAAACCAAAAAGCTTTTGGTGCCGGTCACCTGGGGTTCAGGCTCAGGCCTGTTATCCTGGCTACTTGGGAGGCTGAGATCTGAGCATCACAGTTTGAAGCAAGCCATAAGCTGGAAAGCCCATGAAAATCTACTCTCCATGGAACCACCAAAAAACCAGAAGTGGAGCTTTCGCTCAAGTGGTAGAGCACCAGCCTTGAGCAATAAAACTCAGAGACAGTTCTCAGATCCTCAGTTCAAGCTCACCCAAAGAAATGGTCCTGTCTAGTTGCCCACAGATTGCCCAGGCCTCGCTCCCCCTCTCACTGAGTGTGATACAACACCTGCCCCTGGGTGGTGTATCAGGGCCTTCAGAAATCCTGTGGTGGAATCCAGACCTTCCTCTTTGTGCACTCTCAACCCACACTGGCTGGAAGGCAGAGCTTGACAAGTCTGGCAGGCTGCACAGTGGAGAGTCTCCAGCTATGCCAAGGTGATCAGAAAGGGCTTCTTGGAGACAACATAGCAGAGCATGTTCATTTCCAGCCAGGGCTGTTGGTGAGAGACTTGGTATAGATGTGCGAGACTGTCCCAAGACAGGCCTGAGGGGTCACAGAAGAACAGCTATCCAGGGGTGGCATTGCGTCGTAGAGGTAGAGGGCTTGCCTAGCACACAGAAAAGCATGGGTTCGATTCCTAAGTCCTGCATACACAGTAAAAGCTGGAAGTGGCACTGTGGCTCAGGTGAAAGAGCACTCCTCTGGAGACAAAGAAAGTCAGGCACAGTACCGGGGCTCTGTGGTCAGGCCCCAGGGCTGTCACCATAAAGCAGTTCTCCCAGGGACCTTGGTGACAGGTGGATGGCTATGCCCTGAAGCTCTTAGTAGATCCATCCGTGCTTTGTGTTTCCTTTGACAGAGGGGAGCTGGACACTCCTGCCCTGTGCACCCCTGTACCCAGTTTTCAGCAAGCCTCCCAAGGTCTTCCACCAGGACATGGAGCAGTTGGCCCCGGAAGTCCTCAGGTATTGGTTTGGTGGGGCAGGGGGACATAGGGCAGGCCCCAGAACTCCTTGTGGGTCTGATCTGCCCTGGAAGACCAGGCAATCAGGAGGAGGCAGATGGGAGCTTAGAGGGGATTAGTGATGTAGAGTGGGCTCTTTAATCCCCATGGCCCCACCCAAATTCTAGCCTCCCTTTGCTGTCTCTGAAGGAGGTAGAGGGGTGTCTAGGAGGTATCTTCTAGAGGAGGAGTAGGTGGAAATTCTGAAGGACTAGACACCTTGAGCCATGAGCCGCTGGCTCATACCTATCATCCCACACCTGTCATCCTGGCCACTCAGGAGTCTGAGATGCAGTGGATCTCATTTCCCAGCCCTGGCACGAAAGTCCCTCCAGAGCCTCATCTCCAATCTCCAACCAGAAGTGGCACTGTGGCTCAAGTGGCAGAACAATGGCCTTGAAGAAAATTAGACATCAGGGACAGTACCCAAGCCCTGAGTTCAAGGCTCTCAACCAAAAAACAAAAACAAAAACAAAAACAAAAAACCAAACAAGAAAGAAAGATACCCCTTCCTTGCTTACAAGAGATAGTGAAGTATTGGGGTGGTTGAGGTTGTGAGACCAGATGCTGGCCTCACAGTACAGACATTTCTAATAACTCCCCAGGTTTACCCCAGTGTGAAGCCAACACAGGGTGGGTGGTGCCTTACCAAGAACTCCAGAGGTCGTGGCCTGTGGCAGGCAGGGAGTGGGTGAATGGGAGCAGGGGTGGGATGGTAGTGTCAATTATATGCTCTCCATCCATGGAAGAAGGTTTTGGATGCTGGTGACCAAGTCTGAAGTGTAGGGTTACATTTGGTTTGTGTCTTGATGAGTTGGGTTTTCCCTTGGTATAAGAAGGTGGCTGCAGAGGAGGCTACAATGTTTGATAAGAAATGTACTCCTTATCTTGCCCATGTAATTGTAACCCCTCTTTATAGTATTTTCTTTGTTTTTATTGTAAGGATACTATACAAAGGGTTACAGGTACATGAGTGAGGTAATGAGTACACTTCCTCTTGAACATTGTCTTTATAGTATTTTCACAATAAAAAAAGAAAGAAAGAAAAGATCTGAAGAAAAAAAAGAAGTTGGGTGTAGCCGGGCGCTGGCAGTGGCTCACAACTGTCATCCAAGCTACTCAGGAGGCTGAGATCTGAGGATCACGGATCAAAGCCAGCTTGGGCAGGAATGTCTATGAGACTTTATCCTCTATGAACTACCAGAAAATAGGATGTGGTGCCTGTGGCTCCAGTAGTAGAGCGCACACCTTCATCTGAAGAGCTGAGACCCTGCTGGCAGGCCCAAAGTTCAAACCCTATAACCTACAACCAAACAAAAGGTAGCTGAATTTTCTGCATAACAATGTGTACAGTAGAAATGCCATGATGTGTTGTGAACCATTCCAGACATGTGAGAGGCTCTGAGTTTTGTCTACAGTTGGTCTGATGATGGTAGTGCTATCATCTCTGGGGTGGAATATTCACGGTGCTCAGGGACTGCTGAGGCTTTGGGCTACCACTGGGTGTATCTGTGTGTTCGTGTGTCTTTTGTCTGTGTGGGTCTGTGTCTGTGTGTTTGGATGTAGAAGACCTGGGCCTTGAACTCAGGGTCTAGGTGAAGTTCCTATGCTTCTGTGCTCAAAGGTAGTGCTCTAACACTTGAGCTGCAGCTCCATTTCTGGCTATTTGGTGGTTTATTGGAGATAAGAGTCTCTCAGATATTTCTGTGCTGACTGACTTTGACCTCAGCCTCCTGAGTAGCTAGGATGACAGGTGTGAGACACCTGTGCCATATTTGTGTGTGTGTGTATGTGTGTGTGTGTGTTTGTTTTCCTCATCTTTCTCTGTCCCCTTCCTGGGTGCCTGTATGCCTCTTTCTGACCTTGGATGGTGCCCCCTCCACACCAACTTTGTCTTTATCCTCCTATCAGGGTCTACAATGAGTCCTAAATTGCCAGAGACCTGAGTTCAAGCTTTTCTTTGGGGCCCAAGTCCAGCTGTCCAAATCTTTGGCCTCCTGCAGGGGATTCTGGGTCAACTGGGCCAGCTGCAATAAAGCCTTGCATGTCTGTGGGTGGGGAACTCAGACATGGGATGTCCTTCCCTTTTCCTCAGCTAGACCTCTGGCTGCATGTCCCTCTCAGCAGGCTGGCAGTGAGTGGGGGAAGGGGGTTGCCAGTGGCTCTGGCCAACTCCAGCTTGATAGCGGACTGAAGGCCACCCAAGCAAGGAGGATTCCAGGCTACATTGGAGGTGAGGCCAAGGTGGCTTGGAAATATCTATTGTTGTCTAGGAAATGTCAACATACTTTATCGCAGCCAAGTCTATCTTCCAGCCCCAGCTGGGCCTCTCCAATCCTTCTAGAGAATTCTGGATGCCCAGAATACAGAGGCACAGACTTTAGATTCAAGGGCCAGGGAATTGGCCAATACCTCAATGTTCTGGGGCATTAGCCTTGACCTGGGTATGCCCCCCTTGTGTACATTCACTTCTTAACCCAGAGCTGGCCAGAAACTGGCCACTTGTGGTGCTGTGGAAGTGGCAGGAGTGGAAGTGAGATCTAGGATGACCAACATCTGGATTTATGGCCTGAGGGAAGGAGGGGGACAAAAGGTGTCTTAAAAAAAAACTCTTACAGCTGGAACTCCGGGCCTAGGCACTGAGCTTCCTTTGCTGAAATCTAACATGTTACCACTTGAACCACAGCTCACATTTCATCTTTTTTAGTAGTTTAGTGGAGATAAGATTTTCACAATCTTTTCAGCCTGGGCTGGCTTCAAGCTGCCATATTAACAGCTCAGCCTCGTAAGTAGTTAGGATTGCTGGTATGAGTCAACCGGCACCTGGTAGGGTTGTTTGTGTGTGTGTGTGTGTGTGTGTGTGTGTGTGTGTGTGTGTGTGTGTGTGTGTGTGTGTGTGTGTGTGTGTGTGTGTGTGTGTTTACTAGAGCTTGAACACAGAGCCTAGGTGGTATCCTTTAGCTTGTTTGCACAAGGTTGGTGCTCTACCACTTGAACTACAGTACCTCTGCTTTTTGGTGATTCATTGGAGATAAGAGTCTGCCCAGGCTAGCTTTGAATCTTGCTTGATCCTCATGTGTCAGCCTTGAGTAGCTAGGATTATAGGCATGAGCCACTGGCATCCAGCTTCAAGGATGTCTCTTCATACTGTCTTCTGTTCTAACAGCTGTCTACTTGCCCTGGCCTAGATCTCTGATCTCTACATCAGCTCCCAGCAGCCCTGGACTGTGTGGAGAACATAAAGCTCAAACCTGTCAAGCATCCTATTTCTATGTCTTCAGGGCAGGGTACGTTTCCTCTGAAGCCTGGAGGAGTAGAAGGAGGAGAAGGAAGGTTAGCTGTACATTGTGCTAAGCTGGGAGAGTGGTACACTGTCTTAGCCAAGAAGGAAAGTGTGGCCAGATGTTAATAGCTCATGCTCTCATATTCTTAGCTCCTTAGGAGGCTGAGATCTAAGGATTGGCATTAAGAGGCATCCCAGCTCACTTTTCTTGTTTTTTTTTTTTTTTTTTTGTATCAGTAGGATCTTTTTTTTTATTGTGAAAATACTGTACAGAGGGGTTACAATTCCATGGGCAAGATAATGAGTATATTTCTTATCACCAGCTCACTTTTCTAAAGTGTGTGAGACTCCTCTTCCAATAACCACCTGAAAGTTGGAAGAAAAGCTGTGGCTCAAGTGGTAGAGTTGCTAGCCTTGAATGAAAAAAGTGAGGGACAGGGCCCGGGTCCTGAGTTCAAGCCCTAGTACCAAGATGTGCGTGTGAACACACACACAGGAAGGTGGTAATGATCAGCTGAGCTAGAACTGGGGGCAGTCTAGAGGCACATTCATAGTGAACTCTCGACACGTAAGTTATTTCTCCCCAACTCCTTCTTGGGCTGAGGGGTGTGGGTCATGGCAGTAAGTTCCATGGAACCTGCGCCTCCATCCATGCATAGGGTACAGGACCAAGGGAATAACACGATGGATGCTCGTTTATACTCCGTGCATGATTGCAGACCTTCATCTGCCACTGAACATTGGTGAGGAAAGCAGTGCTCTGAGCCCTGGGACTCCTGGGATAGCCACTGCTACCAGCAGCAGCCAGCCAGCTGTGGATTCCTGATCCTACGAATCTTTCATGAGCCCAACTCAACACCCACTCAATGTGTGCCTGTCAAATTTGCCCCAGTGAGTAGGCAATACCTGCTGTGCCATCTTGCAGCTCTTGCCCCTCCTGGCCCAGAAACATGGTCTGAAATGCTGATTTACTGCTCAGATCCACACTGCACCCATGACAAATGCCACTCTGATGTCATTCTGGCCGATGTCCTCCGTGCCCCAAGGCTAGAACCTTCTCTGAAACTCTGGCCTACTCTGTAGGCAAAGGCTCCCAAAGAGGCTGCTTTCAAGACTTGTAGGACATCTAGATATTGGGAGACACTAAGGGGCCCACTGGAAATTACTCTGCCTAGAGCTACAGAGTAAGGTTCAAGCAGGCCCGGTGTTGGTCATAGGGCTTGACTTGTGGGCCTGGGCACCATCCCTTCAGCTCTTCAGCTTACCACTTGAGCCACAGTACCACTTCCAGTTTTCTTGTAGTTCACTGGAGATCAGAGTCTCCCAGCCTTTCTTGCCTGGGCTGGCTTTCAACCATAATCCTCAGATCTCAGCCTCCTGAAGAGCTAGGAGGATAGGCATGAGCCACCAGCACTCAACTGGATTGGACTTTCACCACAGTGAACTAGGAACTCCTGAAATCTTTTCTTTATTTTTTATGTGCCAGTACTGGGGCTTGAACTTAGGGTCTAAGCTCTGGTCTCTTTAATTTTTGTCTCAAGCCTGGCACTCTACCACTTGAGCCACACCTCCATTTCTGGCTTTTGGTAGTTCACTGGCAAGAAGAGTCTCACTAACTTTCCTCTCCTGAGCTGGCTTTGACCCACAACTTCTGATCTCAGTCTTTTTAGCAGCTAGGGTTTACAGGGGTTGAGCCACCAGTGGCATTGGGCTAGAAGCTTTTCTTAAGCAAGTGTTCTTCCCTGCATTTGCCCTGAGTCCTCCATGTAAAGGAGGCCTGAGAGTCAGGAGCTGTGAAAAATAGGCTTCCAGCCACAGGAAATACTTTGGGTCCATGGTGAAAAGTCAAGCTAATCTTCCCTCTGGGCCCCATTCTGGGACCTCCACCCTCTGCCCTCCCTGTGACTCAAGTACAAACCTTTATGCAGCCTTGAATATCCTGCCGGACTTGTCTGAAGCCACAGAACCTTCATTCCACCCACACCACCTTTTCTACACCACACCTCAGGAAACTTTGTGCAGTGTTGTACCTTCTGCCTGAGGTTCTCTATCCTGTTCCACATCTTAGAACTCCTGTGGAATTTTGGCACTGGTTATATCACCTCCAGGAGCAAGTCTTTCTTTCTCCCTCTTTTTTTTAATATTGAGTTGCTAGAGATGGAACTTGTGCAGGCTGACTGACAAATGCTCTAGCTTGGTGTGTGTGTGTGTGTGTTTGTGTGTTTGTGTATTTGTGTGTTTGTGCCAGTCCTGGGGTTTGAATTCATGGCCTGGATGCTATCCCTGAGGTTTTGTGCTCAAGGCTAGCACTCTATTACTTGAACCACAGCTCTACTTCTGTCTTTTTGGGTGTTTATTTGGAGAAAAGTGTCTCATATAGACTTTCCTGCTTGCAATTGTGATCCTCAGATCTTAGCCTCCTGATTAGCTAAGATTACAGGGGTGAGCTACCAGCAACTGTCCTCTACCCTACCTCTGACCTCTATCCTTGGCCCTCCTATGAGTAGGAGAAGAATGTGTTTCACCAGGCTCACTTTTTTGCCAGTCTTGGGGCTTGAACTCAGAGTCTGGGCATGTTCCTGAATTTCTTTTGGTCAAGGCTAGCACTCTTATCACTTAAGCCATAGTGCCACTTTTGGCTTTTTCTGTTTCTGTGATACTGAGGAATCGAACCCAGGGCTTCATGCATGCTAGGTAAACAGTACCACTAAGCCACATTCACAGCCCAAGGCTCACTTCTGACAGTAACTATGAGGGTGGGATTTATTGACTTACCCCTTTTTGGTGCAGAAATCGCTGGCTATTTCATATCTTTGCCAAGATTTGTGACCAGCCTATGACTCAGCAATGAGGATGATGAATGAGGGATAGCCACCAGGCCCCAGAGGAGTAGGCTCACATATCCTACAGAGGGATAGAGAATATGGAGCCAGAACCTTTGACAACTCCTACAGCCTAGGAACTGTGATCTCCCTGGTGGCAGTGGCTGGCTGCTAGGTGTCCCGATGGGACATCTCAGCCAGAACATAAGGCAACTGTTGCACAGCCCAGGCAATGCTGACCGGGCTTTAGTTATTAAATGGCAGAGAAGGATGCTTTGTTCAAGCTGCTGGCTCAGACTTAGGACTCTCTGAGGACTTGCCCAGGTTAGGGGGATGGACATGGGCAACCTGCTGAATGCCCATCATCCATACATCATCCATCCATACACAGAGACGTGGAGTTATTGCCTCCTTTTTTGGGGTGGGGGTGAGGCAGGTCCAGGGTTGTTGTACTATGAGCCTAGGCCCTGTTCCTGAGCTCCTTTTGCTCAAGAATAGCACTCTGCCCTTGAGCCACGGCCCCACTCATAAGCTTTTTTCTCCCTATGATCTGTTAGAAAGAAGATTGTTTTGGACTTTCCTGCCTCAGATGAATTCAAATTGGCATTCTCTACATCTCAGACTCAGGAGGAGTTAGGGTTATAGGCAGGAGCCACTGTCACCTGGCTTTCTTTTCTTCTTGTTGTTCTTTTGTTTTAATCATGACAATCTGAAATCTTCATGGTGTCATTCCAATGGTTTGCATTCAAAGTAATCTACCCAGGCCTGGGATTCAAATGCTATGACTACCACCCACAAATGGAGGGAGATCCTGATGAACTAATTCCTGTTCATGTGAATGCTAATGGAATGTTATAAAAGTAATCATTGAATTTGCAGTTAATTTATGATTCTATTTTAGAATGCCACACAAAAATTATTGGATTCATATCTTCCATTCTAGCACCATGGTATGATTAAGGATATTGACTAAGTTTTTTTTTTTTGGTCCATTCATGGGGCCTGATCTCTGGGCCTAGGCACTGTCCCTCAGCTCTTCAGCTCAAGGCTAGTGCTCTACCACTTGAGACAGCGCCACTTCCGGTTTTTTTCTTTTTGCTTATGTGCTGCTGAGGAATCGAACCCAGGGCCTCAGGCATGCAAGACCAGCGCTCTACCACTGAGCCAACTTCCCAGCCCCTTGACTAATTTTTAATTAATGCTTTTATAAGTATTCAACCATGATATTTCATTAAATGGAGTCATAATTTAGTTACTAATAATTGGTAATATCATATATATAATTTAATAATAGCCTCATATTCCCTCTTTGTATGTGTATGTGTATATATATATATACATATATATGCAGGTATATATGGATATCTATATATAATATCAATTTACACATGTATCTATTTGGCACTACTGTGGCTTGATCACAGGTCTTCAGAATTTCCTGGATGCTCAGTTTGCCAGTGGATGGTGTGCTATGACTGTACCTCATGTATGGGTAGAACATTGTAGGCTGAGTTGAAATCCCAGCATGGCCAAAAGTTTATTTGTGGACTATGAGGCTAATTTGACACATTTTTTTCCTTCTCTGTGAAAGCCCTGGGTGTCAATACGATGGATAATCCATATGCAAACATGTCCTATGTGATATGATGTAATAAAGGACATGTTATATATGTAATAATACTAAATAAATAAGGGTAATAAATGTCATATGCAGTAGAACCCATGTATGGAAATAGATCTCATATATATGAATATTATTTTTTTCCAGTGCTGGGGCTTCAGTTCAGGCCCTGGGAACAGGTCAGAATTTCTTTTTTCTTTTTTTCTTCCTTTCTTTCTTTTTTTTTTTTTTTGCCAACCATGGTGCACTGTCCCTCAGCTCTTCAGCTCAAGGTGAGCACTCTACCACTTGAGCTACAGCATCACTTCCAGCTTTTTCTGCTTATGTGGTGCTGAGGAATTGAACACAGAGCCTCATGCATGCAAGGCAAGAACTCTACCCAGTGGTAGAGTTCTTGCCTTGCCACCTTCCCAGCCCCATGAATTTCTTGTCTTCAAGGACGGTGAGCTTTCCCCTTCAAACACAGTGTCACTGAGTTACCCAGACCCTGAGTTCAAATCCCAGGACTGCTAGAAAAATGGTGCAATTTCCTAGCCAGGGTCTTATTGTTATTATTACTTTGTTTTTGGCCTAGCACTTGAACTCAGGTCTTCGCATCTTTGCCACAGCTGATCATTGGATCCTATGACCCTATTTCAATTTTTGGGGCTGGCAAAAAAATAAAAAAATAAAAAGGAGAAGGATAAAACTGAGAAATTCAAGAAGGAGGTTTTACTTTTTTTTTCCTTTGTATTGTGACCATTGTCTAAATGACAAGCCCAAGAATGTGTACATGACATTGCATTGCTAATGTTTGGTGGGCTTTTAGGGAAGCCATAGCTGAAACCAGCTACTTAGGCCTGGAGGTCGAATCTTAGAACTGCCAATAATGAATTGTGGGAGGTTCTAAGAAACGCATTCTGATATACATCCGTACAAATGCAATGTTATAAAATAACATTTAAATTAGCAGTTAGTGTATGATTATATTCTAAAATTATAGACCACAATTATTCCACATTGAATAATTTTCAATTAATACTTTATTATGTATTCAATCATGATACTTAAAAAGGAAGGAATAATTTAATTGCCAATAATTGGTAGTTATATCATATATGCAGTTTCATAATATACAGACATCTCTTTTGTTTTATACATTTACATCCATCCATCCATCTATCTATCTATCTATCTATCTATCTATCTATCTATCTATCTATCTATCTATCTATCTATCTATCTATCAATCTTTATCTACCAATCTATACATTTATCTGTTTATACACTTGTCACTCCTGGGGCTCAGTGCTAGAGTGCTCACCGAGTATGTACAAAGCCCTGGGTTCCATTCCTCACTACCAGTTGCACAGAAAAATCCAGAAGTCATGCTGTTGCTCAAGCAGTTTAGTACTAGCTTTGAGCACAAAAGTTTAGGGACTGTGTCTAGACACTTACTCAAGATGCAGAACTGGTACCAAAGCAAAATGATAGAATGTTCTGACTGCAAAGATTTAAGGATAGGACTGCAAATACATCATCATAGAGCAAGCTAGGAGTCTGGTGCTGAGAGCTGTAATCTAACCTGACTTAGCCAGAGGTAAATTGCTTGCAACCCAGCTACACAGAACCAGATGCTTCTGGCTCTCTCAGCCCTGTCATCCAAGATACTGGGGGCTGAGATCAGACACTGGTGGTTTTAAAATCCAGCCCTGACAGGAAATCTGCAAAACTCTGAGCTGTGGCTCAAAGTGGTAGAGCTCTAGCCTTGAGCAAATGATCTTAGGACAGTACCCCCAAACTTTCAGTGGAATCCCTGTGGCTGACTCCCCGCCCCTCCCACAAAAAACCCACCCCTCTAAATCATTAGATGTGAACTTTGTGTAGTTTGGTGAACTGATGAAAGCACCCTAATCTAATGACAGTGTGTGGATACAGCTATGTCATGAGTCTTATATGAGGAATGGTGTATTGAGTGCATTCTTGCATCTGGTCCTTGTAAGAGCTCCACAGATTATTGTGCAGGTGAGAACCTTGAGGCTCAGATATGTCCCCATGTAAGGGCCAAAATGATGTATGTACTGAACTCTAGTGAGTTGTCTCCTGCAGACGTTTGTTTTGGTTTATTTTTCTTGGTCATGAACCTTGAACTCAGGGCCTAGCAACTGACTCTTCCCTGTTGGGCTCATGGCTAGTACCCTACCAAGGGGACCCAAGGACACCTGTACAAAATGTTACAGTCTAGGCATCTGTGGCTGATATCTGTCATCCTGCCTACTTTGACACATTTTTTTTCCTTCTCTGTAAAAATCCTTGGTCTCAGTATGAAGTATAATCCATATGCAAATATATGCATGTGATAAGAGGCAATAAATGAAATAAATGTTATATATGTAATAATACTAAATAAAATAAATAATGAATAAATAAGGGTAATAAATGTCATATGCAGTAAGCCCATGTATGTAAAAAGATCACATATATGAATATTAATTTTTCCAGTGCTGGCACTTAAATTCAGGCCTGGAAACTGAAATTCTTGTCTTCAACAACAATGAGCTTCCCCTCCCCTGCAGTGTCACTGAGTTACCCAGACCCTGAGTTCAAATCCCAGGCCTGCCAGAAAAATGGAGGAAATTCAAAGTCATGGCCTTGGGCCTTGTCCAGGCCCGGGGCTTGAATTCAGATTGTGGCAGTTCTGCCTCAGGTTCGATCACCCTAGGCTGGGATGCAGCCAATGGATCCACAAGCCCATCCTGAGATCCTAGGTCCTGAGTTCAAATCTCGGGACTGATAAAAGAAAAAGGAGAAGGGCAGGGAAGGTGGCTCAGTAGTAGAGTGCTTGCCTTAGATGTAGCAAGGTTCTGAAAACCTAGGGAGGCACCGTTGGCAATAATGAATCATTGAATTAGGTTCAGCTCCCTAGTTGTTGTCTGCCAGAAGGAATCTTGAATTAATTGTAGCAATTTGTTTCAACACTGGAACACAGTCTAACAAAGACAGGATAAGTGCAGGGAAATTGGCCTGCCCCGGGATGTGGCACAAATGAAGGCTTCCTGTCAAAACAGAGCATTGGGAAGAGAGATATCTTGGGTTACAAAGAGGCCTTTTTCTCCTGGTCTTCAGGGTCTGCCCACACTCTTCATCACTAGTTGGTCGGGGTAGAGTTGTTTTTTAAAGAGCAGTACGGGAGTAAGGCCTTTTGTCTGCCTGTTCCAACAATGAGGCAGACTTCCTCCAGCAAGCTGGGGTGTGGAAAAACCCTCAGGCTACACTGGGAACAGGGAGGGGAGCCCTGGACCATGCACTGTCTTGAAAGCACCCTCTGTGCTATGAAATCATTCTATTCAAAGCAAATTTTCTAGCTGGGTTCCTTTCTTCATAGCGACTCTGGATGTTCACCAATAGAAATACATTCACACATACACAGACACATGGAGTTACTGGCTCTATATATATATATTTTTTTTGGCGCAGGTCCTGAGGCTTGAACTGTGAGCTTAGACATTGTCCCTGAGCTCCTTTTTCACAAGGAAACACTTTATTGTTCCTTAAACCATGATACATCATTAAATGAAGGCATAATTCAATACCTAATAATTATTAGTAATATATTACGTGTAATTTAATGATATATAGACAACTCACATTCTATAAATATATTTATATATTTAAACATAGACTGGAATATACGTATACATCTCTCTCTCTTTTTGTCTCACTCTCTATGCATATATATGTGTTTGCAGCAATTTACGCATCTATCTATTTATATATTGGCCACTCCTGGAGGTTAAACTTAGGTCCTGGGAACTCCCTAGCAATGTAATTGTTTTAGACTACTGTGCTTACATTGATCCCTTGAGGAATTGGAATTCCAGGCCCTGAGTTCAAATCCCAGCAGTGCCAAACACAATAGGTAGAGTAAGAAGCCAATGTTGACCTGTTCTGCTGTCTGTGAAAATATTGTTTCCTAGGTACAATATGTAATACCTATGCAAATACATATATATGATGTACAATATAAATGTATGTAAATATTTTGCCATGCCTGGGTCTAGAATTCATGCCCTGGGAAATGCTCTTGGCTTTCTTTTATTCAAGGAGGATGAGCTTCCACTTCAGCCACAACAAAATAAAGTTACCCAGGCCCTGATTTCAAATCCCAGGTATGGCAGATAAAATGTCCCAAATTCCAAACCAGAACCTTAATTTTTTTTTGGGGGGGCAGGCACAGGGCTTGAACTCAGGTCATCACAAGTCTGACTCATCCTTGATTACCCTAGGCTGGGGTGCAGCTTTTACACCCACATATCATCCAGGGATCCTAGGACCCAATTTCAACTCCCAGCACTGGCCAAAATACAAACAAACCAAAATGGAAGAGGAAAAATCAGAAAGTTTTACACAACAGTTTTACCTTTGTTTCTTTTGCACAGTGACCATCCTGGGTCTCACTGACTTGGCTTGAAAATTGTACATGACTTTGCATGGCTGAGGCTGGTGGGCTGTCAGTGAAACCTGAGGTTAACCCAGACACCTGGGCCCTAAGTTCAATCCTGGGACTGCCACATACAGATGGCTGAAGGTCCTAGGAAACTGGTTCTTATCTCTAGGAACACTAATAGAATGCTTGAAATGTACTAAATGTCTTTCTAATGTAAGATTGTATGCATTAAATATAGGTCATTGATTAACTTAATTAATACTTTATTAAGTCTTCTACCATGATTAATTAATGGAGGAATAATTGTAGACTGAATAATTAGTAGTAATAGAATATACAAAAGTAAGATATAGACAACACTCTTTATATAGAGTTATACACTAGAATCTACAAAAATGTCTATCTGTCTCTCTCTGTATACGTTTATAGATGTGTATACATATGTAAATACACACACACTGCATTTTACAAATCTATGTGTTTATATATTGGCCACTCCTAGGGCCAAATTTGCCCCACAACTTCATTTGCATCAGACTGGTGTGCTAACATTGACCCACTCCCCATTCATGAAGTGGGCTTTCTAGGCCCTGAGTTCAAATCACAGAACTGCCAAAAACTTAAGTAATCCTGGTGGAAGAAGCCAAATGTCCCATTTGTTTGCCTTATTGGTGAAAGTCCTGGGTCTCAGGAGTGCTGTATAGTACATTGGCAGATCTATGTCTTATGTAATAAGATGTAAAAAAGGTTATGTGTGTAATCATACTCACTAAAATATATAAGAAATAAATAAAACACAAAATAAAATGAATAACCACACTAACTGCAATATGCAGTAAACATATGTATGTAAATATGAATCCTGTATTTAAAATGCATACAAATATTATTTTTGCCAGAGCTAGGACTTGAATTCAGGCCCTGGGAACAGGCCTGACTTTCTTGTCTACCAGCACGGTGAGCTTCCCCTTCTCCCAAGTGCTGTAGATGAACCTAGGCCCTGTGTTCAAATCCCAGGACTGGCAGAAAAATATGGCATGAATAACAAACCTGAAGTAGAGGGGTGGGAATGTGCCTTAGGGGTAGAGTGCTTTGCATCTATGAAACCCTGGACTTGACTTCTCAGGAACACATCACTAGCAAAAAGCCTGAAGTGGCTCTGTGGCTCAAGTGGGAGAGGGCTATTCTTGTACAAGAGTAACTAGGTACAGTGCTCAGGTCCTGAGTTCAAATCCCAGTACTGGTGTATGTGCGCGCGCGCGCACACACACACACACACACACACACAGACCAGAAGTAAAGCTGTGACACAAAATGGTAAATCACTGGGCTCCTGCGCTGAGCTCATGGTCAGCACCCAGGCCCTGTGTTCAACCCCAAAACCTTGCCACACAGGGCTCAACTAGGAGAGTGCAAAGGTTTCAAAACCTAATGTGCTTCAGCAGTCCTAGATGACAGGAAGCATGGTGAGATCAGACATGTGCTTGGATTTCCAAAGGTTTCAGAAACCTAGCAGAGGCATCATAGGCCCATCATCACCCTCAATGAAACATTTCTTGAACTTAAGTGCCCTAGTTGTCTGCCAGAAGGACTCCTGAATTATATTGAGCACTGTATCTGAACACCAGAATATAGTCTCACAAAGGCAGGATAAGTGCTGGGAACTTGGCCTGCCACAGAAGATGCCCCAAATGAAGGCTGCCTGTCAACACAGAGCACTGGGGAGAGAGATAGCTTGGAGTACAAAGAGGCCTGTTTTCCTGACCTTCAGAGCCCATCCACACTCATCCTCACTAATTGGCCCAGATGGAGTTGTTTGTTACGGAGCTGTACAGGACTGAGGTCTTTTGTCTGCCTGTTCAGACAATGAGAGAGCCTTCTTCCAGCAGGCCTGGGAGGCAGAGAAACCCTCAGGCTGCACTGGGAACTGTGAGGGGAGCCCAGGAACATGCACTGTCATGAAAGCAGTCTCTGTTATGAAATCATTGTATTGAAAACCAATTTTCTAGCTTGGTGCCTTTCATCATAGCTACTCTGGAGCTTCACCTATAGGAATACATTCACACATACACAAAGACATGGAAGCAGGTCCTGGGCTTGAACTATGAGCATAGGCCTTGTCCTTGAGTTACTTGTGCTCAAGGGTATTGCATTAACCTTGAGCCACAGCCCCACTTCTGGGTTTTCTGTGATGTCTTAGAAATAACAGTGTCATGGACTTTCCTATGCTGGCCAGATTCAAACTCAGATTCTCTACATCTCAGCCTCCTGAGGAGCTGGGATTACAGTCAGCAGACACTGGCACCTGCCTTTCTTTTCTTCTTCATTTTTTAATCTGGACAATCTGACTACTTAACAGCATCATTCCAATACTTTGAATTTATAAGTCCACTACTCAATGTTCTTTATAGGTGCTTTCTCTGAGAAGGATTTTCTCTCCTCCTCTTCTCCTCTGGTCATAGGTTTGAAGCCAAGAGTGAGAAATGAGTGTGACATGATTTTGGCAGCAAATGTCCACAGGACACGCCAGTTCAGTCACTTAGTATTGAGCTGCAGTGAATTTACTGTCTCAGGACGAGAGGTCCAAAAGCTGGAGCGATCCTCATACTGTCTGAATTGCTCCTTAGGCCTATAAAATTATCTAATACTTATGAATGTTTTGTGTCTCCCACCTGAAGTATCTAGAACATACTAGAAGCATCTTCATGTTTCCTTTTTTCTCTAGTACCTCTTTAGATTTAGACTAACGGTTTGTGTGGAGCAGATTCTCAGTGAATCCCTGAGGAAAGCCACTTACAGTCTCCTCAGTAGATCTCTGTTCACAGCCAGCCCGAGCAGGAAAGTCTGCGAGACTCTTATTTCCAATAAATCACCAGAAAACCAGAAATGAATCAGTGGCCCAGAGGACAGAGCTCCAGCTTTGAGAAAGAAAGCCAAGCAGGAGATCCAAGCCAGACCAGGCAGGAAAGCCTGGCAGGCGCTTATGTCCAATTAAGGACCAGATGTCTGGAAGTTGAGCTGTGGCAGTGGTAGAGTCTCCACCTTGAGGAAAACAGCTGAGGGACACATTCGGCCCTGAGTTTAAGCCCTGGGATGGCCACCAAAAAAATTCAAAAAGAGAAGGCCAAGTTTATGTATCAGTGCCCTACCTACTTATGTGTGTATATTACCTCTCTCAGTGTAATCAGATTGTATGCAATGCTTCTCCTTTTATGTACAGATTTATTTTTCAGATAGGCTTGTTGCACATACTGCATCATTCTCTTCTTTTCAGGCCCATGGCTTTTCTCTTCCAGAGTTCCAGGCCTGTGTCCTCATATGATACACACTTAAGTTCACAGCAGCCTTTATTTCATATTATTATGAGGCCAAGGCAGGAACAGTCACAAATCAGGCAGAGGAAGAGAAGATCAGGGTTTTTGAAATAACCTGTATTCAGAAAATTAAACTTGGGGAATGTAAAGTGGTAGCATACTTATGTAGAAACTACCATTAAGAAAAAATGAGAGGGCTGGGAATGTGGATTAGTCCTTAGCATGCAAGAAGCCCTCTGTGCCAAGCCTACTCCGGTGGAGTCTGCTTAGCATGGGAAACCTGCTTTCAGATCTGAGAATGGGGCTTCAAAGAGGCCTACCTCCTGGAAAAGGCTGGCAAGCCCCTGGGAAAGATGTGTTGCTGGTTTTTTTTTTCTTCACTGTATAGGAGTGCCTATTAATCTTTTACTGTTCGTGCTGCTTATTGTACTTACTCATGCTCAATGTTCCCTTAGTCAAGGCTCTTTCTTAAAAGTGATGATGACTCCAACATCTGATGAGTGTCCTGAGAATATGACTAACTCACCAGAGTTAAGTGCTACCCTAAAAGCCCCTCTTGTGGAGGCTAGTAGATGAGTCATAAGTAAATATAAAAGTATTGGGGGTTTCATGACGTCACTTCGGCAGAAGGAATTGTTTGTAAGAGATTTACAAGAAGCTGTAGGCATGGCTAGAGCAGAAAGAGTATATGGCTACTGGAGACTTCCCTATAATCCTAAAACATATACAATAGACTCATATAGATATCCTGTAGGTAAGAAAGATGTAGAGAGATATTTAGACCAAAAGCTAAATAAGATTCCTAAAAGGTTGGTAGATAAAAGGTGGCAATGGCTTATCAGAGGAAAATAGTGGGATCCTCCATTACCTAGAGGACCCCAAAGACTTCCCCCAGATCCATAGGCTTTTACAGGTGTGTATGATAAGGATGGCAACTGTTGGGAAAACTAATTAGGAGAAAGAACTTCCTGTTACTCTCTTTCATTTACTGAGACACTTGCTAGATCTAGGCCATCTTGGTGCTTACTATTAAAGAAGGAACAAAAAAGGTCTTATGAGACAGTTAAGTCCTCTATAGAAAAGAGTAAATGATTATGTGAAAGGGTTACAGAAAAGACACTATGAGCTTAAATTTGCTATATGGCCAGATTTAAATAAGTATACTGAATATCATGATTTTTGGCCACAAATTGGGAACCCTCTAAGCACAATTGCTTAGAAAAGATTTAAAATGTATAAAGTACACAACTAAACAAAAGTAACTATGAAGTACTAGAGTTCATGCCTTTCTGTTCAGCACCTTGCCCATAAGCTCTGGTTAATGGTTAATTGGTGATAAACATCAAAACCCGTTGTATTTCTTAAAAATAGAGGTAAAGCCAAAAACAAGTGCCTATCCTCATAGCTCGTCATCTAAACAACAAGATTAGGCGACCAGCTGCTGAAAACCCAAGAACGAAGCCTTGCAGCAAGGTTGTGTAACCTTTTGTCCTTTCTCATGGAGACTTTTGCTATAAAAGTTTGGTTTCCTCTGCATTAAATTGCACTCAGCATCCACAAATCTTGTGTGTGAGTTGTCTGTTTGCCATCTCCTCACCTATTCCAGTTCCTCCACTAGGTGTCCTCCGGTGTCCCCAAAGAGCCAGTCCACAGCACCTCTGTAGCACATGCACAGAAAAAGCCAGAATTGGTGCTGTGGCTCCAGTAGTAGAGTGCTAGAGACAGTGCCCAGGCCTTGAGTTCAACTCAAGTACAAGTAACTTCTCATCACCAAGGGAAACCCAGGAGGCTCTTAAACATCTGCCCTTTCAGAAGTGGAAGTCAGAGTGTCATAGACTTTCCTGCCCTGGCTGGCTTCACCCTGTGATCATCAGACTTCGGCCTCCTGAGGTAGGGTGATGGGCCTTGGCTACTGGGGCTTGCTAGGTCAGAACTGAAATAACATTGACAATACAAGTCAACTACTTATCACAAAGGACTTGGGGAGCATATTAAGCCTTTCAACAATGGACCTTTCAGAACTCTGTAGGACACAAGGTTATAATGCTAGAGTCTGAGAGGCTGGGCATATGGATCTGCTAAACTGGACCTTGAGCTCTGACTCCAATTCTGGTGTACATCAGCGTTCATTTTCCAGAGAATGTTCTCCTAATTAGCTAATAGGAAAAATACTTTGATTAACCATCACTTTTTTCCCATTGTGTGTCTCAAACTCAAGCCTGGGCACTGTCCCTGAGCCCTTCATCTCAAGACGAACACTCTACCACTTGAGCCACAGTGCCACATGGGGCCTTTTGGTGGTTCATTGGTGATAAGAGTCTAACAGGCTTTACTTGCCAGGCTGTCTTTGCACTGTGGTCTACGGATCACAGCCTCCTGAGAAGATAGGGTCCCAGGTGTGAGCCACTGGCATCTGTCCTATTGTTTTTGCCAGTGCTGGGGCTTGAACTTAGGGCCTGGGTACTGTGTCCATGCTTCTTTGTCTCAAGGCTAGTGCTCTACCACTTGGGCACTCCACAGCTTCTGGCTTTTTTTGAGTATGTGGCACTGAGGATTCAAACCCTGGCATTCATGAATGCTGAGCAAGCTATCTACCACTAAGCCACATTCCCAGTCCCACCCTTACAATTATCCCTCAACTTGCTTATCCTCAAGGAAAGGCTTCTGAGTATAAATCATCTAAAGAAATTCCTGTAGGAAGGTGTGAAAGATAAACAAGTCAAATCTCATATTTGGGAAAGACTCTAAATATGTGAAGACTGTGACAAATGCCTCCATTTAACTATGTATCATGTTTCAACAGTTAATAAAGTATTAATGAAAAATGAGTCAATATCCTAAATTATTGTGTATAATTGTATAATAGATGTGCAAAATGTAATAAATATTATGTGAATAATAATATTAATACAATAAACAATAATTAAATAAATAAAATATAGAAATACAAAATCAATAATTAAAAAATCATAGTTTGTATTAAACATACACATGTAATACGTAACATATATTACACATGTACACAAATATTATTTTCCATTATAGGGACTTAATTCAGGCTCTGGGAACTCTACCCTGAATTTCTTTTCCTCAAGGACAGTGAGCTTCCCCTTCACCCACGATGCAAAAGAGTTACCCAGATGGTGAGATCAAATCCCAGCAGTGGCAGAAATACAAGCCCCAGTTCCAAGACAGTGACTTAATTATTTTTAATGGAAGCAGTTATTTTTATTCAGGTCCATACTGAACATTTTAAAAACAGCAGTGTATAATTTTGTATATCTATTCAGACACCCTTCCCTTACCTGCAAAGTGGTTCTCCGAGCTCTAAATTGTTTCCTTTTTTGTTGTAAAAATGTTGTATAGAGGGGTTACAGTTATATGAGCAAAGTAATGAGTACATTTACTATTGAGCATTGTTGCCTCCTCCTTTGTTTTCCCCTTGCATCCCTTCCCTCCCACCTCCACAGCTATCCCCCAAAACCCCAGCTGAGGTCAGTGACTTAAGTTTTTGTTTTTGGCTTGGCACATGATTTGAACTCAAATAGTAGAAACTCTGCACCTTCCCTCACATTGCTACAGGTTTACCAAGATCCTGAATTCAAATCCCAGGCTAGGAAAGAAAAATGGCAGAAATTCCAAACCAGGGGGATTTTTTCAACTTAGTTAAATTATTTATTTATTTATTTATTTATTTATTTATTTATTTATTTATGCCAACCATGGAGCTTGAACTCAGGTCGTGGCAACTATACCTCACCTTCGATTGCCTTAGACTGAGCTGCAGCCTCTCACCCATAGTCAATCCTGGGATCCTAGGCCCAGAGGACTTGCATGAAGAAAATAATAATGGCACAGCACAGAAAGTGGTGAGCTGCAGAGGACTAGGGGTTTTACGTTATTCTTTTCTTTGCAGGGTGACCATCCTGAGTCTGAATGACATGACTGCAAAGTGGAGCTGAACTTCTATTCCTGAAGGCTGGTGGGTCATCAGGGAAGCCATAGACCAACCTGTCAACATAGGCCCTGGGTTAAAAATCTAAGTCCTGACACCTACTAATGGCAGGATATCACAAGAGATTCGTTCCTATGCATAGGAATACTGATTGAAAGAGTAGTTCGTGCATCAGTCGAGTCTAAAAGTGGATGTAATAATCCTAGGATGCTGATTGATTTTAATTGATAGTTTATTAAGCATGAAAAGAATAATATTACTTCAAAGGCAGAATAATAAATAAGAGTTGGTAGGAATGTAGTAGGCGTCATTCAGTCAGATAGATGGCTCTGGCACGCTTTACCAATATGTATTAATTGTATACTACCATCTGCCAATTCATGTATCACTGTTTTGGCCAAACCTGGGGCTCCATCTCAGTGCCTGGGAACCACCTCACAGCTTCATTGGCTAGAGGTTGCCGTGTTCACCCTTACCCATTCATGAATTGGGCCTGCTAGGCCCCGAGTTCGGTTTCCCAGCACTGCCAAAAATTTAATCTTGGAGTAAGAAGCCGAGTGTGACACATGTTTTCCTTTTCTGAGAGAGTCCTGGGTGTTAGGCATGATAGCGAACACATATACAAATCTAGATGCTATGTGATAGGAAGTAAAAAAATGTAATAAAAGGTATAGGTGTCAAAAGAGTCAATAAAATAAATGTTAAATAAATGAATAAAACAAATGAAATGAGTAACCATACCAAACATGATATTGTCTGACTATATGGAAGTATAAATCCTGTCTTTAAAATGTAAATAAGATGCATATAAGGAGTATGTTTTGCAGGACTGAGGCTTGACCTCAGGCCTAGGAAAGAGGCCTGACTTTCTTGGCTTCAAGTATGGTGTGATTCCCCTAGCCCGACAGTGTTGCCTATTTATCTAGAATTTGAGTTGAAATCCCAGGCCTGGCAGAAAAAATGTCACGAATTGCAAAACAGGGAGATAAATAATTGTTTTTATAATTTTTTAAATAGTTATAATTTTTTAATTGTTTTACTTTTTTAATTCAATTTTTTTGTTCATTTTTGGCCATGCACATGGCTTGAACTCAGATCGTGACTGCTCTGTCTCAGCTTCCATCACATTAGCCTGGGATGCAGTCCAGAACCAAAGCCGATCCTGGAATCCTAAGACCCGATGTCTGATAGGAAAACAAAATGAAAATGACACTAAAACAAGCCGCAAGCCGTATATGGTTGGCGGTTTCTTGGCTTTGGTTCCTTGCACGGTGACCATCCTAGGTCTAAATGACATGGATGCCACACACAGGTGACCTTTCATTGCTCAAGGCTGGGGGACTGTCAGGAAAGCTGTAGGCCAACCCCACAACACAGTCCCTGAGTTCAAATCCTGGTCCTGACACCTACCAATGGCAGGAGATCCCAAGAGACTCCTGCCTGCGCATGGAAATTCCAATGGAATGATATCCAACACATGATTGAATAGTTCGTGCAGCTGTCTGGACTCAAACTAGATGCAATAATCCTAGGACGATGATTGAACTTAATTAATGGATAATTAGGCATGAAAAGAATAATATTCCTTCAATGGAGGCCTAATAACTACCTAAGACTTGGTAGGAATGTAGCAGATGTCATTGAAAACTAGATACATGGCTCTGGCACTCTGTACTAATACGTATTTATTGGTGTACTACCACCTGCCTATCCATGTATGGCTATTTTGGCCACCCCTGGGGCTCGATCTCAGAGGTTGCCAAAAATTTCCTCCTGGAGTAAGAAGCCAAGTGTGACACCTGTTTTTTTTTTTTTCTGTGAGAGTGCGGGGTGTCAGGTATGATGGAGAACAAGTCTACAAATCTAAATACTATGTGATTGGGTATAAACAATGTAATACATGGTTAGGTGTCATCACAGTCAAGAAAATAAACAGTAAATAAATGAATAAAACAAAAAGTACAATGAATAACCACACCAAACATGATATAGACTGAACACCTGTCTGGAAGTTCAATCCTATCTTGGCCTGATATTCTGATCTTCAAGCATAGAGACCTTCCCCTTCACCCAGACTGCAACAGAGTTACCCAGAGCCTGAGTTCAAATTCCAGGGCTTGCAGACAGAAAAATAGCACACATTCCAAGCCAGGGAGCTTCATTAGCATTTTTCATATATTTTAAAGTTCAGTTGGTCTTAATTTGATACATTTTTATTTTATAATATGAGAGTTTTTCAAAAAGGGGTTTAAACGTTTACATTTCAGCACAGCACATTGGTGTTTCCATTTTGACCATCTGCCATGAAGAGTGAGAATGAAAATGAGTACATCATTCTTCCCTAGAGGGACAGTTGATGTTATTTCTATTTAGAGTGATTTCTATAACTATAAGCTCTCTAAAATTGTATCATGTGAGTTTTCCTCAGTGACTACCACAAAATAATCTAGGGGATTCCTCATACCACAAAAGGTTGGGTTTCTGAATAAAAACTCACTTCTGTGAGGACAATAGGTATTTGTAAGCATTTTGGGAATAAAGTGAATTGTAAAATGAAAAACAAAAACATTGGGACTGGGATGTAGCTCAGTAGTGGAATACTTGCCTAAAGAGCATAAGACCCTGGAAGAAAAGGAAGACAAGTTTCCTAAAGCTCAGAAGGCTAGAATTTTATGATCTGTATGAACAAACTTCTTTCTTTCTTTCTTTCTTTCTTTTTGTCGGTGGTGGGGCTTGAACTTTGGGCTTGGCTGCCTGCCTTCACCTCTTCAACTCATGGCAAGTGCTCTACTGCTTGAGACACAGTGCCATTTCCGGTTTATTGGAGATAAGCCACAGTGTCATTTCCGGTTTATTGGAGATAAAAGCCTCACGGACTTTCCTGCCCAGGCTGGCTTTGAACCGCCACACTCAGATCTCAGTCTCCTGAGTAGCTAGGATTATGGGCATGAGGCACTGACGCCTGGAGTATGAACAAACTTAAAGATTGATTCTGAGGAAAGAAACTTGAAATACACTTTTAATAGAAATAATTTATAATGCCATGGTTAAGTCACTAATTCAGAAGTATTTATTCATTGGCTGGTTTCTTAGTTTATTTAAATATATATATGTATATATATACATTTTTAATATATATACATATATGTTTTCAAAACATAGCTTTGAAGTGTACCTAAAAGCATATGTGCTCATGTAAAATTATACAAAAGCAGAAGCTTCATTTTTTATTTTCAGTTTGTTGGTGCCATAAATTAGGTGGGATGTGTGTACTGTTGTTTTGTTCTCTGTTTTTGGAGAATTTCTCTCTGCTTTCTTCCTCTACCCCCCTCTCTCTGCACTTGAATTCAGCTTGCTCTTTCTTGGCTTGATTGTTCATAGCTGATTTTCTACCACTTCAGCCATACCTGAAGCCTGGATTTTTGCCAGTTAATTGAAGATGTCATCTCTCAGGCTTTTCTGCCTGGATTGGGTTTGAAACTTCATCTTCCTGTTCTCACCTCTTGAGTAGCTGGGATTACAGATGTGAGCCACTGAGGTGCCTAGGGATGAATTTGACCTTGGTTGCTGTATTCTTTTTGTTTTTCTAAGCATGGGATCATCTAGAATTTCTGTGAATGTCCTGGGTCTGAAATAAGATATATAATACATATGCTAATCTGTATAGTTCTCATAAGATGTAATCAATTTAATACATGTTATAAGTATAATAATAGTCAATATAAATAATGAATGAATGAATAGTGCAAAAAATAAAATAAATACACAGTAAAATAATATGCGGTAAACATAAGTATGTAGATATTATTCATTATTTCAAATGTGGATGAATATTACTTTAACAGGACTGGGGATTGAATTCAGGCCTAGGGAAAAGGCCTGCATTACTTGTCTTCAATATGGTGAGTTTCCCTATCCCCCACAGCGCATTAGAGTTACCCAAACTCTGAGTTCAAATCCCATACCTGCCAGGAAAATAAAAAGCCACGAAAGCTGGGGAGTTTCATTAGTATTTTTACAATTATTTTTTTTTCGTGGGGCTTGAGCTCTGGCCTTGGTTGCTGTCTCTGTGCTCTTCAGCTCAAGGCGAGCCCACTATCACTTGAGCCACAGCACCTCTTCTGGTTTTCTAGTGCTTTATTGGAGATAAGAGTCTCATGGGCTTTACAGCCTGGGTTGGATTTGAACCACAATCCTCAGCCTGTTGAGAAGCTAGGATTATAGGTGTGAGCCACCGGCAACCGGCTATTTCTAACATTTTAAAATTTTATTTATTTATTGATTGATTGTCAATCACAGAGCTTGAACCTAAGCTTCCATCACCCTAAGCTGGGATGGTGCAGCCTGTGGACCCACAGCCGATCATGGGATAGTACGCCTCTGGGGCTGACAGGAAAACAAAATGAAAACAGCACCGAAAAATCCGCAATCTGTGGATGGTTGGCTGTTTCTTGGTTTTCCTTTCTTGCATGGTGACCATCCTGGTTCCAAATGACTCGGCTGCAACCTGTACGTTACCTGGCACTGCTGAAGGCTGGCAGGCTGGCAGCGAAGCCATAGTCCAATCTGGACACATAGGTCCTGAGTTTAAATCCCGGTCATGCCACTTACAAAGGGCTGGGGAGCCTGAGAAACTATTACCTATCCATAGTAGCACCAGAGGAATGTGAACAATGTCATGGTTGGATGAGTAGTTCATCAATCAGTCTAGCAGAAAATTAGACCCAATAATCACAGGACATGGACTGATTTTAATTCATAGTTTATTATGCACTAAAAGAATACTATTGTTTAAATAGAGTCCTCACTAAAGACCTGAGAATCCGTAGGAGCGTATTATGTTTCATTGAATACTAAATAGACATTACTGGCAGTATGTAAATATCTAAATTTATATTTATTTGTATATCATCGTCTGCATAGAACATTTTTTGCTATTTTGGCCAAACCTGGAACTTGTTCCCAGGTTTTGGGATCCACTTGGCACCTTCATGGGCTAGATTCTGCCGTGCTGACACTCGCCCCTTCATGAATTGGGCCTCCTAGTCCCTCAGTCAAGGACCCATCATTGCCAAAGTTTCTTCCTGGTGTAAGATTTCATGTGTGCACCTATTTTCCTTTGTGCAAGTGCTAGGTGTCACATATGATGTACATATTATGTCAGCAAAGCTACATGCTATGGAATAGATTGGGACAAATGTAATACATGTTATAGGTGTACTCACAGTCCATAAAATAAATGATAACTCAATCAATCAATAATAATAAAATATAATAAGTCACTCCAACAAACACGATTTAAAATGAATATAGAGATATAACTCAAATATTTAAAATGTCTATAAATGTTATGTTTTTCAGTAGTGGCGCTTGAATTCAGGCCTAGGGAAGAGTTGAGAAGTGCATGCATGATTCACATAGGAAATGATAGGCAAGATCTTAATTAAGACTGCATGAAGTGTGACAGTAATTATATTCAGGAAATTGAAGCATTGGGAAAGATCCAAAAATCAGTAGTCAAATGGAAGATAGGATTCCAACACAGCTCACCACATCTCCTACTCTATACAAACAGGCATTTATTAGCATATTAATTTCAGCATATGAACGGATGAATATGGTGCTCCACCCCAATCACGGGGCTAGATCTCAGGTCCTGGGTATGGTCTAGCTCCTTAGTGGCTCACAAGCTGGTGTGCTTATGTAGACCAATTTGACAGTTGGTTCTGCTAGGCCCTGAGTTCAAGTTCCAGCACTGCCAAAAGATTCATCCTGATGTGAGATGCCAAACCTTGCAGATGTTTTCCTATCCTGTGCAAGTCCTGGGTCACAACTAGGATCTAGAAAGCATAGACAACTCTATACCCATGGGAATAGGTTGTCATCCATGTGAGCACAGTTATATATGTCATCCTATACTCAATAAAATACACAATACATAGATGAATAAGACACAAAATAAAAAGTTTAACTACACTGAAAACAAGGTGCATACCACACCTGTATGTAAATAGAGATCCTATGTTTAAAAGAGGTAGGCTTGTCCAGTGCTGGGGCTTCAAATCAGGCCCAGTACCAGACCTGACCTTTTAGTCTTCAAAGATGGTGAGCTTCCCTTCCCCCACAGTGCAACAGAGTTACCCAAACCTGAGTTCAAATCACAGCTCCGGCAGTAAAGTGGCACAAATTCTGAGCTAGGGTTCTTCATTCATAGTTTTTTAATTTTTTTTTTTTTTTACTAGACCCGGGGCGTGAACTCAAGTCGTGGAAACTCTGCCTCAGCTCTGATCATCCTAGGCTGCAGCCTCTGGACCCACAGCCAGTTCTCGAACCCTCGGACTCTTGGGCTTGCTGAAAAAAAAAAAAACCCTCGAGTGGAAAAAAGGCTTCGGTAAATTCCACCTTGCTCTTTTATGCTTATTTTCCTTTGCATGGTGACCATTCTTGGTCAGAACATGGCTGCCTGCAGAGTGAACATGACCTGGCATGGCTGAAGGCCTGCTGGTTTTCGGGGGAGCCACAGGCTAACCAGACAGTGAAGGCCCTGAGGACAAATCCCAGTCAGCCCTTTTATGATGAGGGAATGGCGGGAGATCCTGGGACACTCGTTTCCACACTTAGGAAGAGTCGTGGAATGCAATCAATCTCATCCTTGAATGAGTAGTTCCTGCTTGATGTGAATAGGAAATGATAGGCAAGACTCATGGGGTATCGATTATTTTTAATGAAGAGTTGATGAAACATGACCATAATCATCACAGTCATGAAATGGAGGCATTGGGGAAGATCCAAGAATTTTTAGTCACAAGGTAGATTGGATTCCACCACTGGTCGCCATCCTACTCTATACTAATATGTACTTACTACTTTCAGATTATGAATAGATGACTATTGTGCTCCCCCTTCTATTCCCCCCCACCCGTGGGGTTCAATATCAGGTCCTGGGAATGGCCTAGCTCCTTAGTGGCTCACAGGCTGGTTTGCTTACCATTTGCCTATTTGGCCTGCTAGTTCCTGAGGTCAGATCCCAGCACTGCCAAAAGATGAATCCTGATGTGAGAAGCCAATCGTTGCACCTGTTTTTCTGTCCTGTGAAAGTCCTGGGTCTCAGCTAGGATGCAGTGTGCTATATATGCAACTCTATATTCATGGGAATCAGTTGCCATCCATGTCATCACAGTTATAGCTGTCATCATATGCAATAAAATACAAAATGCATCCATGACTAAGACACACAATAAAAAGAATAACTACACTGAATGCATGATGCATTCCATATCTCTATGTAAAGAGAAATCCTATGTATAAAGTAGGTGACCATATGATTTTTGCCAGTGCTGGGGCTTCAGTTCAGGCCCTGGGACTAAGCCTGACCTTGTAGTATTCAAAGATGGTGAGCTTCACCTTCCCTCACAGTGCAACAAAGTTACCTAGACCTGAGTTGGAATCTCAGAGGTGGCAGAATAATGGTGAGAATTCTGAGGCAGGGTGTGTTGTTGTTGTTATTATTATTATTATTATTATCATTATCATTATCATTATTATTGCCAAGCAAGGGATTTGAACTCAGTTCCTGACAACTCTACCTCAGCTTCGATCACTTTAGGCTGGCGGGCTCCCATGGGCCCGTAGCCAATCCTGAGATCCTAAGCTCTTACGTTTGCACAAACAAATGACAGAAAAATGACAGAAAAAATGTCGCAGGATGGATTTTTTATATTTTCTTCTTTTGCATGGTGACCATCCTGGGTCTGAATTACACGGCTGCAAAGGGTACTTCACCTTGCATTGGGGAAGGCTAAGGGGCGATCAGGGAAGACATAGGCCCATGTGGCAATATAGGCCCTGAGCTTGAATCCTGGTCCTGACACCTACCAGTGGGGGGAGATCCCAAGATGCTTGTTCCTATGCATGGGAATAACAATGAAATGTTAGCAAACTCATGATTGAATGAGAAGTCTCTGCATGCATTGGTCTAGTCCAAAATTAGATGCAATGATCCTAGGAGGATGATTCATCTTAATGAATGGTTTATTAAACATGAAAAGAATACTATTCCTTCAATGGTGGCATAATAAAGACCTAAGAGGTAGTAGGAATGTAGTTGATGTCATTGAATCCTAGGTAGATGTCTCTGGCACTCTGTACAAATATATATTTATTGGTGTTCTACCACCTGTCTACCTATGTATGGTGATTTTGTCCACCCCTGTGGCTCAATCTCAGGGTCTGGAAATTCCCTGGCAGCTTCATTGGCCAGAGGTTGCCATGTTGACACTCCCATTCAAGGTCTGAATAGGGTCTGCCAGGCTGTGAGTTCAGATCCCAGCACTGCCAACAAATGGATCATGGAGTAAGAAGCTGAGTGTGATACCTGTTTTCCTTTTCCCTGAGAGTCCTGGGTGTCACACATGATGGAGAACATATCGACAAATCTAGATACTATGTGATGGGTTGTCATCAATATCATAAATGCAATATGTGTCATCACAGTCAATAAAAAATCTCATATCTGAAATATACTTGGAACTCAAAAAAATTAAATCCCCCAAGAACAAATCCTGAAATAAGTGGGCTAAAGACTTAAAGAGAAATTTCTCTGAAGAGGAAAGAAGCATGTACAATAGACACATGAAGAAACGCTCAACCTCCCTAGCCATAAAAAATGAAAATTAAAAAAACATTGAGATATCACCTCACTCCAATTAGAATGGCTAAAATCAAGAACTCTAATAACAACAGATGCTGGAGGGGATGTGGACAGAAGGGAACCTTACTGCATTGTTGGTGGGAGTGTAAACTTTGTTCAACCACTTTGGAAAGTAGTATGGAGGTTCCTCAAAAGACTCCACATAGAACTACCCTATAACCCAGCAATCCACTTTTGGGCATTTACCCAAATGTTTACAAACAAGGCCACACTAAAGCTACCAGCACGACTATGTTTATTGCAGCACTATTTACTATAGCTAAGATATGGAACCAACCCACATGCCCCTCAGTAGATGAATGCATCAAGAAAATGTGGTATATGTACACAATAGAATTCTATGCCTCCATCAGAAAGAATTACATTGCCCCATGTGTTAGGAAATAGAAAGACTTGGAAAAAATTATATTAAGTGAAGTAAGTCAGGTCCAAAGAAACATAGGTCCCATTGTTTCCCTTATTTGCAATATCTAGTATATGTCTGAGTCAAGCAGAAAAGGTCAGATAAGGTGATGTTTGGGAAATGAACCGTAAGATATGTACTCAAATGTTTTTTTTTCTTTCTTGTGATTGTTTCTAATACATTTATAAGATTATTTCTTTGTTGCTTTGTATGTTCCTCCCCCACAGTATAACCCCTGCTTTCACAGTATTTGATGTAGGTGTAATTGGTGGAGGGGAAGGGGAAAAACAAATCGTTTAAATAGGGATACAGGTGGACCCATTGTAACAATGAACTTTACAACTTTGGTGCGGGGGGGGGGGGGGGAGGAGGCGGGGGAGGAGGCGGATCGGGGGAGGACTGGGAGTGGGGGCTGGGAGGAGGATGGGAAGGGATGGGATGGGGAAAAAAATGGAGGAGGCTAAAATGTTAATAAGAAATGTACTTATTATCTTGACCATGTAATTGTAACCCCTCTGTACAGTATTTTCTTTTTCATTTCTTTTTTTTTTTTTTGGCCAGTAATGGGGCCTGAACTCTGTGTCTGGGTGCTGTCACTCAGCTCCTCAGCTCAAGGCTAGCGCTCTACCACTGGAGCCATAGCGCCACTTCTGGCTTTTTCTGTTTATGTGGTGCTGAGGAATGGAACCCAGGGCCTCATGCTTGCAAGGCATGCACTCTACCGCTGAGCTACCTTCCCAGCCCATGTACGGTATTTTCAAAATAAAAAAAATGGAAAATAAATGAATAAAACAAAAATGCAATAAATAACCACAACAAACAGGATATGGACTGACCATCTATAGGTAAGTACAAATCCTACCTTTACAATGTATATAAATAGAATGTTTCCTGGGTGGGTACTTTAATTCATGCCTAAGGACCAGGCCTTACTTTCTTGTCTTCAAGCATGGTGAGCTTCCCCTTCATCCACAGTGCTTCAGAGTTACCCAGGCCTTAATTTCAAATTCAAAGGTAGGAGAAACAGCGTGAATTGCCAGCCAGGGAGCTATTTTTTTTTTTTTTTTTTTGCTTTTATTGCCAAACATGGTCTTGAACTCAGGTCATGGCAACAGTGCCTCAGCATTCATCACCATAGGCTGGGGTGCAGCCGCTGGAAACACAGCCTATCTTGAGATCCTAGAACTTCAAGCCTTGTGCCGGGGGGGGGGGGGAGGGAGGAAGGGGGATGCACAGAAAAAAAGTGTCGGGATGGCATTTTTACATTTTCTTCTTTTGCATGGCCATCTGGGTCTGAGTGATCCGGCTCCAAAGGATACTTCAACTTGCATTGCTGAAGGCTTGCAGGCTTCTGGGGAAGCCATAATCCCCAACAATGATTAGCCAGGCACCAGTGGCTTTCACCAGTCCTCCTTGATACTTAGAAGGCTGTGATAGGAGGATTATGGTCAAAGTTACACTAGGCAGGGAAGTCCTTGAGACCCCTGTCAATGCCAACAAAGCCAGAAGTAGAGCTGTGTGGCTCCAGTGGTAGAGGGCTAATCTTGAGCAAGAACAGCTTCTGGACTGGGCCCAGACCCTGAGTTCAAGTTCCAGGACTGGCAACAAACAGACATACACAACAATCTGTGCAGCCATCTGGCTAAAGCAGGTCTCCCTCTTGTCCCCAACTGGATTGGACATAGTTTTCTGGTAAAGGGGCTGCTGTCATCTTGACTCCATCCATTCTGTATGCATCACAGGATTCCAGGCACACCCCCATTCTTTCATGGTTCTTTTGGATCAATGAGATACAAGAATAGTGGCCAAGCCCACATTCCATGCTTCCCAGTAGCACCTGGAGTCCCTCTGTTGGGTGACACCACTACCAGCAGTTGAGGAAGGTAGAGGTGGCTGAGTGGTGAGCAAGAGACTCCAGGTGACTTTGAGGTAGAGTGGGAAATGATGTCCTAGTCGGTGAGTGGGAGAAGAGAGGATTTCCTAGAGCCTGGGAACTTGGCCAGCCCAACTTTCCTGTCCCAGCTCTCAGATGTCTGAAACAATAAGACTCAATGAGAGAAATGTGGGCAAGAAACTGCCCCAAGAACACCAGCAGTATCCTCCCGACAGACCTGAAACATTCAAGAAAACAAAGAACACAAAAAATGGAGGGATCCCCAAGACAAACACAACTGGGGAGCCGGACTGACTGGAGAGTCCGGCCAAAGGTGATGCTGACCATGGGCCTGCCCTGCCTTTGGATATAGTCACAGCCACCAGGGTACAGAGAGTCAAGGGTCCCAATACCACCAAGGATCCACAGAGGTGCTACCCCCATGTGGTGCCCACTCTGGACCACAGAAAAGAAGAAACCAGGCACTCTTTGCCAAGATCCAACCACTGAAGCAGGGAAAGACAGACCCACAGGATCAATGGAAGTAAGAGAGGGAGAAGATAGCCCAGATACATGCAGCACCAAAAATGGAGGTAGAGATCCACGAGGCACCCATACAGCGGTTGGTTTCAGCAGAAAGCGATTTACAATGTGCACTGGCCCAAGTGCAGCAGGCCACTGATGACAGAGAAAGGGAGCACGAAGCTGTCACAAGCAGCCTGCAAGCTACAGAGTGGCATGTGGCAGAGCTGGAGATAGCAGCTTCTGCGGTCACTGCTGCAAAGAAGGAGACCAAAATGTTCTTCGAACAGCTGAATGATGTGACCCTTCAGCTCGAGGAAAAGACCAGAAGCTTCGATGACATGGAGCAAGTGAACACAGAGTTGCAGGAGAAGCTGGAAGTGCTGTGGATACAGAGGAGCAACATGAAGAAGAGAATATGCAAGTTCCAACAAGTGCTGGAGGGGCGTGAGGTACTGAAGAGACTACTGGACAAGCTGAGCTGGATGGTGACCACAGCTTATCTGGAGAGAGACACCTTCATTGAGGACCTGAGCATTGATACGTCCGCATGGAAGGAGGAGGCATGATGGCTGACCCAATGTCTGAACCAACTGACAGAGGAGAAGGAATGAGGGGCAAGGCATGTGTTGGACCTAGGGAATGAGCTGTGGAAACTGAGAAGGAAGCTCATAAAGCCACAGCCCCCGCGGGACCATCTCAGGCCTAGTGGCATCTGCAAGCCCAGGCCTACAGCAGGGAGATGGAGTTGAAAAACCTGGAGGAACAACTTCAAATCCAGGTCCAGGAAAACCAGTCTCCGTCTTCAGAACGTGGAGCAGCAGGAGCAACTGCAGAGACTGGAGGAGAAAGCCTAGGATCAGCAGGAAATCCCTGAGACCCCACGATGTGCATGTGTGTGGGATGGACAACCTGAGGAAAAGCTGGCTCTGCTGTGGGACGCTCTCCACAGGGTGAGCAGTGAGAAGGAGGAGCTTGCCAGCATCCTGGACTCAGAGCAGCAGATGAAGAAACATCTGCGGGAACAGTAGGACTGCTCAGAGGAAAAGATAGAGAAATGGATAGTGGTGGCTGAGAGAGAGAGCCAAGAGGCTCAGGAGCAGCAGGAGCAGTCCCTGGGCCAGTGCAGGAGTTCAGAACCTCCTGTGAATGGCACATCGCCTCCAATGAGTGGCTGTGCTCTGAAAAGGAGGCCCTGCAGCAGCACTTAGAGAGGCAGACCCAGCTGCTGAAGCAGCTGAAGCAAGTGAAGGGCTCAACAAACTGGAGGGACCAGGTGATGTCCCCGAAGAGGCAGGACACTCTCAAGTGCCTGGAAGCCACTAGATCACAGGAGGAGTGCCTGCAGCCCCAGATGAGCTTCTTGACTTTCCCTGGGGAAGGGGAAGGCATGAGCCCTGGAGAAGCAAAAGGTAAGGAGGCAATTCCCTCCACCCCCCACCCCCCCATGTAACAATCACAGAGGATGGAGATGTTCCCCAGACCAAGAGTGACATGGCTCTGAGAGCGCTCTTGGAGGATGAGATCCACAGGGGGAAACTCCTGCCACAAGAATGGTGGGCCAGCTGCAGGCACCCCTTGGCCGACCCAGCAGCTCAGTGCCAGACTGAGCTGGAGCCACAGGCCCTCAACCCCATGAGCTGCCACCACAGCATGCGTAGGGATAGGAAATGGGACAAAAGGGCATCTGAGAAGAAAATGTGCTTCGTCCATGACCTGCCTGATGAGGTGGACTTCCAGAGTCCAGCAGGTGAGCTCCACCATTGATGCAGCCAGTTGTCGGCACACATCCAAACCATGGAGGAGTCCCTCATGGTGTGTAAAGAGCAGATGTTGGTCCTGAATGAGCTGTGTTGGGAGAAAGCTCAGTGCATGCACTGGCTGTCGCAGGAAAACACGGAGAAGAGGAGAGTGCTGCGGGATCTGCTGTCACTCTTCGCAAGGGAAGGCACAGACAGCAGTCTCCAGATGCCAGCACAGGCTGAACCCCCCCCCACCACCACCAACACTGCTTCAGATGCCTCAGGACGTGTGGTGGGTGAAATGAGGGAGGATCAGAAAGGTTTTGAAGAATTGCCACATGAAGACAGCATGGAAACTGCCAGAGGAGAGGTCAGGGTTCCCGACCCCATAGTGGACTCCCACAAGGAGCACCTCCTGCCCTAGATGCCCCACATCCAGATACGTCCACAGCTCCCAGTCTCAGGGGAGGAGTGCTCCACTTTCTCCTGTAGACTGATGTGGATGATGATGCTCTATGTGATATACTGACTCTCAAAAGCCTTGGCAGCCACTAGAAGTAGGTTGCCAAGTGGCTTTCTCTGAGGCCTCCATACGCCAGGTGACGGGAAGGTTAAACTGGGGGTCAGGTAGGGCAGAGGCTGCAGGGAGTTGTCCCAAACTTAAGGGATATCTAATGGCCCATTGGTGGCCAGGAAAGAGACCATGTTATACTTATCACTTAGAATAAATTGTTTTCAAAGCAAAAAAAAAAAAAAAGCCTAAAAACAAAGATTTGTTCTTCCAACCCTGAGGCTTGAACTCAGGGCCTGGCCACTCTCCCTGAGCTCTTTTTGATGAAGGCTGGCCCCACCTCCCCTTCCAACTTTTTTCTGTGTGGAATAGAACCCAGGGCTTCAGGCATGCAAGGCGAACACTCTACCATTGAGCCACATTCTCAACTAAGATGATTCTCCCCCCTCCCAAACCCATATGACCATTCCTCAGATAAATAGGAAGTACGGGCTAGGATGAATATGAAGCACAAGTCTGGTTCACATCAAAATATTCTCCTGACCCTGTTCCCACACCCTTAAATGAAGTTTCTCTTCTACCATTGAGGGATGAGAGAGAGAGAGGGGAGTCCCAAGAAAATACCAACAACAGTGGCTCCCTGAGTCCCACATCCTTCGCCACACAAGTGGACCTCCAGATTCTGATCTTACCTGACTCAATGTGAAGTCTACACTGTCTCCCCACCACTGCAAGGCTCAGGATGAAATAAAGGTCAGCCATGGCCTCAGCCCACACCCAAGGTGGAAGCTCCTAGTCCCAGACCTATTTCCACCTCTGACTGCCCCTAGTTAGGCCAGACCCACAACTCACCACTATGTTGGTGGTGATGACCTCATGAATGGATTCCAGGAAGAAGGTCTATGGCAAAGAGCAGAAGCAGCAGGGTGAGCAGGGCAGAAGGAGGTGGGGTGATTGCTCTGGGATCTTTCTTGGAGCCCTCCCATCCAGCCAGACTCATGGTGTCCCAAAGCAGGGACAAGGCCAGGGTGTGAGACAAGATGGAGGAGCACAGGACTAAAGGAGGTACTGCTTTTTCTTGGAGGACTTGATTAATTCCAATTATAATTAATTCCAATTATATTTGGCCCATGCCAATCCCAAAGACATCATGTAATGCCTCTCTTTGTTGTTGGCCGAGAGCACTGTCCCTGAGCTCTTTTTCTAAAGGCTGGCACTCTATCACTTGAGCCACAAATGCCACTTTTTTTTCTGATGGTTCATCGATAAGAGTGTCATACACTGTCCTGCCCAAACTGGCTTGGCACTGTGATCCTCTAGATCTCAGCTTCTGGCGTAGCTAGGATGACAGGCATGCTCCACCAGTGCCCAGTATGTGATGCCTTTTGAAGGCATCTTGGCGAGTCTGTAAAGGAGCCCCAAAGGGCCTGGATAGACCATGACCCAATCAAGGAGCTGGGATGGGGGAAGGTTGACCTTCTAGCCATTCTGTTCCCGCAAAAGTGAAGATGCCAGGTGATTTTGTATGCACCAAACACCTAGGCCAGCAGCCACCAGGCTTAGTGGGGGAAAAGCAGAGAATACCCAAAGACTGCAGTGTAGAAATCTCTGATTTTGCATGCATGCGGGGTGTGTGTGTGTGTGTGTGTGTGTGTGTGTGTGTGTGTGTGTGTGTGTGTGTGTGTGTGTGTGTGTGTGTACACTAAGGGACTAGGCTCTATTCTTGAGTTTTCTTGCTCAAGGCTAGTGCTGTGCCACTTGAGCCACAGCCCCACTTGCTTTTCGATTGTTAATTGTAGGTAAGAGTCTCAAGGACTTTCCTGTCCAGGGTGGCTTTGAAGCATGATGGAGGCCCTAGGAAAGCAAGAGTAAACAAAACTTGCAGGTACAATCCCTATGGTGGGCTACTCTTGCCGCCTGGTGGCCACACACAGAACATGTAGCCCGGTGCCATCATCCTCTAGAGTTCAATTTGGGTAAGTGACCAGAGTCAAACTGACCTTTGCTCACCCTGATTGCTGATGCCAGAGCAGGTCTGTTCCACCCTAGGCCAAGAGAGCTCCAGGAGGTCTGACTTTCCAGGGACACAAGGAAGGGAGAGGTCATCTCTAGGCTGAGCTAAGAGCCTTTGCCCACAGATACCCCAACTTGGCCTTACTTATCACCATAAGACCTGTCAAAGAACAACCCAAAAAAACAAAATTGGAGCTGTGACTCCAAGTTGTAGAGCTCTAGCATTGAACCAAAGAGCTCAGGGACAGCACCCACAAGCTTTGAGTTCTAGACCTCCAGCTGACCTTCCCCCATAAAACACAGGTTGTCTAAATGTGAACTAGTACGATGTGTGAAGTGTTTCTGAAGAATGGTGATACTGAAGAAATCACCCTAAAATGACAGCTGAACTTCTGACATACAGCTATGTGCTGAGTCCTTCACAGGGCGCTATTTACTGGGTCCTTCCCTCATGGGAGTTATGTGCTGAGTCCTCAAAAAGTGCTGTTTGCTGAGTCATCCCAAGGGTGCTATGTGCTGAGTCCCTGAGAAGAGTGGGCCATCTTGGGTTGTTCAAAGGGTGCTGTGTTCTCAGTCCATTACACAACATACTGTATGCTGAGTCCTTCAAAAGGTGTGGTGTGCTAATGTATCACAAAGGGTCCTGCTATGTACTGAGCTCTTGCAAAGGGAGGGATGAGGTGAGTTTTTTGAGTGCTGTGTGCCGAGTCCTTTACACAAGGTGCTCTGTACTGTCCTTCAAATGGTGCTGTGTGCTGAGTCCTTCCACAGTGTGGTAAGTGCTGAGTCCTTCAAAATTGTTCTGTGTGATGAGTTTTTCGAAGGATGCTGTGCACTGGGCGTTTTACACAGTGTGCTTCAACACAGGGTGTGATGAGTCCCTGGGAAAGTGTGCTATGTGCTGAGTTTTTCAAAGTGTGCCATGCACTGAGTCCTTTACACTGTGGGTTATGGACTCCCTCCTTCAAAGAGTACTGTGTGCTGAGTGCTCTACCCAGCATACTACATGCTGAGTCCTTCAAAGGGAGCTGTGTGCTGAGTCATTTACACAGGGTGCTTTGTGCTGATTTTGGAAGTGTGCTGTGTGCTGAATCATCCCAAAGGGTGCTATGTTCTGAGTCCTTGAGAGGTGGTTATCCCCAACACACACAACACACACACACACACACACACACACACACACACACACACACACACACACACACACACACACCCCATACAAACAAACACACATACACACCAGTGTCACCATGCAACTGCTTGGTGTGTGGATTGGAGTGGGATGGAGGAGAGTCTTCTCCAGCGGTGGGGCTGAGGGGAGATTGGATGCCCTGGGCCTGTACTGGGGGTGGGGTGTAGTGCTGAGCTGAGGTAAGGCTGCAATTGCCATGGTCTAGAAGCCTCAGGGCCCAGTCAGGGCTGCAATTGTGGCCAGGGGTGGGGGGTGGTACCCAGGGGAGGATGGGGGGGGGCTCAGGAGCTCTCTTTGTTGGCAGCAATGGCCAGGGTCCCAAGGGGGCAGGGGTGTGTGCGCAGAAGGGGCGGGGTGGCCCAGGAGAGGAGTGTGGGGCCGAGAGAGAGCTGGGAGAAGAGCGAGCACAAGCAGAAGCACCAGTGGAAAGGGCTTCAGTGGCTGGCGGCTGCTCCGATCATAGCATGGGTCCTGGCCAGGAGCACACAGCACGGGGAGCTGCAAGGCAGGCACATAGCCACAAGCAGCCCCTGGGAGGCGCCCATCCATGGTGGCCCTGAGTCTGAGGTCCCTCTGTGAGGAACACAACAGAGGCAGTGGCAGCTGAGGCGGCGGCTGCCACAGGTTAGGAGGCCGCTGAGGCTGCGGTGGTGGCTGAGGAGGAGCAGAGGCTGCGCGCAGCAACATGGTGCTGCTGGCTCAAACCCCCGGAGTCTCTAGCAGTCACCTGGTTGAGCTGGTGCACCCTTGGCCTGCTTGTGGCCCTGACTTGGTTCCAGCCCTGGGTCCTCAGACTCCTGGTGCGCACCCAGAGTCGCAGCCTACAGCTTTTCCCAGCAGCACACTTGAGTGGCTGACCTGTGCTCCTGCACCCCACAACTCCCACTCCCCCATAAACTCCACCCCGCACTCTACCCTTATTCCTCACACTCAGGGACCTGGACCTTGCCTCTCACCTCCCCCTCCAGTCCTGCCTGCACCTCCCCTGTGCTCCACAGTCTGTTCTGGTTCTGCCACAAGTGCACCCCAGGGGTGGGGTTTGGAGGTGGGTGTCCACCCGGGGACCATTCTCATCCCTAGTGGCCAGTGTCCCAGGAAAAGGGGAGCTGCAGGGATGGGGAAGAGGGGGCACCACAGAGCCCTTGACCTGGAGCAGTGGGAGCCACACAGCTGTGCTTCTGCATCCTTCCTCTCCCTGGTGGGAACCTGGTGGCTTTAGTCAGAGGTTGGGAGATGCACCACACACCTGCCTTCTCAGTTCTTTTCCCTTTTGCTGGGTGTTGGATGCAGAAGATAGACCCCCTTGCTGTGTGAGCCCTTGTCTTCTGTGCTCAGTTACCCTTTCACCTGAGGACATTCCCAGAATAGCCCACTAGAGAGGTGAGAGCACTGGGGTCAGATAGAAGGTGGATATTTGGGAGAAAAACATACCTGCCCTGACATACATATGCCCGGCCTGTACCCCAAACCCCAGTTGTCAACAGTTCTGACTGGGTGATCACATTTCCCAGCTCTGCCAGCTTCTGCTAGTGCTCCCAGTCCATCTGGTCTCCTTGTCCTCCCCAAGAATCTGCCAAGTCGCCCAGAAGTATGTAGGCTGGAAGTAGGGAGTCCAACCATGTATATAGCCTTTAGGACCCCATCAAAGTCCCCAACAATGCCCCCACCCCAGGTCAGACACTTCTCTGGAGGCACCATGACCCCCTGCTTTGTTTTCTGTCCAGGCTCTGAGGAGCCACGTGTCTCCATACTCCTTCGCCCAGAGTCCTAGCCTAGGGTTTTGGTGAATGGGGAGTCAAGTTGGTTGTTCCCAAGGGGAAGGGTCTGGCCCTGGAGAAAGATCGAATCAGGGTGGTTCTGTGTTATTAGAGCATTGTTCCCCTTGGGTGAGATCCCCTGGTTCTGACAAGGGAACACCTGTGCTCCAGCTAGTACATTGCCCAGATGAGAAACCCACAAACTCAGGAGAGACACTGCTCTGAATCTCTCTGTGTGTGTGTGTGTGTGTGTGTGTGTGTGTGTGTGTGTGTGTGTGTGTGTGTGTGTGCGAGAGAGAGAGAGAGAGAGAGAGAGAGGAGAGAGAGAGTGATCATCTTTCTCATTGTACACTCACCATGTCTGAAAAGAGCAAAAGCATTTTATTTGTGTGTATGTGTGTATTTGTTATTCTTTTTTCATTAATGCCCAGTATGACTCCAGCCATAATTTTTGTTTTCTCTTTCACTGTTTCATGGCTCCTTTAGGGAAGGTTTCATTAGATGTTCCTTTCCACCTCTTTCTTCCCCTTTCCTGCAGCCCATAGTAGCTGCTGGGCCTGCGTGGGTCTCCCCTAGGAGGCCTGTGTGAACCACAGACCAGAGTGGATACCTGCCCTTCTCTCTTCAGCCAGAAGGCTCATGAGGCTACTGTGACCACAGCTGCATTCTTCCAGCCAGCCAGTCTGCTCTGGTGTGTATAGTTGGAGCTAATTCAAGGTTAGGAATGTGTCTGCCAAACATAAATAGGAAACGAGATGGGGGGAGTAGGGCAGGGGCTGGGAATTGATGAACCGTGTGACATGGCACATAGTTCACCACGTCCGAGGATAAGAGGGGAATCATACCCAAGGCATTGAAGGTGTCCATGGACATCTGGGCAGGGGTCTCCGGGCCCCCAATGGTGGTATGGATTCCCTTCAGGGGCAGTGCACTGGTGGGTAGTCCTCCCTGGAGTCCTGCAGACTCCAATGTGTGTCCCTCCTGGGCTGTTTCTAGCTGGGCAATAGTAGGCAAGTGTGTTCCATGGCTGGAGCCTGCTTGGGATCAGGACATGGCAGTTAGCTAAGTCTCTCTGTATGTCATTTTCTGTAACCTGCTATAGGCTGTCTGGAAGGAAAAGGGGACTACTGACTTTGGAACCCTTTAAGTTTGATTGGGACATGTGAAATGCCAGCTTTTCCAGGGTTTCTTCCTTGAAGTTGGCAATTTCTACTAATGCTTGGGATTCTGGGTCAAATTAGATGGACCATTTCAGCCACCAAACAATGACGTTCAAACAGTACAAGCAGAGTTCCCAAGCCACATGGTCTCCTGCTGTGAACGTTGTGCCTTGACTGCCTTTCTCTGGCAGCTGCCGATTCTCCTCTGGCTCTCTCTAGGGTGATCACTACAGTAGAGGATGTCGTAGGGAGCAGAGATTGTGACCTCACCATCTGCAGCCTACTAGGTGTGAGCAGAGACAATTCCCAGCACCTGTACTGGACTCTGGGAGATTCAGAGACCCAGGATGCCTCAGGAATCCATTCTCTGCAACATGATACTTGGGGGCCGGATATGGTGGACCATCCTGTCTGGCCCCAGGGAGTGGAGAGGAGGCCCCTTGAGCCAGGCTTTTGCCTCACGGCAATCTTGTTCACAGCTGAGTGGGGAATTGAGTACCACACAGCTGGTCAGTGGCTGGACAGAGATCTTTCAGAAGATAGGCATCCCAGAGGCCCCAGAATACAGTGAGGACATCATGGCTCACGTCCTTGGAACCAAAACAGTTAAGTGCGGTCCACCAGAAGGGTGGGAAGAGGGTGGAGGGAGAACTGTTGGAGAGCTACATCCGGATTTACCCCCACCCAGAATGCTTACCTGAATTAGATGGGACTTTTCTGTAGTATTGTCATAGACAGATGCTCATTTATCCAACAAACCATTACAGTGTGTGCCAGGTCCTGGGGGGGGGGGGGGAAGGGGTGGGAGTCATACATGATGAAAGGTTCCAGTGCTGGTTCCACAGCACATGAAGAAATCTTGGTTTGAGCTGGATGTTGGTGCCTCACACCTGTCATCCTAGCTACTTAGGAGGCTGAGATAGGAGGATTGAGGCTTAAGGTCCAGGCAGAAAATCCTGTAATACTCTTATCTCCAACTGACTACCAAAAAGAAAATGCCAGAAGTAGGCTCAAGCTGTAGACTGTTGGCCTTGAGTACAAAGGCTCAGAGACAGCACCCAAGCTCTGAGTTCAAGCCCAGAAGTGACACAAAGAAAGGAAGGACAAAGAGAGGAGGGAAGGATGGAGGGAGAAAAGGAGGAAAGGAAGGAAGAAAGGAGCTTGTAAGCCTTGGTTTGGAGTCCCTGGATCAAGGGAGCCAACCATTCACAATCTCTGTGGGGACAGTTTCAGAGCCTAAAGCTTGTATGTAGGACCAAGCCACTGACCCGTTCATGACATCAGCAACTCCATGACATCCAAGATCTGAGTGGTCACTGACTGCAGAGGGAAACAGCCTCGGGTAGACCCTAGAGCTCAGGGTGGGTCACAGAATTTCAGTCTACCCTGGCTCAAGGAGTTTATTTTCTGGTCAGATAAGAAGAAACTGTCCAAGGGCTAGGGAAGTATAGGGTGAGGGAGTGTCAAGAGGGTTGTGGTAAGGGATAAGCAGGAAGATGAAGAGAGAGGACAATCTCAGATCAAGTGTGTCAGGCCATGGGAGCCATGACCTCATCTGACAACCTAGACCATCAGTGATAGAGCCTTCAACCCAGCCACATGCCTATTAATACTCCTGGTACTCTGGGTTCACCGTTGACGACCTGGATGTCATCTGCTGCAGGATGCCTGTGCAGTACATCCTTGGGGACTGGGACTTTTGCTGGCTCAATCTGAAGATGACACCCCCAGTGATCATTCCTCGACTAGAGACAGAGGTAAGCGTGCTACTAGAACAGGACACCCAGGGAATGAGGGTGAGAGTCAGACCCGTGCTGCCCCCAGACTTCCTCTAGGGGACTCTAGGGCCCCATTACTGCCATCCTCAGAAGTAGAGGTGGGTCTCTTTGCTGGCTCAGCCTTTAGTCTAGATGGCAGATTGGGATTCAGAAAGGGCGGACTGAAGGTCGAGGCTAGTGGGAAAACCAGAGGCAGTGGGCTCGGAGCAGGGTTGTTTCTTTGAGGATACTCACAACCCAGGAACATTCCTGGGATGGATGGGCCCTTTTCTCCTCCCTGAGAGAGAGGGACCTAGAGCCTCCAGTCTGCATCCCTTGGCTGAGAAATCACTTCATTCCCATATCCTGTGGTTGGATAACTAGACCTCACCTGACTGCCCAGTGTCAAGGCAGGAGAGTGAGAGATCTTGAGTCCTTGATGAGGTCCTGGGATCCTCAGTATGAGAATGTACTTGAACATCCTGACTTGGTGCATGGTCAGTCCCATCTAAGACTGCCATGACCTAGGACATAGAATCGAGAGACTCAGAGCAGGATGGGATCTAGTCTGTGAGTGTTGAGTATTATGTGTGCCCTTTGAGCTCCCGTGTGCTCACCTGCTTCCTTTTCTTGGGTGGGTCTATGCCAGAAAAAGCTTAAAACTAGGGCCTGGGTACCATCCCTTGTTTCATGCTCAAAACTAGCACTCTACCATTTGAGCCACAGCTCCACTTGCAAAGTTTTTGGGTGTTTAATTGGAGATAAGAGTTCTCAATGACTTTGCTGCCAAGGGTGCATCCAACTGCAGTCCTCAGTTCTCAGTCTCCTGAGGGGATAGGATGACAGGCATGGAAAAGCATCTTTGGCTGGTTGCCAATGGCTCATGGCTATCATCCTACGTACTCAGGAGCTGAGAACTTAGGATCATGGTTCAAAGCCAGCTTGGGCAGGAAAGACTCTCAGACTCTTCTCTCCAATAAAGGACCAGAAAACTGGAAGTGGTGCTGTGGCACAAGTAGTACAGTGCTGGACTTGAGCTGAAGAGCTCAGGGATAGCACCCAGGCCCAGAGTTCAAACCCCACAACCAACAAAAAGAAAGAAAGTAAAACATCTTCCCCTGCAAAGGACGGTGGAGGTGTGTTTGTGTGTGTGTGTGGGGGGGGTGGTTGTCAATATTTAGCATCCCACTCAGTTATCATTTTAGAGGGATTGTCAAAATCTCTTAGTCCATGGCAGCCGATTCTTGACCACAGGTGAAGCTCTGGGTTGGATGTCGATCATCGGACCTCAGTTTCCTCACGTGACAGTTGTGAGGAAACAAGGGATTAATACAGAGGGCTCCCTAGAGCTGGGCCAAGCACAGAGGGAGCGGATGTCTGATATGGTTCTCAAAAATTCTGTGAAAATATGACAGGAAGTTATCCAGAAAGGGCTCAGATGGGGTCTGTTATTATCATGCAACAGGTGTAGGATTATGAAACAAAATATGGCTGTCTTTCATCATTAACCTATCCCCATGAGGAAGGGGATCCTTCACTGTATTCAGTCTTGCAGCTGGGGAAAATGAGGCATTGCGAAGCCAGGTGACCTACTCATGACGTCCAGCTGACAGGAAGCTCAGCCTGACTTCTCTGCCATACTTCCTAGGACAGTGAGTGTTATTCAGTCCACTTCTTGTGGTGGGACTTCCACTTTTTCATTTTTGAGGCTTGAATTTGAGGCCTGGATGCTGTGCCTGAGCTCCTTAGATCAAGGCTAGCGCTCTACCACATGAGTCACAGCATCACTTCCGGCTTTCTGTTGGTTCTTTGAATATAAGAGTCTCACAGACATTCCGGTCTGGGCTAGCTGTGAACCATGATCTTCATATCTCAGCCTCCTGTGTAGTTACAATTATAGGTCTGAGCCAACAGCACCTGGCTTAAGTGTAATTCTGGCCCTCTCTTCCTCTTTTTCTCTCTCTCTCTCTCATCCCCTCCTCCCCCCTCTCCTCTCTCCCTCTCTTTTTCTCTCCCCCCTCTTTCCCTCTCTCTCTATCCATCTCTCTTTCTCTTTCAGGAACTGGTTAAATAGGTGCTGGAAGAGGTGGCCCAGCATCCCCATGTGGCTGGAACCCAAGGTTGCCCTCTCATTCTGGAGGTGGGCTGAGGGTCAGGAGCTGTTTCGCTCAGCCTATTGAACTAGCTTCATGAGGTAAGCCCCTCTGTGCCCCAGCTAGACTGTGATGACTATTCATTGTCCATCCCTTGAGTCCTTCCTCACATCCCTCTGCTACACCGTTGAAGGAAAGTGGATGAGGAGATGTTGCCTTGTCCCCCTGCCCAGCATGATCCCGGGACTCTGACCCATACCCCCACCTATCTGGTCAGGGCCTGGCTATAAGACAATAAAAACACTGCGTGTCTACTACCCTTTGCTGGCGAGTGTAGTTTTGGTTAGGGGGTTGGGGTGCAGAGGAAAGACCCCAGACCTGACACCTCCTGGAGGACATTTGTTCTTGTGACAGAGCCAAGTCATTGCTATGGATAAGGAGGAAGCCGCATCAGACTGACCCAGAACAATGCTCAAAGATAGGTAGGCTGTTGAAGTATCAAACCCACTCATGTCTGCTTCGTACTCCCAACAAGGAGGTGTAGTGTGGGTGGCCCAGCCCTGGCCTAAGGGATTATAAATGGATGGTGGTGATCAGAGGCTCATGGCTCCCATCCATCATCCTTGCTGTTCAGGAGGCTGAGGTATGATGGTCATGACTCAGAGCCAGGCCGGGCAGGAAAGTCCAGGAGATTCTTATCTTCCATAAACTACATCCCTCCCCAAACCCACACACAAGCCAGATGTGCTGTGGCTCAAGTGGTAGAGCCTCAGCCTTGAACAAAAGAATCTCAGGGATAACACTCAGACCCTGAATCCAAGTCCTAAGACTAACATAATCATAAAATAAATGAACAGTGTACACCTTTTATCTGACTACCAAGAAAGATGGATACATTTTTCTGCTGTACTTGTAGCCAAAGGTAAGGGGCTTCCCTTGATGTGACCCTAAAACTCTCCTCTCCTTTATCTGTCCAGGCTTAGGTTGCAGGACAGAATTCAGATCATCCCCCTGGATGTGACCTTAGCTACCCTCCCCCAACCACCTTCTTTGGGGTCAGGATTCTGGATGCACTCCCTGCTGGGAGGATGAGGCACCACAGAGATGAGGGTAGGTATCCTGGACGCTTATACACACACACACACACACACACACACACACACACACACACACACACACACACACACACCCATACACACAAAAACACAAATACCCCTAAGCCAACTCAGACTAGCCTTTTCCAAAGACACTTTATCTTCTTGGATTAACTGACCTAAGAGAGAATTTTGATCCCCTGTAACTGATTATTTAAACTTGGGCTTGCTAGATGACAGGAGATAAACAGGAGCAAAAAAAAAAAAAAAAAAAAAAAGCCTTTGGTGCCCATCACCTGGTGCTCAGGCTCATGCCTGTCATCCTGGCTACTCCAGATGCTGAGATCTGAGGATCACAGTTTGAAGCCAGCCATAAGCTGGAAAGCCCATGAAACTCTACTCTCCATGGAACCACCAAAAAGCTAGAGGTGGAGTTGTGGCTCAAGTGGTAGAGCACCAGCCTTGAACAATAAAACTCAGAGAGCAACTCCCAGATCCTCAGTTCAAGCCCACACAAAGAAATGGCCCCATCTTGTTGCCCACACATTGCCAGGGCCTCAAGCCCCCTCTCATGGGGTGTGATACAACACCTGTCCCTGGGCAGTGTATCAGGGCCTTCAGAAATCTGGTGGTGGAATCCAGGCCTTCCCCTTTATGCACTGTCAACCCACACTGGCTGGAAGGCAGAGCCTGAAAAGGCCGGAAGCCTGCAGAGTGGAGAGGCTCCTGCTCTGCCAAGGTGATCGGAATGGTCTTTTTGGAGGCAGCACTTGAAAAGGGGGTCTTGCTTAACAAGGAGGATCTGACAGGAAGCACAGAGAACAAAGGTGCTGAATATGATGGACAACACAGCAGAGCGTGTTCATTTCCAGCCAGGGCTGCTGGTGCGAGACTCGGTATAGATGTGTGACTTGGTATAGATGTGTGCGACTGTCCCTATACAGGTCTGAGGGGTCATAGAAGAACAGCTATCCAGGGCTGAGATTGTGTCTTAGAGGTAGAGGGCTCACCTAGCATGAAAGAAAGCACGGGTTGGATTCCTAGGTCCTGCATACACAGAAAAAGGTGGAAGTGGCACCGTGGCTCAGGTGAAAGAGTGCTCCCCTAGAGACAAAGAAAGTCGGGGACAGCACTAGGGCCCCAATGTCAGGCCCCAGGGCTGTCACCATAAAACAGTTCTCCCAGGACCTTGGTGACAGGTGGTTGGCTATGCCCTGAAGCTCTCAGTAGATCCATCCATGCTTTGTGTCTCCTTTGACAGAGGGGAGCTGGATACTCCTCCTGCCCTGGGCACCCCTGGGCCCCGTTATCAGCAACCCTCCCAACGTCTTCCACTGGGACATGGAGCAGCTGGCACCAGAGGTCCTCAGGTATTGGTTGGGTGGGGCAGGGGGACATAGGTCAGGCGCCAGAACTCCTAGTGGGTCTGATCTGCCCTGGAAGACCAGGCAATCTGGAGGAGGCAGATGGGAGCTTAGAGAGGGCTAGTGATGTGGAGGGGGCCCTTTAATCCCCATGGCCCCACCCAGATTCCGAGACTCCCTTGGCTGTCCTTGAAGGAGGTAGAGGGGTGTCTAGGTGGTAGCTTCTAGAGGAGGACTAGGTGGAAATTCTGAAGGACTAGACACCTTAAGCCATGAGCTGGTGGCTCATGCCTGTCATCCCACACCTGTCATCCTGGCCACTCAGGAGGATGAGATCCAGAGGATCTCATTTCCCAGCCCAGGCAGGAAAGTCCCTCCATAGCCTCATCTCCAAACTCCAACCGGAAGTGGCACTGTGGCTGAAGTGGTAGAGCACTGGCCTTGAGGAAAATTAGACATCAGTGACAGTACCCAAGCCCTGAGTTCAAGCCCCTCAACCAAAACAAAACAAAAAAAAAACCAAAAAACCAAACAATAAAGAAAGACACCCCTTCCTTGCTTGCAAGAGATGGTGAAGTAGCAGGGTTTCTGTGGTTGTGAGACCAGATGCTGACCTCACAGTACAGACATTTCTAATAAGTCCCCAGCTTTACCCCAGTGTGAAGCCAAAGCAGGGTGGGTGGTGCCTTACCAAGAACTCCAGAGGTTATGGCTATGGCATGCAGGGAGTGGGTGAATGGGACCTGGGTTGGAATGGTAGTGTCAATTATATGCTCTCCATCCATGGAAGAATGGTTTTGGATGCTGGTGACCAAGTCTGAAGTGTAGGGTTACATTTGGTTTGTGTCTTGATGAGTTGGGTTTTCCCTTGGTATAAGAAGGTGGCTGCAGAGGAGGCTACAATGCTTGATAAGAAATGTACTCCTTTTATGGCTAGGGAGGTTGAGCATTTCTTCATGTGTCTATTGGCCATACTTTTCTTCTTTAGAGAAGTTTCTCTTTAAGTCTTTAACCCACTTATTTATTGGGCAGTTGTTTCTTAGAGGATTTGTTGTTGGGGGATCTAATTTTTTGAGTTCCAAGTATATTTTAGATAGGAGACCCTTGTCCATTGTATGGATAGTGAAGATCTTCTCCCAATCCGTAGGCTTTCTATTGATCTTGCTAGCTATGTCCTTTGCCATGCAGAAGCTCTGCTACTTCATGCAATCCCTTTTCTCCAACCTTTCTTTGATTTGTTGTGTTTCTGGGTCTCTATTAAGAACATTTTGGCCTGCACCAAGGAGACCTAGGGTTTCTCCTATTCCATCCTGTAATGTTTTCAGATTGTCTGCTTTGACTCCGAAGTCTTTGATCCATTTGGAGTTGATTCTGGTGCAGGGTGATATGTAGGGATCTAGTTTTAGTTTTCTACAAGGTAATAACCAATTTTGCCAGCACTATTTACTGAAGAGGATGTCTTTCTTCCATTCTATTTTTTTTAGCTCCCTTATCAAAGATTAGATGGCTATAGGTCTTTAGGTTCATTTCTGGGGTTTCAATTCTATTCCATTGGTCCTGAGGTCTGTTCTTGTGCCAGTACCAAGCTGTTTTGATTACTATGGCTTTATAGTAGAGTTTGAAATTTGGTATTGATATTCCTCCAGCAGCGTTCTTTCCGATGAGGAGCGTATTTTCTATTCAAGGTCTTTTATTGTTCCATATGAATTTTTGGATTGCCTCTTCTATTTCCTTGAAGAATGAGGTTGGAATTTTGATAGGTATCACATTGAATTTGTAGATAGCCTTGGGAAGTATTGCCATTTTCAAAATGTTAATATTTTCAATCCAAGAGCATGGGAGTTTTTGCCATTTTTGGCTTTAGGTGTCTAGTCCTTCAGACACCTTAAGCCATGAGCCGGTGACTAACACCTGTCCTCTCACACGTGTCATCCTGGCCATTTGGGAGGCTGAGATCCAGGGTACATCATTTCCCAGCTAGGCAGGAAAGTCCCTCCAGAGCCTCATCTCCAATCTCTAACTGGAAGTGGCACTGTGGCTCAAATGGTAGAGCACTGGCCTTGAGGAAAATTAGACATCAGGGACAGTACTTAAGCCCTGAGTTCAAGCCCCTCAACCAAAACAAAAAATCAAACAAGAAGGAAAGATACCTCTTCCTTGCTTGCAAGAGATGTTGAAGTAGTAGGTTGCAAATCAAAACAACATTAAGATACTACCTCACCCCAGTTAGAATGGCAAAAATGAAGAACTCTAATAACAACAGATGCTGGAGGGGATGTGGACAGAAGGGAACCTTACTTCATTGTTGGTGGGAGTGTAAACTTGTTCAACCACTTTGGAAAGTAGTATGGAGATTCTTCAAAAGACTCCACATAGAGCGCCCCTAAGACCCACCAATCCCACTTTTGGACATTTACCCAAATGTTTACAAACAAGACCACACTAAAGCTACCAGCACAACTATGTTTATTGCAGCATTATTTACCATAGCTAAGATATGAAACCAACCCAGATGCCCCTCAGTAGATGAATGGATCAAGAAAATGTGGTATATATATACACCATGGAATTCTATGCCTCCATCAGAAAGAATGACATTGCCCCATTTGTTAGGAAACTGAAAGACTTAGAAAAAATTATATTAAGTGAAGTAAGCCAAGCCCAAAGAAACTTAGGTCCCATGGTTTCCCTTATTTGCAATATTTATTATATATACGAGTCAAGCAGAAAAGGTTAGGTAAGTTGATGTTAGGAAAATGAACCCTAAGGTTTATATTTAAATGTTTTTTTTCTTTCATGCATTTGTTTCTAATGCATTTATAAGATTATTTCTTTGTTGCTTTGTATGTCCCTCCCCCACAGTACAATCCCTGCTTTCACTGTATTTAATTATGGTATAATTTGTGGAGGGGAAGGGGAAAAAGAAGTCCTTTAAGTAAGGAAACAGGCTGACCCTTGCATCAATGAGAAGTACAAGTTATCATATCAAAAAAGAAAATTACAACTTTGGTGGGGAGGGAAGGTTGGTTGGGGGTAGGGAGAAGCTGGGAAGGGATAGGAAGGGGAAACAAAGGAGGAGGCTACAATGCTTGATAAGATATGTACTCCTTATCTTGCCCATGTAATTGTAACCCCTGTGTACAGTATTTTCACAATAAAAAAAGAAAGAAAGAAAAGAGATGAAGAAAAAAAAAAAGAAGTTGGGTGTAGCCGGGCACTGCCAGTGGCTCAAAACTGTTAACCTAGCTACTCAGGAGGCTGATATCTAAGGATCACGGTTCAAAGCCAGCTTGGGCAGGAAAATCAGTGAGACTTTATCTCCAATGAACCACCAGAAAATTGGATGTGTTGCTGTGGCTCCAGTAGTAGAGTGCACACTTTCATCTGAAGGGCTGAGGGCCTGCTGGCTGGCCCAAAGTTCAAACCCCATAACCTACAACCAAACAAAAGGTAGCTCAATTTTCTCCATAACTGTGTACAGTAGAAATGCCATGATGTGTTGTGAACCATTCCAGACATGTGAGAGGCTCTGAGTTGTTTTGTCTACATTTGGTGTGATGATGGTAGTACCATCATCTCTGGGGTGGAATATTCAGGGTGCTCAGGGACTGCTGAGGCTTTGGGCTACCAGTGTATGTGTCTGTATGTTTGTGTGTGTGTCTGTGTGTGTCTGTGTCTGTGTGTTTGGATGTAGAAGACCTGGGCCTTGAACTCAGGTCTAGGTGAAGTTCCTATTCTTCTGTGCTCAAAGGTAGTGCTCTAACACTTGAGCTGCAGCTCCATTTCTGGCTATTTGGTGGTTCATTGGAGATAGGAGCCTCACAGACATTTCTCTGCTGGCTGGCTTTGACCTCAGCCTCCTGAGTAGCTAGGATGACAGGTGTGAGACACCAGTGCCATGTGTGTGTGTGTGTGTGTGTGTGTGTGTGTGTGTGTTTCCCTTATCTTTCTCTGTCCCCTTCCTGGGTGCCTGTCTGCCTCTTTCTGACCTCGGATGGTGCCCCTCCTCCACAATGACCTTGTCTTTATCCTCCTATCAGGGTCTACACTGAGTCTTAAATTGCCAGAGACCTGAGTTCAAGCTTTTCTTTGGAGCCCAAGTCCAGCTGTCCAAATCTTTGGTTGCCTGCAGGGGATTCTGCGTCAGCCTGGGCAGCTGTAATAAAGTCTTGCCTGTCTCTGGGTGGGGAACTCAGACATAGGATGTCCTGCCCTTTTCCTCAGCTAGACTTCTGCCTGCATGTCCCTCTCAGCAGGCTGTCTTTGGAGTGGGGGAAGGGGGTTGCCGGTGGCTCTGGCCAACTCCAGCTTGATAGTGGACTGAAGGCCGCCCAAGCAAGGAGGATTCCGGGCTGCATTGGAGGTGATTCCAAGGTGGGTTGGAAGTATCTGTTAGTGTCTAGGAAATGTCAATGTACTTTATCGCAGCCAAGTCTATCTTCCAGCCGCAGCTGGGTCTCTCCAATCCTTCTAGAGAATTCTGGATGCCCAGAATACAGAGGCACAGACTTTAGATTCCAGGGCCAGGGAATTGGGGGAGGAGACACTGTTGTGGCCAATACCTCAATGTTCTGGGGCATTAGTCTTGACCTGGGTATGCACCCATTGTGCACGTCACTTCTTAACCCAGAGCTGGCCAGAAACAGGCCACTGGTGCTGGTGCTGTGGAAGTAGCAGGAGTGGAAGTGAGATCTAGGATGACCAACATCTGGATTTATGGCCTGAGGGGGGGGGGTCAAAAGATGTCTTTAAAAAAACAAAACTTTTAGCCGGGCGCTGGTGGCTCACGCCTGTAATCCTAGCTACTCAGGAGGCTGAGATCTGAGGATCGCGGTTCAAAGCCAGCCCGGGCAGGAGAGACCGCGAGACTCCTATCTCCAATAAACCACCAGAAAACCGGAAGTGGCGCTGTAGCTCAAGTGGTAGAGCACTCGCCTTGAGCTGAAGAGCTGAGGGACAGCGCTCAGGCCCAGAGTTCAAGCCCCATGACCGACAAAAAAAAAAAAAAAAAAAAAAAAAAAAACTTTTAGAGCTGGAACTCAGGCCCTAGGCACCGAGTTTCCTTTGCTCAAATCTAACACTCTACCCCTTGAATCACAGCTCACATTTCATTTTTTTTTAGTGGTTTAGTGGAGACAAGAGTCTCACGAACTTTCCTGCCTGGGCTGGCTTCAAGCTGCCATCTTAAGAGCTCAGCTTCTTAAGTAGCTAGGATTGCTGGTATGGCCCACTGGCACCTGTTAAGGAAGTGTGTGTGTGTGTGTGTGTGTTTGTGTGTGTGTGTGTGTGTGTTTACCAGGGCTTGAACTCAGAGCCTAGGTGGTGTCCTTTAGCTTGTTTGCACAAGGTTGGTGCTCTACCACTTGTACTCCAGTAGCTCTGCTTCCCAGCTTTTTGTTGATTCATTGGAGATAAGAGTCTGCCCATCCAGACTAGCTTTGAATCTTGATTGATCCTCATGTGTCAGCCTTGAGTAGCTAGGATTATAGGCATGAGCCACTGGCATCCAGCTGCAAGGCTGACTCTTCATACTTTCTTCTGTTCTAACAGGTGTGTACTTGCCCTGGCCTAGATCTCTGATCTCCACATCAGCTCCCAGCAGCCCTTGACTGTGTGGAGAACATAAAGCTCAAACCTGTCAAGCATCCAATTTCTATGTCCTCAGGTGAGGGTACGTTTCCTCTGAAGCCTGGAGGAATAGTGGCACGGGGAGGAAGGTTAGCTGTAGCTGGGTGCTAGGCTGGGAGAGAAGTACACTGTCTTAGCCAAGAAGGAAAGTGTGGTCAGATGTTAATAGCTTATGCTCTCATATTCCTAGCTCCTCAGGAGGCTGAGATCTAAGAATTGGCATTCAGAGGCAGCCCAGCTCATTTTTCTTTCTTTCTTTCTTTCTTTCTTTCTTTCTTTCTTTCTTTCTTTCTTTCTTTCTTTCTTTCTTTCTTTCTTTCTTTCTTTCTTTCTTTCTTTTTAGTATCAGTAGGATCTATTTTTGTGTGTGTGTGAAAATACTGTACAGAGGAGTTACAATTACATGGGCAAGATAATGAGTACATTTCTTATCACCAGCTCACTTTTCTAAAGTGTGTGAGACTCTCCTTTCCCAATAACCACCTGAAAGCTGGAAGAAAAGCTGTGGCTCAAGTGGTAGAGTTGCTAGCCTTGAATGAAAAGTGAGGGTCAGAGCCTGGATCCTGAGTTCAAGCCCTAGTACCAAGATGTGCCCATGCACACACACACACACACACACACACACACACACACACACACACACACACACACACACACACACACACACACACACAGAGGAAGGTAGTAATGATGAGCTGAGCTATAACTGGGGGCAGTTCAGAGGCACAGTCATAGTAAACTCTTGACACATCAGTTATTTCTCCCCAACTCTTTCGTGGGCTGAGGGGTCTGGTGCATGGAACCTGCACCTCCATCCATGTCTAGGGTACAGGATCAAGGGAAGAACACGATGGATGATCGTTTATATTCGGTGCATGATTGCAGACCTTCATCTGCCGCAGAACATTGGTGAGGAAAGCAGGGGTCTGAGCCCTGGAACTCTTGGGATAGCCACTGCTACAAGCAGCAGCCAGCCAGCTGTGGATTCCTGAGCCTACAAGTGTTTCATGAGCCCAACTCAACACCCACCCAAAGTGTGCCTGACAAATTTTCCCCCCATGCCATCTTGCAGCTCTTGCCTCTCCTGGCCCAGAAACCTGGTCTGAAATATTGATTCACAGCTCAGATCCACAGTGCACCCATGACAGATGCCATTCTGATGACCTGGCCAATGATCTCCGTGCCCCAAGGCTAGACCCTTCTCTGATACTTTGGCCTGCTCTGTAGGCAAAGGCTCCCAAAGAGGCTGCTTTCAAGACTTGTAGGACACCTACATCTTGGGAGACCCTTAGGGGCCCACTGGAAATTTCTCTGCCTAGAGCCACAGAGTGAGGTTCAAGCAGGCCAGGTGTTGGTCATGGAGCTAGAACTCTGGGACTGGGCACTGTCCCTTCAGCTCTTCAGCTTACCACTTGAACCACAGTAACACTTTCAGTTTTCCTGTGGTTCATTGGAGATCAGAGTCTCCCGGACTTTCCTGCCTGGGCTGGCTTTGAACCATGATCCTCAGATCTCAGCCTCCTGAGGAGCTAGGAGGATAGGCATGAGCCAACAGCACCCAACTGATTTGGACTTTCACCACAGTGGACTAACAACTCCTGAAAGCTTTTCTTTATTTTTTATGTGCCAGTACTGGGGCTTGAACTTAGATTCTGGACTCTAGTCTCTTTAATTTTTGCCTCAAGCCTGACACGCTACCACTTGAGCCACAGTTCCTTTTCTGATTTTGGTAGTTCATCCGCAAGAAGAGTCTCACTAACTTTCCTCCCCTGAGCTGGCTTTGACCCACAACTTCTGATCTCAGTCTTCTGAGTAGCTAGGATTTGCAGGGGTTGAATCACCACTGGCTTTGGGCTAGAAGCTTTTCTTAAACAAGTGTTCTTCCCTGCATTTGCCATGACTCCTCCATGTAAAGGATGTCTGAGGGTCAGGAACTGTGAAAAATAGGCTTCCAGCCACAGGAAATGGCTGGGATCCATGGTGAAAAGCCAAGCTAATCTTCCCCTTGGGCCCCATACTGAGACCTCCTCCATCTGCCCTTCCTGTGGCTCAAGTACAAACCTTGACCCAGCCTTGAATGTCCTGCCAGACTTAAGCCACAGAACCTTCATTCCACCCACACCACCTATTCTACATCACACCTCAGGAAACTTTGTGCATGTTGTACCTTCTGCCTGAGGCTCTGTATCATGTTCCACATCTTAGAACGCCTGTGGAATTTTGGCAATGGTTATTTCACCTCCCGGAGCAAGTCTTTCCTTCCCTTTTCCCTCTTTTTTTTTTTTTTAATATTGAGTTGCTAGAGATGGAACTTGTGCAGGCTGACTGGCAAATGCTCTAGCTTGGTGTGTGTGCGCGTGTGTGTGTGTGTGTGTGTGTGTGTGTGTGTGTGTTTGTGCCAGTCCTGAGGATTGAATTCATGGCCTGGATGCTATCCCTGAGGTTTTGTGGTCAAGGCTAGCACTCTATTCCTTGAACCACAGCTCTACTTCTGACTTTTTGGGTGTTTGATTGGAGAAAAGTGTCTCATAAAGACTTTCATGCTTGCAATTGTGATCCTCAGATCTCAGCCTCCTGAGTAGCTAAGATTACAGCTGTGAGCCACCAGCAACTGTCCGCTACCCTACTTCTTACCTCTAACCTTGGCCCTCCTATGAGTACCAGAAGAATATGTCTCACCAGGATCAGTTTTTTGCCAGACTTGGGGCTTGAACTCAGAGTCTGGGCATGATCCTGAGTTTCTTTTGGTCAAGGCTAGCACCCTTATCACTTAAGCCACAGTGCCACTTTTGGCTTTTTCTATTTCTGTGATACTGAGGGCTTTGTGCGTGCTAGGTAAGCACTCTTCCACTAAGCCACATTCACAGCCCAAGGCTCACTTCTGACAGGAACTATGAGGGTGGAATTTATTGGCTTGCCCCTTTGGGTGCAGAAATAGCTGGCTATTTCATATCTTTGCCAAGATTTGGGACCAGCCTGTGACTCAGCAATGAGGAATGGTGAATGAGGGATAGCCACCAGGCCCCAGAGGAGTAGGCTCAAATATCCTTCAGAGGGATAGAGAATATGGAGCCAGAACCTTTGACAACTCCTACAGCCTAGGAACTGTGATCTCCCTGGAGGCAGTGGCTGGCTGCTAGGTGTCCTGATGGGACATCTCAGCCAGAACATAAGGCACCCATTGCACAGCCCTGGCAAAGCCCGCTGGGCTTCAGTTATTAAATGGCAGAGAAGGATGCTTTGTTCAACGTGCTGGCTCAGACTTAGGACTCTCTGAGGCCTTGCACAAGTTGGGAGGATGGACATGGGAAACCTGCTGAAAGCCCATCATCCATACATCATCCATCCATACACAGAGACAGGGAGGTATTGCTTCCTTTGGGGGGGGGGGAGGGTGAGGCAGGTCCATGGTTGTACTATGAGAATAGGCCCTGTCCCTGAGCTCCTTTTGCTCAAGGATAGCACTCTGCCCTTGAGCCACAGCCCCACTCATGGTTTTTTTCCCCCTGTGATCTCTTACAGAGAAGAGTGTTGTGGACTTTCCTGCCCCAGATGAATTCAAATTGGCATTCTCTACATCTCAGCCTCAGGAGGAGTTAGGGTTATAGGCAGGAGCCACTGACACCTGGCTTTCTTTTCTTCTTGTTCTTTTTTTAAATCGTGACCATCTGAAATCTTCAAGGTGTCATTCCAATGGTTTGCATTCAAAGTAATCTACCCAGGCCTGGAATTCGAATGCTATGACTACCACCCACAAATGGAGGGAGATCCTGATGAACTCATTCCTGTTCATGTGAATGCTAATGGAATGTAATAAAAGTAATAATTAAATTTGCAGTTAATTCATGATTCTATTTTAGAATGCCACAAAAAAATTATTGGATTTATATCTTCATTCTAGCACCATGGTCTGATTAAGGATATTGACTAATTTGTAATTAATGCTTTTATAAGTATTCAACCATGATACTTCATTAAATGGAGTAATAATTTAGTAACTAGTAATAGGTAAGAACATATATATAATTTAATAATATCCTCACATTCTCTCTTTGTATATGTGTGTATATATGTATATATACATACATATGCAGGTATATATGTATGTATATATATATATATATATATTATATATATATATATAATATGGTGGCTTGATTACAGGTCCTCAAAATTTCCTGGATGCTCAATTTGCCAGAGGCTGGTGTGCTAAGACTGACTCCATTTATGGATTGGGCATTGTAGGTGAGTTGAAATCCCAGCATCGCCAAAAATTTATTTGTGGAGTAAGAAGCCAATTTGACACATTTTTTTCCTTCTCTGTGAAAGTCCTGGGTCTCAATACAATGTATAATCCATATACAAATATATCCTATGTGATAGATATAATAAAGGAAATGCTATATGTGTAATAATAATAAATAAATAAGGGTAATATATGTCATATGCAGTAGAACCCATATAAGTAAATAGATCTTATATACATGAATATTATTTTTTCCAGTGCTGGGGCTTCAATTCAGGCCCTGGGAACTGGTCTGAATTTCTTTTTTTTTCTTTTCTTTCTTTCTTTCTTTCTTTCTTTCTTTCTTTCTTTCTTTTTTTTTTTTTTGCCAATCAAGGTGCCTGAACTCTGGGCCTGGGCACTGTCCCCCAGCTCTTCATTTCAAAGCGCTACCACTTGAGCCACTTCTAGCTTTTTCTGCTTATGTGGTGCTGAGGAATTGAACCCAGGGCCTCATGCATGCAAGGCAAGCACTCTACGACTGAGCCACCTTCCCAGCCCCATGAATTTCTTGTCTTCAAGGACGGTGAGATTTCCCCTTCACACACAGTGTCACAGAGTTACCCAGACCCTGAGTTCAAATCCCAGGCCTGATAGAAAAATGGTGCAATTTCCTAACCAGGGTCTTATTGTTATTATTACTTTTTTTTGGCCTAGCACAGGGCTTGAACTCAGGTCTTCGCATCTCTGCCACAGCTGATCATTGGATCCTACCACCCTACTTCAAATTTCGGAGCTGGCAAAAAAAAATTAATAAATAAAAAGGAGAAGGATAAAACTGAGAAGTTCAAGAAGGTGGTTTTACTTTTTTTTCCTTTGTATTGTGACAATCCTGGGTCTAAATGACAAGCCCCAGAATGTGTACATGACATTGCATTGCTAATGTTTGGTGGGCTATTAGGGAATCTATAGCAGAAACCAGCAACTTATGCCTGGAGGTCGAATCTTAGAACTGCTACTAATGAATGGTGGGAGGTTCTAAGAAACGCATTCTGATATACATATGTACAAATGAAATGTTAAAAAAGTATCATTTAAATTAGTAGTTAGTGTATGATTATATCCTAAAATTATACACAACAATTATTCTAAATTGACTAATTTTCAATTAATACTTTATTATGTATTCAATCATGATACTTAAAAAAGGAAGGAATAATTTAATTGCCAAAAATTGGTAGTATTATCATATATGCAGTTTCATAATATACAGATATCTCATTTGTTTTATATATATACATCTATCTATCTATTTATCTATCTATCTCTATCTATCTATCTATCTATCTATCTATCTATCTATCTATCTATCTCTATCTATCTATCTATCTATCTATCTATCTATCTATCTATCTCTATCTACCAATCTACACATTTATCTGTTTATTCACTTGACACTCCTGGTGCTCAGTGATAGAATGCTCACTGAGTATGTCCAAAGCCCTGGGTTCCATTCCTCAGTACCAGTTGCACAGAAAAATCCAGAAGTCATGCTGTTGCTCAAGCAGTCCAGTACCAGCTTTGAGCACAAAAGTTTAGGGACCGTGTCTAGACACTTACTCAAGATGCAGAACTGGCACCAAAACAAAACGATAGAATGTTCTGACTGCAAAGATTTAAGGATAGGACTGCAAATACATCATCATAGAGCAAGCTAGGAGTCTGGTGCTGAGAGCTGCAATCTAACCTGACTAGGCAGAAGTAAATTGCTTGCAACCCAGCTACACAGAACCAGATCCTTCTGGGGGCTGAGATCAGACACTGGTGGTTTTAAAATCCAGCCCTGACAGGAAGTCTGCAAAACTCTGAGCTGTGGCTCAAAGTGGTAGAGCTCTAGCCTTGAGCAAAAGATCTTAGGACAGTACCCCCAAACTTTCAGTGGAATCCCCGTGGCTGACTCACCACCCCCCCCACAAAAAACCAACTCTCTAAATCATTAGATGTGAACTTTGTGTAGTTTGGTGACACTGATGAAAGCACCCTAATTCTAATGACAGCATGTGTGATACAGCTATGTCATGTGTCTTATATGAGGAATGGTGTACTGAGTGCATTCTTATATCTGGTCCTTGTAAATGCTCCACAGATTATTGTGCTGATGACAACCTTGAGGCTCAGATATGTCCCCATTCAGGGCCTAAATGATGTATGTACTGAACTCTAATGAGTTTTCTCTTGCAGAGAATTGTTTTGGTTTATTTTTCTCGGTCATGAACCTTGAACTCAGGGCTTAACCAGTGACCCTTCCCTGTTGGGCTCATGGTTAGCACCCTACTGAGGGGACCCAAGGACACCCTTACAAAAGTGGTACAGTCTAGGCCTCTGTGGCTGATATCTGTCATCCTGCCTACTTTGACACATTTTTTTTCCTTCTCTGTAAAAATCCTGGGTCTCAGTATGAAGTATAATCCATATGCAAAAATATCCATGTGATTAGATGTAATAAATATAATAAATGTTATATATGTAATAATACTAAATAAAATAAATAATGAATAAATAAGGGTAATAAATATCATATGGAGGAAGCCCATGTATGTAAAAAGATCACATAAATGAATATTATCTTTTCCATTGCTGGCGCTTAAATTCAGGCCTGGAAACTGGTCTGAAATTCTTGTCTTCAACAACAGTGAGCTTCCCCTCCCCTGCAGTGTCACAGAGTTACCCAGACCCTGAGTTCAAATCCCAGGCCTGCCAGAAAAATGGAGCAATTCCAAGTCACAGCCTTAATTTACTTTGTCCAGGCCCCGGGCTTGAACTCAGCTTGTGGCAATTCTGCCTCAGGTTCGATCACCCTGGGCTGGGGTGCAGCCAATGGACCCACAACCCATCCTGAGATCCTAGGACCCGAATTCAAATCTCGGGACTGATAAAAAAAAAATGTAGAATGGCAGGGAACTTGGCTCAGTAGTAGAGTGCTTGCCTTGAATGTATAAGGCCCTGGGCTTGATTCCTCAGCAACACATAAGCAGAAAAAAGCGGTAAGTGGTGCTATGGCTCAAGTGGTAGAACACTAGTCTTGAGTAAATAGTTGAGGAACAGTGTCCAGACCCACATTTCTGGCCCCACAACAAACAAAAAAGAAAAAAAAAAGAAAGACAGAGAGGGGAAAAAGAAGAATAAGGCTAAAATTGGGATGTTCCAGAAGGCGGTTTTACTTTGTTTTTTCCTTTGCATTGTGACCATCCTGGGTCTAAATGAAAGGGCCCGGAAAGAGTATGTGACCTTACACTGCTGAAGTTTGGTGGGCTATCAGGCAAACCATAGCCAAAACCAGGAACGTATGCCCACGGTTCAAATCCCGGGACTGCCACCTAGGAATGGCGGGAGATCCTAAGAAGCCCATTCGGACATACATCCATATGAATGTAATGTTGTAAAAGTAACAATTACATTAGTAGCTAGAATATGATTACATTTTAAAATTGTAAACAATAATCATAGTACATTGACTATTTTTCAATTAATATTTTATTATATTTTCAACATTGAGAAATAAAGGAAAGAATAATTTAATTATGGATAATTGGTAGTAATATAGTATATGTAATTTAATAATATACAGATATCTTTCTTATTTTATACATATATATGTATATATATATGCTATGTATATATCTATTTCTACACTTGTCACTCCTGGGGCTCAATGGTAGAGTGCTTGCCTAATATGTATGAAGCCCTGGGTTCGTTTCCACACTACCAGATGCACAGAAAAAGCCAGAAGTGGTGCTGTTACTCAAGCACCAAAGAAAAGTTAGAATGTTCTAACTGCAAATATACAAGGCCAGGACTTTAAATACTTCATGACAGAGCAAGCCAGGAATGTGAAGATGACGGCTACCATCTATCCTGACAGCCAGAGGTTAACAGCTGCAAACCAACTCCATTGAACCAGACGCTGCTGGCTCATCTCTAGCTGCTCAGGGGATGAGATCTGACACTGGTGGGTTGAAAACTCAGCCTGGCAGGAAGTCTGTGAGACTCTGAGCTGTGGCTGAAAGTGGTAGAGCTCTAGCCTTGAGGAAAAGATCTTAGGATAGTACCCACAACTTATGAGTGCAACCCCTGAGTCTGATGACCCTTCACCCACTTACCTCCCCACCCCCGACTAACCACCCGTCTAAACTATTAGATGTGAACTTGTGTGGTTCCTGACATGTTTATGAAGGAATGGTGATACTGACAAAAGCATCCTAATTCTAATGACAACTTGTGGGATACAGCTATATGAAGAGTCCTTCCTGGGGTGCTAGGTCCTTCACAGGGTGCTCTGTGCTGAGTCCTTCACAGGGTGCTATGTGCTGAGTCCTTCATGGGGTGTATTCTTTCATCTGGTCCTTGTTAGAGCTCCACAAGTAAGATGATTGTGCAGATGAGAAACTTGAGGCACAGATATTTCCCAAGGCAGTTCCAAATTTATGAATGTACTGAACTCTATTGACTTGTCTCCTGCAGACAATTGTTTTGGTTTAGTTTTCTCCATCATGAACCTTGAACTCAGAGCCTAGACTCTGATTTTCCTCTTATGCTCATGGCTAGCACTCTACCACGCCAAGCCAAGGACCCCCTCGCAGCAAAGTGTCATGGGTTAGGTGTCTTTAACTGAGTTCTATCATCCTGCCTGCTCAGGAAGCTGAGGATCTGGGTTCAAAACTATCCCACACACAAAAGGTCCCATGACACTATCATCTCCTATTCACCACTTAAAAACTTGAAGTGGAAGCTGGGTGCTGGTGACTCATGCCTGTCATGCTAGCTACTTACTCAGCAGGCTGAGAGCTCAGGATCATGGTCCAAAACCAGCCTGAGCAGGAGATTCCTTGAGATGTTATCTCCAATGAACCACCAGAAAACCTGAATGTGCTCTGTAGCTCAAATGGTAGAGCTCTCCACTTGAGCTGAAGAGCTGAGTGACAGCACCCAGGCCCAGACTTCAACTCCTCCAACTTACAAGAAAAGAAAGAAAGAAACCTCAAGTGCAGTGCTGGGAATGGTTCTTAGGGGTAGAGTGCTTTGCATGTATGAAACCCTGGCTTTGAATCCTCAGTGGCACATCACTAGAAAAAAAGCCTGAAGTGGCTCTGTGGCTCAAGTGGTAGAGTGCTATCCTTGTACAGGAGAAACTCGAGTACAGTGCTGAGGTCCTGAGTTCAAGCTCCAGGACTGGTATATGCACACAAATTACCCTCCACCCCCTCCACAGATACCAGAAGTGGAACTGTGACATCAAAGGGTAAAGCACTGGGAAGTAGGCCCTGAGAGAAGACTTGAGCTGGTACAGCTTCTTTCCAGGCTTTGATTTGTTTATAGGGATTTTAGAAAAACTTTAAACAAGGTTAACTAGACCTTTGCCTCAACCAGTCCTGTTCCTGGAATGGAAAGAATGCCTCTAGGTCCCCCTCCCCTTAACAACCGAACTCACATTGATTGTTGAGTTAAAGACTGACCTATAAAACAGATAGGTTGTAATCTGGCTCCAACTACCGGACACCACAGGCTGATGGTGGTAAACCCTGCCTTTCACACATGCTTACAGTAAACTCTCCCTATCGGCCACCTGTGTGTGGTCTGGTATGACCATGCAATCCTTTTGTGTGGCATGATCCCATTGGTCACCTGTGCATGACCAGACTCAACCTCATGGATTTTGCCTTTAAAAAGCACAGAATGGGGGCTGCTCAGAGTAGCAGTATCAGCTCCTGAGCCTGTGCTGTGGCCCTGGCCAGTCAGTGTAGCAACCTTCTCAATAAAGTTGCTTCTTTGTTAACAACTTTGTTGCGGTGGGCTCTGTCACTCCAGACAACTAGGTGTGTTTGTCTCCCTGTGTAGGGGGCTTCCAACTACACAGTGAGCTTCTGTTCTGAGCTCATGGTCAGTACTCAGGCCCTGTGTTCAACCTGTAAACCTATCCACCAAAGGCCCAACTAGGAGAGATCAAAGGTTTCCAAACCTGATGAGCTCCACCAGCCCTACATAACAGGGAACATTTTGATTTTGCAAAGATGCTTAACTGTAGCAAGCTTCCGAAAACCCAGGTAGGCACCTTTGCCGATAATGAATCATTGCATTAGGTTCAGCTCCCTAGTTGTTGTCTGCCAGAAGGAATCTTGAATTAATTGTAGCAGTTTGTTTCAACACTGGAACATAGTCTAACAAAGACAGGATAATTGCAGGGAACTTGGCCTGCCCCAGAATGTGGCACAAATGAAGGCTTCTTGTCACAACAGAGCATTGGGGAGAGAGATATCTTGGGGTACAAAGAGGCCTTATTCTCCTGGTCTTCAGAGTCTGCCCACACTCATCATCACTAGTTGGCTCGGATAGAGTTGTTACAGAGCTGTACAGGAGTGAGGCCTTTTGTCTGCCTGTTCCAACAAAGAGATAGACTTCCTCCAGCAATCTGGGGTGTGGAGAAACCCTCAGGCTTCACTGGGAACAAGGAGGGGAGTCCTGGAACATGCACTGTCTTGAAAGCACCCTCTGTGCTATGAAATCATTCTATGCAAAGAAAATTTCCTAGCTGGGTGCTTTTCTTCACAGCGACTCTGGATGTTCACCAATAGAAATACATTCACACATACACAGACACATGGAGTTACTGGCTCTATTTTTTTTTTTTGGTGCAGGTCCTGAGGCTTGAACTGTGAGCTTCGACATTGTCCCTGAGCTCATTTTGCACAAGGAAGCACTTTATTGTGCCTTAAACCATGATACATCATTAAATGAAGGCATAATTTAATACCTAATAATTATTAGTAATATATTACATGTAATTTAATGATATATAGACATCTCACATTCTATAAATATATTTATATATTTAAACATACACTGGAATATACATATACATCTATCTCTCTTTCTCTCTCACTCTCTATGCATATATATGTATTTGCAGCAATTTACACATCTATCTATTTATATATTGGCCACTCCTGGAGGTTAAACTTAGGTCCTGGGAACTCCCTGGCAGCGAATTTGTTTGAGGCTGCTGCGCTTACATTGATCCATTGATGAATTGGGCATTCCAGGCCCTGAGTTTAAATCCCAGCAGTGCCAAAGACAAGAGGTGAATTAAGCAGCCAATGTTGACCTAGTCTGCTGTCTGTGAAAATATTGTTTCCTAAGTACAATATGTAATACGTATACAAATACATACATATGGTGTACATTATAAATGTATATAAATATTATTTTGCCAGTCCTGGGGCTAGAATTCATGCCCTGGGAAATGCTCTTGACTTTTTATTTTATTCAAGGAGGGTGAGCTTCCACTTCACCCACAGCAAAATAGAGTTACCCAGGCCCTGATTTCAAATCCCAGGTATGGCAGATAAAATGTCCCAAATTCGAAGCCAGAACCTTAATTTTTTGTGGGGGGGGGCAGGCACAGGGCTTGAACTCAGGTTGTCACAATTCTACCTCAGCCTTGATTACACTAGGCTGGGGTGCAGCTTTTAAACCCACAGATGAGCCAGGGATCCTAGGACCCAATTTCAACTCCCAGCACTGGCCAACAAACAAACAAACAAACCAAAATGGAAGAGGAAAAACAAAGTTTTACACAACATTTTTACCTTTGTTTCTTTTGCACAGTGACAATACTGGGTCTCACTGACTTGGCTTGAAAATTGTACATGACTTTGCATGGCTGAGGCTGGTGGGCGGTCAGTGAAGCCTGAGGTTAACCCTGATACCTGCACCCTGAGTTCAATCCTAGGACTGCCACATACACGTAGCTGAAGGTCCTTGGAAACTGGTTCCTATCTCTAGGAACACTAAAATAGAATGTTTGAAATGTACTAATTGAATTACTAATTAACTAATCTTTCTAATGTAAGATTGTATGCATTAAATATAGGTCATTGATTAATTTAATTAATACTTTATTAAGTCTTCTACCGTGATTAATTAATGGAGGAATAATTTTAGACCAAATAATTAGTAGTACAAGAATATACAAAAGTAAGATAGACATCACTCTTTATATAGAGTTATACACTAGAATTTACATAAATGTCTACCTGTCTCTCTCTGTATATGTTTATAGATGCATATATATGTAAATACACACACACTGCATTTTACAAATCTATTTGTTTATATATTGGCCACCACTCCTAGGGCCAAATTTGCCCGACAACTTCATTAGCTTCAGACTGGTGTCCTAATATTGACCCACTCCCCATTCATGAAGTGGGCTTTTAGACCCTGAGTTCAAATCACAGAACTGCCAAAAACTTAAGTAATCCTGGTGGAAGAAGCCAAATGTCCCATTTGTTTTCCATATCGGTGAAAGTCCTGGGTCTCAGGAATGATGTATAGTACATTGGAAAATCTATGTCCTATGTAATAAGATATAAAAAAGTTTATGTGTGTAATCATACTAAAATACATAAGAAATAGATAACACACAAAATAAAATGAATAACCAAACTAACTGCAATATGCAGTAAACATGTGTATGTAAATATGAATCCTATATTTAAAATCTATAAGAATATTATTTTTGCCAGAGCTAGGACTTGAATTCAGGCCCTGGGAAGAGGCCTGACTTTCTTGTGTACCAGCATGGTGTGCTTCCCCTTCTCCCACAGTGCTGTAGATGTACCTAGGCCCTGAGTTCAAATCCCAGGACTGGCAGAAAAAATGGCATGAATAACAAACCTGAAGTAGAGGGCTGGGAATGTGCCTTAGGGATAGAATGCTTTGCATCTATGAAACCCTGGACTTGATTTCTCAGGAACACATCACTAGAAAAAAGCCTAAAGTGGCTCTGTGGCTCAAGTGGGAGAGGGCTATTCCTGTGCAAGAGAAATTAGATACAGTGCTCAGGTCCTGAGTTAAAGCTCCAGAACTGGTGTATGTCTGCATGCGCCCCCGCATACACACAGCCACACACAGACCAGAAATAAAGCTGTGACACAAAATGGTAAAGCACTGGGCTCCTGCGCTGAGCTCATGGACAGGACCCAGGCCCTGTGTTCAACCCCAAAACCTTGCCACACAGGGCTCAACTAGGAGAGGTCAAAGGTTTCAAAACCTAATGTGCTTCAGCAGTCCTAGATGACAAGGAAGTATGGCGAGATCAGACATGTGCTTGGATTTCCAATGCTTCCAGAAACCAAGCAGAAGCATCATAGGCCCATCATCATCCTCAATGAAACATTTCTTGAGTTAAGTGCCCTAGTTATCTGCCAGAAGGACTCCTGAATTATATTGAGCACTGTATCTGAACACCAGAATATAGTCTCACAAAGGCAGGATAAGTGCTGGGAACTTGGCCTTCCAAAGGAGGTGGCACAAATGAAGGCTTCCTCTCACAAGGAGCACTGGAGTACAAAGACTTTTTGTCCTGACCTTCAGAGGCCATCCACACTCATCCTCACTAATTGGCCCATATGGAGTTGTTTGTTACACAGCTGTACAGGACTGAGGCCTTTTGTCTGCCTGTCCAGACAATGAGAGAGACTTCTTCTAGCAGGCCTTGGAGGCAGAGAAACCCTCAGGCTGTACTGGGCACTGTGAGGGGAGCCCAGGAACATGCACTATCATGAAAGCAGTCTCTGTGTATGAAATCATTGTATTGAAAACAAATTTTCTAGCTTGGTGCCTTTCATCATAGCTACTCTGGAGGTTCACCTATGGAAATATATCCACACATACACAAAGACATGGAAGAAGGTCCTGGGGTTGAACTATGAGCATAGGCCTTGTCCCTGAGTTACTTTGCTCTAGGGTATTGCATTAACCTTGAGCCACAGCCCCACTTCTGGGTTTTCTGTGATCTCTTAGAAATAACAGTGTCATGGACTTTCCTATGCTGGCTGGATTCAAACTCAGATTCTCTACATCTCAGCCTCCTGAGGATCTGGGATTACAGTCAGCAGCCACTGGCACCTGCCTTTCTTTTCTTCTTCATTTTTTAATCTGGACAATCTGACTACTTAACAGCATCATTCCAATGCTTTGAATTTATAAGTAAACTACCCAATGTTCTTTCTCTGAGAAAGATTTTTCTCTCCTCCTCTTCTCCTCTGGTCACAGGTTTAAAGCCAAAAGTGAGAAATGAGTGTCACATGATTTTGGCAGCAAATGTCTACAGGACATGCCAGTTCAGTCACTTAGCATTGAGCTGCAGTGAATTCACTGTCTCAGGACTTGCGGACCAAAAGCTGGAGTGATCCTCATACTCTCTGAATGGCTCCTTAGGCCTATAAAATTATCTAATACTTTTGAGTGTTTGGTGTCTCCAATCTTAAGTATCTAGAACACACTAGAAGCATCTTCATGTTTCCATTTTTCTCTAGTACCTCACGAGATTTAGAGTAAGGGTTTGTGTGGAGCAGATCCTCGGTGAATCCCTGAGGAAAGCCACTTGAAGTCTCCTCAGGAGATATCTGTTCAAAGCCAGCCCGAGCAGGAAAGTCTGCAAGACTCTTATTTCCAATAAACCACCAGAAAACCAGAAGTGAATCAGTGGCCCAGAGAGTAGAGCTCCAGCTTTGAGAAAGAAAGCCAAGCAGGAGATACAAGCCAGACCAGGCAGGAAAGCCTGGCAGGCGCTTATGTCCAATTAACCCAGATGGCTGGAAGTTGAGCTGTGGCAGTGGTAGAGTCTCAGCCTTGAGCAAAACAGCTGAGGAACACATAGGGCCCTAAGTTTAAGTCCTGGTATGGCCACCAAAAAAAAATCAAAGAGAAGGCCAAGTGTATGTGTTAGTGTCCTACCTACTTATGTGTGTATATTACCTCCCCGAGTGCAAACAGATTGTATGTAATGCTTCTTTTATGTACAGATTTATTTTTCAGATAGGCTTGTTGCACATACTGCATCATTCTCTTCTTTTCAGGCCCATGGCTTTTCTCTTCCAGAGTTGCAGGCCTGTGTCCTCATATGATACACGCTTAAGATTTCAGCAGCCTTTATTTACATATTATTATGAGGCCAAGGCAGGAACAGTCACAAATCAGGCAGGGGAAGAGAAAATCAGGGCTTTTGAAATAACCTGTATTCAGAAAATTAAACTTGGGGAATGTAAAATGGTCGCATACATATGTAGAAACTACTATTGAGAAAAAGATGAGAGGGCTGCGAATGCGGATTAGTGCCTAGCATGCAAGAAGCCCTGGGTTCCATCCCTCTGTAGCACATGCACAGAAAAAAGCCAGAATTGGTGCTGTGGCTCAAGTAGTAGTGTGCTACAGACAGTGCCCAGGCCTTGAGTTCAACTCAAGTACAAGTAACTTCTCATCACCAAGGGAAACCCAGGAAGCTCTTGAACATCAGCCCTTTCAGAAGTGGAAGTCAGAGTGTCATAGACTTTCCTGACCTGGCTGGTTCATCCTGTGAGCCTCAGACCTCAGCCTCCTGAGGTAGGGTAATGGACCTTGGCTACTGGTGCTTGCTAGGTCAGAACTGAAATAACATTGACAATACAAGTCAACTACTTATCACAAAGGGTTTCGGGAGCATATTAAGCCTTTCAACAATGGACCTTTCAGAACTCTGTAGGACACAGGTTATAATGCTAGAGTCTGAGAGGCTGGGCATATGGATCTGCTAAACTTGAACCTTGAGGTCTGACTCCAATTCTGGTGTACATCAGCGTTTATTTTCCAAGAATGTTCTCCTAATTAACTAATAGGAAAAGTACTTTAATTAACCCTCACTTTTTTCCCATTGTGGGTCTCAAACTCAATCCTGGACACCATCTCTGAGCCGTTCATCTCAAGGCGAAAACTCTACCACTTGAGCCACAGCACCACATGAGGCCTTTTGGTGGTTCATTGGTAATAAGAGTCTAACAGGCTTTCTTTGCCTAGGCTGTTTTCAGATCTCAGCCTCCTGAGAAGATAGGGTTGCAGGTGTGGGCCACTGGCATCTGGCCTATTGTTTTTGCCAGTGCTGGGGCTTGAACTTAGGGCCTGGGTACTGTCTCCATGCTTCTTTTTCTCAAGGCTAGTGCTCTACCACTTGAGCACTCCACAGCTTCTGGCTTTTTCTGAGTATGTGGCACTGAGGATTCAAACCCTGGCATTCATGCATGTTGAGCAAGCTCTCTACCACTAAGCCACATTCCCAGTCCCACCCTTACAATATTATCCCTCAACTTGCCTATCCTCAAGGAACAGCTTCTGAGTATAAATCATCTAAAGAAATTCCTATAGGAAGGTGTTAAAGATAAACAAGACAAATATCATATTTGGGAAAGACTTTAAACATGTGAAGCCTGTGACAAATGCCTCCATTTAATTATGTATCATGTTTCAACACTTAATAATATATTAATGAAAAATGAGTCAATGTCCTAAATTATTGTGTATAATTCTATAATACATGTGAAAAATGTAATAAATATTATGTATATAATAATACTAATACAATAAACAATATGTAAATGAATAAAATATAGAAATACAGAAATACAAAATCAATAAAAAATCATAGCTTGTATTAAACATACACATATAATACATAACATATATTACACATGTACATAAATATTACTTCCCAAGCACTAGGAACTCTACCCTGAATTTCTTTTCCTCAAGGACAGTGAGCTTCCCCTTCACCTATGATGCAAAAGAGTTACCCGGATGGTGAGATCAAATAACAGCAGTGGCAGAAATACTAGCCCCAGTTCCAATACTGTGACTTAATTATTTTTAATGAAAGCGTTATTTTTATTCAGTTCCATACTGAACATTTTAAAAACAGCAGTGTATAATTTTGTATATCTATTGAGACATACTTCCCTTACCTGCAAAGTGGTTCTCCGAGCTCTAAATTGTTTCCTTTTTTGTACATTTTTTGTTGTAAAAATGTTGTATAGAGGGGTTACAGTTACATGAGCAAAGTAATTAGTACATTTACTACTGAGCATTGTTGCCTCCTCCTTTGTTTTCCCCTTGCCATCCCTTCCCTCCCACCTCCACAGCTATCCCCCAAACCCCCAGCTGAGGTCAGTGACTTAAGTTTTTGTTTTTGGCTTGGCACAGGATTTGAACTCAAGTATAAGAAACTTTGCACCTTCCCTCACATTTCTACAGATTTACCAAGATCCTGAGTTCAAATCCCAGGCTAGGAAAGAAAACTGGCAGAAATTCCAAACCAGGGGGATGTTTTTGAATTTAGTTAAATAATTAATTAATTTTTTTATTTATTCTTTTTCTTTTTGCCAACCATGGAGCTTGAACTCAGGCCATGGCAACTTTACCTCTGCTTTGATTGCCTTACACTGGGCTGCAGCCTCTCACCCATAGTCAATCTTGGGATCCTAGGACCAGAGAGCTTGCAGGAAGAAAAAAAAAAGTGGGACAGCAGAAAAAGTAGCGAGCTGCAGAGGACTGGTGGTTTTACGTTATTTTTTTCTTTGCAGGGTGACCTTCCTGAGTCTGAATGACACGGCTGCAAAGTGGAGCTATACTGCTATTGCTGAAGGCTGGTGGGCCATCAGGGAAGCCATAGGCGAAACCTGCCAACATAGGCCCTGGGTTAAAAATCTAAGTCCTGACACCTACCAATGGCAGGACATCACAAGAGACTCATTCCTATGCATAGAAATACTGATTGAAAGAGTAGTTCGTGCATCAGTCGAGTCTAAAAGTGGATGAAATAATCCTAGGATGCTGATTGATTTTAATTGATAGTTTATTAAGCATGAAAAGAATTATATTACTTCAAATGCAGTATAATAAATACCTAAGAGTTAGTAGGAATGTAGTAGGCATCATACAGTCAGATAGATGGCTCTGGCACTCTACCAATATGTATTAATTGTATACCACCATCTGCCAATCCATGTATCACTGTTTTGGCCAAACCTGGGGCTCCATCTCAGTGCCTGGGAACCACCTCAGAGCTTCATTGGCTAGAGGCTGCCATGCTCACCCTTACCCATTCATGAATTGAGCCTGCTAGGTCTGAAGTTCAGATCCCAGCACTGTCAGAAGTTTAGTCTTGGAGTAAGAAGCCGAGTGTGACACATGCTTTCCTTTTCTGGGAGAGTCCTGGGTGTCAGGCATGATAGTGAACATATCTACAAATCTAGATGCTATGTGATACGAAGTAAACAATGTAAGAAACGGTATAGGGGTCAAAAGAGTCAATAAAATAAATGGTAAATAAATGAATAAAACAAGAAATGAAATGAATAACCATACCAAACATGATATTGTCTGACTATATGGAAGTATAAATCCTGTCTTTAAAATGTAAATAAAATGTATATAAGGAGTATGTTTTGCAGGACTGAGGCTGGAATTCAGGCCTAGAGAACAGGCCTGACTTTCTTGGCTTCAAGTATGGTGTGATTCACCTAACCCGTCAGTGCTGCCTATTTACCCCGACCTTGAGTTCAAATCCCAGGCCTGGCAGAAAAAATGGCACGAATTGCAAAACAGGGAGAAAAAGAATTGTTTGTTAAAATTTTTTAATTGTTAAATTTTTTAATTGTTTTAATATTTTTAATTTAATTTTCTTATTTGTTTTTGGCCATGCACGTGGCTTGAACTCAGATCATGATGCTCTGTCTCAGCTTCCATCACACTAGCCTGGGGTGCAGCCTCCAGAACCAAAGCCAATCCTGGAATCCTAAGACCCGATGTCTGACAGGAAAACAAAATGAAAATGACACTAAAACAAGCGATGAGCCGCACATGGTAGACAGTTTCTTGGCTTTGGTTCCTTGCATGGTGACCATCCTAGGTCTGAATGACATGGATGCCATGCCCCTGTGACCTTTCATTGCTGAAGGCTGGTGGACTGTCAGGAAAGCCATAGGCCAACCCCGCAACACAGTCCCTGAGTTCAAATCCTGGTACTGACACCTACCAATGGCAGGAGATCCCAAGAGACTCCTGCCTGTGCATAGAAATTCCGATAGAATGGTATCCAACACATGATTTAATAGTTCTTGCAGTTGTTTGGACTCAAATTAGAAAAAATAATACTAGGATGCTGATTGAACTCAATTAATGGTTACTTAGGCATGAAAAGAATAATATTCCCTCAATGGAGGCATAATAACTACCTAAGACTTGGTAGGAATGTAGCAGATGTCATTGAATACTAGATACATGGCTCTGGCACTCTGTACTAATATGTATTTATTGGTGTACTACCACCTGCCTATCCATGTATGGCTATTTTGGCCACGCCAGAGGTTTGATCACAGAGCCTGCCAAAAATTTCATCCTGGAGTAAGAAGCCAAGTGTGACACCTGTTTTCCTTTTCTGTGAGAGTGCGGAGTGTCAGGCATGATGGAGAACAAGTCTACAAATCTAAATGCTATGTGATAGGGTGTAAACAATGTAATACATGGTTAGTTGTCATCATAGTAAATAAAATAAATTGTAAAAATAAATGAATAAACCAAAAAGTACAATGAATGACCACACCAAACATAATATACACTGAACACCTGTCTGGAAGTTCAATCCTATCTTTAAAATACATGTAAGGACTAAGTTTTCCAGGGTTGGGGCCTGAATTCAGGCCTAGGGAAGAGGCCTGACTTTCTGATCTTCAAGCATAGAGAGCTTCCCCTTCCTCCACAGTGCAACAGAGTTACCCAGACCCCGAGTTCAAACCCCAGGCCTTGCAGACAAAAAATAGCATACATTCCAAGCCAGGGAGCTTCATTAGCATTTTTCATATTTTTTAAAGTTCACTTGGCCTTTATTTGATATATTTTGATTTTATAACAAGAGAGTTTTTCAAAAAGGGGTTTAAACGTTTACATTTCAGCATAGCACATTGGTGTTTCCATTTTGACCATCTGCCATGAAGACTGAGAATGAAAATGAGTACATCATTCCTCCCTAGAGGGACAGTTGATGTTATTTCTATTTAGAGTTATTTCTATAACTATAAACTCCCTGTAATTGTATTGTATGATTTTTCCTCAGTGCCTACCACAAGATACTCTAGGGGAGACCTCATACCACAAAAGGTTGGGTTTCTGAATAAATACTCACTTCTATGAGGACAGGAAGTACTTGTAAGCATTATGGAAATAAAGTGAATTTTAAAATGAGAAACGAAAACATTGGGAGTGGGATGTAGCTCAGTAGTGGAGTACTTGCTTAAAGAGCATAAGACCCTGGAAGAAAACGAAGACAAGTTTCCTAAAGCTCAGAAGGTTAGAATTTTATGATCTGTATGAACAAACTTCTTTCTTTCTTTTTTTAATTTTTTGTTGGTGGTAGGGCTTGAACTCTGGGCTTGGCTGCCCACCTTCAGCTCTTCAACTCATGGCAAGTGCTCTACAGCTTGAGCCACAGTGCCATTTCCGATTTGTTGGAGATAAGCCACAGTGCAATTTCTGGTTTAATGGAGATAAGAGTCTCATGGACTTTCCTTTCCAGGCTGGCTTTGAACCGCCATCCTCAGATCTTAGCCTCCTGAGTAGCTAGGATTATAGGCGTGAGCAACTGACGCCGAGCACATGAAAAAATTTATTAAAGATTGATTCTGAGGAATGAAACTTGGAATACACTTATAATATAAATAACTTATAATGCCATGGTTAAGGCACTAATTCAGAAGTATTTATTCATTGGCTGGTTTCTTAGTTTATTGAAAGATATATATATATATATATACATTTTTAATATATATACATATATATTATTAAAACATAGCTTTGAAGTGTATCTAAAAGCATATGTGCTCATGTAAATTTATACAACTGCACAAGCTTGATTTTTTATTTTCAGTTTGTTGGAACCATAAATTAGGTGGGATGTGTGTACTGTTGTTTTGTTCTCTGTTTTTGGAGGATTTTTCTCTGCTTTCTTCCCTACCCCGCTACTCCGCACTTGAATTGACCTTGCTCTTTCTTGGCTTGATTGTTCATAGCTGATTTTCTACAACTTCAGCCATACCTGTAGCCTAGCTTTTTGCCAGTTAATTGGAGATGTCGCCTCTCAGGCTTTTCTGCCTGGATTGGCTTTGAAACTTCATCTTCCTGTTCTCACCTCTTGAGTAGCTGGGATTACAGATGTGAGCCACTGGGATGCCTAGGGATGAATTCGAATTTGGTGGGTGTATTATTTCAGTTTTTCTAAGCATGGGATCATCTAATATAGAATTTCTGTGAATATACTGGGTATGAAGTAATATATATAATACATATGCCAATCTGTATAGTTCTCATAAGATGTAATCCATTTAATACATGTTATAAGTGTAATAATAGTCAATATAAATAATGAATGAATGACTAGTGCAAAAAATAAAATAAATACACAGTCAAATAATATGCAGTAAACATAAGTATGTAGATATTAATCATTATTTCAAATGTGCATGAATATTACTTTGACAGGGCTGGGGATTGAATGCAGGCCTAGGGAAAAGGACTGAATGGCTTGTCTTCAAAGACGGTGAGTTTCCCCATCCTCCATAGTGCATTAGAGTTACCCAGACTCTGAGTTCAATTTCCAGGCCTGAGAGGAAAAAAAAAGGCACGAATGTCAAGCTGGGGAGCTTCATTAGTATTTTTACAATTTTTTTTTTTCGTGGGGCTTGAGCTCTGGCCTTGGGTGCTGTCCCTGCACTCTTCAGCTGAAGGCTAGCACACAACCACTTGAGCCACAGCACCACTTCTGGTTTTCTAGTACTTTATTGGAAATAAGAGTCACATGGGCTTTAAAGCTTGGGTTGGATTAAGCCTCAATCCTCAGCTTCTTGAGTAGGTAGGATTACAGGTGTGAGCCACCGGCGTCCGGCTATTTTTAATATTTTAATTTTTTTTGATTGATTGATTGCCATTCACGGGGCTTGAACTTAGGTTGTGGCAACACTGCCTGAGATTCCTTCACCCTAGGCAGGGATGGTGCAGCTTCTGGACCCACAGCCGATCATGGGTTGGTATGCCTCAGGGGCTGACAGGAAAACAAAATGAAAACAGCACCTAAAAAAACCACGATCTGTGGATGGTCGGCGGTTTCTTGGTTTTCCTTCTTTGCATAGTGACCATCCCGGGTCCAAATTACACGGCTGCAACCTGTAGGTTACCTGGCACTGCTGAAGGCTGGCAGGCTGTCAGCGAAGCCATAGGCCAACCTGAACACCTAGGTCCTTAGTTTGAATCCAGGTCATGCCACTTACAAAGTGCTGGGGAGCCTAAGAAAGTATTGCCTGTCCATAGGAGCACCAGAGGAATGTGAACAATGTCATGGTTGGATGAGTAGTTCATCAATCAGTCTAGCAGAAAATTAGACCCAATAATCACAGGACACCGACTAATTTTAATTCATAATTTATTATGCACTAAAAGAATACTATTGATTAAATGGAGCCCTCACTAAAGACCTGAGAATCCATAGGAGCGTAGTATATGTCATTGAATACTAAATAGACATTTCTGGCAGTATGTAAATATCTAAATTTATATTTATTTGTATACCGTCATCTGCATAGAATATTTTTGCTATTTTGGCCAAACCTGAAACTTGTTCCCAGGTCTTCGGGTCCACTTGGCACCTGCATGAGCTAGATACTGCCGTGCTAACACTCACCCCTTCAGGAATTGGGACTCCTAGTCCCTCAGTCAAGGTCCCATCATTACCAAAAGCTTCTTTCTGGTGTAAGATTCCATGTGTGACACCTGTTTTCCTTTTCTGTGCAAGTGTTGGGTGTCAGGTATGATATACATATTATGTCTGCAAAGCTACATGCTATGGAATAGATTGGAACAAATGTAATAAATGTTATAGGTGTACTCATAGTCCATAAAATTAATGCTAAATCGATCAATCAATCAATAATAATACAATATAATGAATCACTCCAACAAACACGATTTAAAATGAATATAGAGATATAACTCAAATATTTAAAATGTCTATAAATGTTATGTTTTTCAGTACTGATACTTGAATTCAGGCCTAGGGAAGAGTTGAGAAGTTCATGCATAATTCACATAGGCAATGATCTTAAGGGTGCATGAAGTGTGACAATAATAATTATATTCAGGAACTGGAGGCATTGGGAAAGATCCAAGAATCAGTAGTCACATGGAAGATAGGATTCCAACAGAGCTCACAACATTTCTAACTATATACAAACAGGCCTTTATGAGCATATCAATTTCAGCTTATGAATGTGTGAATATGGTGCTCCACCCCCACCTCGGGGCTACATCTCAGGTCCTGGTATGGTCTAGCTCCTTAGTGGCTCACAGGCTGGTGTGCTCATGTGGACCCATTTGGCAGTTTGTTCTGCTAGGCCCTGAGTTCAACTTCCAGCACTGCCAAAAGGTTCATCCTGATGTGAGATGCCAAACCTTGCAGATGTTTTCCAATCCTGTGCAAGTCCTGGGTCACAGCTAGGATCTAGAAAGCATAGGCAACTCTATAGTCATGGGAATAGGTTGTCATCCATGTGAGCACAGTTATATATGTCATCCTATACTCAATGAAATACACAATACATAGATGAATTAGACACAAAATAAAAAGATTAACTACACTGAAAACAAGGTGCATACAACACCTATATGTAAATAGAGATCCTAGGTTTAAAAGAGGTGGGCTTGTCCAGTGCTGGGGCTTCAAATCAGGCCCAGTACCAGGCCTGACCTTTTAGTCTTCAAGGACAGTGAGCTTCACCTTCCCCCACAGTGCAACAGAGTTACCCAAACCTGAGTTCAAATCCCAGCTCTAGCATCAAAATGGCACAAATTCTGAGCTAGGGTTCTTCATTCATAGTTTTTTATTTTTTATTTTTTTAACCAGATCCAGGGCTTGAACTCAAGTCGTGGCAACTCTGCCTCAGCTCTGATCATCCTAGGCTGCAGACTCTGGATCCACAGCCAGTCCTCGAACCCTTGGACTCTGGGCTTTGCTGGAAAAAAAAACCTTCGAGGGGAAAAAAAGCAGAGGAAATTCCATCTGGCTCTTTTATGTTTATTTTCCTTTGCATGGTGACCATTCTGGGCCCAAACATGGCTGCCTGCAGAGTGAACATGACCTGGCATGGCTGAAGGCCTGCTGATTTTCTGTGGAGCCACAGGCTAACCAAACAGTGAAGGCCCTGAAGACGAATCCCAGTCAGCCCTGTTACGATGAGGGAATGGCTGGAGATCCTGGGACACTCGTTTCCAGACCTAGGAAGAGTCGTGGAATGCAATCAATCTCATCCTTGAATAAGTAGTTCCTGCTTGATGCGAGTAGGAAATGATAGGCAAGACTCATGGGGTATTGATTATGTTTAATGAAGAGTTGATGAAACATGACCATAATCATCACAGTCATGAAATGGAGGCATTGGGGAAGATCCAAGAATCATTAGTCACAAGGTAGATTGGATTCCACCACTGGTCGCCATCACTGTGGGGCTCATTCTCAGGTCCGGGGAATGGCCTAGCCCCTTAGTGGCTCAAAGGCTGGTGTGCTTACCTTGACCCATTCGCCTATTGGGCCTGCCAGTCCCCGAGGTCAGATCCCAGCACTGCCATTAGATGAGTCTTGATGTGAGAAGCCAATCTTTGCACCTGTTTTCTGTCCTGTGAAAGTACTGGGGCTCAGCTAGGATTCAGTATGCTGTATAGGCAACTCCATATTCACGGGAATCAGTTGCCATCCATGTCAGAACAGTTATAGCTGTCATCAAATGTAACAAAATACAAAATGCATCCATGACTAAGACACACAATATAAAGAATAACTACACTAAATGCATGATGCATTCCACATCTCTATGTACAGAGAAATCTTATGTGTAAAGCAGGTGAGCATATGATTTTTGCCAGTACTGGGGCTTTAGTTCAGGCCCTAGTCCTAGGACCTTGTAGTCTTCAAGAATGGTGAGCTTCACCTTCCCCCACAGTGCAACAAAGTTTCCCAGACCTGAGTTGGAATGTCAGAGGTGACAGAAAAATGGTGAAAATTCTGAGCCATGGTGTGTTATTATCATCATCATCATCATTATTATTATTATTATTATTATTACTATTATTGCCAAGCATGGGATTTGAACTCAGTTCATGACTACTCTGCCTCAGCTTCGATCACCTCAGGTTGGTGGGCTCCCATGGGCCCATAGCCGATCCTAGAATCCTAGGCTCTTACGTTTGCAGGAACAAATGACAGAAAATTGACAGAAAAAAATGTGGCAGGATGGATTTTTTATATTTTCTTCTTTTGCACGGTGACCATCCTGGGTCTGAATTACACGGCTGCAAAGGGTACTTCACCTTGCATTGGAGAAGGCTCAGGGGCTATCAGGGAAGAAATAGGCCCATGTGGCAGCATAGGCCCTGAGCTTGAATACTGGTACTGACACCTACCAGTTGGGGGAGATCCCAAGATACTTGTTCCTGTGCATGGGAATAACAATGAAATGTTAGCAAACTCATGATTGAATGAAAAGTTTCTGCTTGTATTAATCTAGTCCAAAATTAGATGCAATGATCCTAGGAGGATGATTCATCTTAATGAATGGTTTATTAAGCAAGAAAAGGATCCTATTCCTTCAACGGTGGCATAATAAATACCTAAGAGGTAGTAGCAATGTAGTTGATGTCATTGAATCCCAGGTAGATGTCTCTGGCACTCTGTACAAATATATATTTATTGGTGTTCTACCACCTGTCTATCCATGTATGGATATTTTGTTCACCCCTGTAGCTCAATCTCAGGGTCTGGAAATTCCCTGGCAGCTTCATTGGCTAGAGGTTGCCGTGTTGACACACCCATTCAGGGTCTGAATTGGGTCTGCCAGGCCCTGAGTTCAGATCCCAGCACTGGCAATAATTGGATCATGGAGAAAGAAGCTGAATGTGATACCTGTTTTCCTTTTCCCTGAGAGTCCTGGGTGTCACACATGATGGAGAACACATCTAAAAATCTAGATAATATGTGATGGGTTGTCATCAATATCATAAATGGAATATGTATCATCACAGTCAATAAAAAATCTCATATCTAAAATATACTTGGAACTCAAAAAATTAAATCCCCCAACAACAAATCCTCAAAGAAACAACTGCCCAATAAAAAAGTGGGCTAACAACTTAAAGAGAATTTTCTCCTAAGAGGAAAGAAGCATGGCCAATAGACACATGAAGAAATGCTCAACCTCCCTAGCCATAAAAGAAATGCAAATCAAAACAGCATTGAGATACCACCTCACCCCAGTTAGAATGGCTAGAATCAAGAACTTTAATAACAACAGATGCTGGAGGGGATGTGGACAGAAGGGAACTTTACTGCATTGTTGATGGGAGTGTAAACTTGTTCAACCACTTTGGAAAGTATTATGGAGGTTCCTCAAAAGACTCTACATAGATCTCCCCAATGACCCAGCAATCCCACTTTTGGACATTTACCCAAATGTTTACAAACAAGACCACACTAAAGCTACCAGCACGACTATGTTTATTGCAGCACTATTTACTATAGCTAAGATATGGAACCAACCCACATGCCCCTCAGTAGATGAATGCATCAAGAAAATGTGGTATATATAAACAATGGAATTCTATGCCTCCATCAGAAAAAATGACATTGCCCCATTTATTAGGAAATGGAAAGGCTTGGAAAAAATTATACTAAGTGAAGTAAGCCTGGTCCAAAGAAATATAGGTCCCATTGTTTCCCTTATTTGCAATATCTAGTATATGTCTGAGTCAAGCAGAAAAGGTCCGATAAGGTGATGCTAGGGAAATGAGCCCTAAGATATGTACTCAAATGTTTTTCTTTTATTTCTTGGGATTGTTTCTAACACATTTATAAGATTACTTTTTGTTGCTTTGTATGTGCCTTCCGCACAGTATAACCCCTGCTTTCACTGTATTTGATGTAGGTATAATTTGTGGAAGGGAAGGGGAAAAACAAATCGTTTAAATAGGGATAGAGGTGGACCCATTGCAACAATGAGATGTACAAGTCGTTATGTTGAAAACGAACTTTACAACTTTGGTGTGGCAGGGGCGGAGGGGGGGGCAGATCGGGGAGGATTTTGGGTGGGGGCTGGAAGGAAGATGGGAAGGGATGGGAAGGGGAAACAAAGGAGTAGGCTATAATGCTTGATAAGAAACGTACTCAATATCTTGACCATGTAGTTCTAACCCCTCTATACAGTATTTTCAAAATAAAAAAAAAAGGAAAATAAATGAATAAAACAGAAATACAATAAATAACCACAATAAACCGGATATAGACTGACCATCTATACGTATGTACAAATCCTACCTTTACAATGTATATAAATAGAATGTTTCCGGGTTGGGTACTTGAATTCAGGCCTAGGGACCAGGCCTTACTTTCTTGTCTTCAAGCATGGTGAGCTTCCCCTTCATCCACAGTGCTTCAGAGTTACCCAGACCTTAAGTTCAAATTCAAAGGTAGGAGAAACAGCGTTAATTGCAAGCCAGGGAGCTTTTTTTTTTTTTTTTTTTTTTTTTTTTTTTTTTTTTTTTTTGCTTTTTTTGGCAAACACAGTCTTGAACTCAGGTCATGGCAACCGTGCCTCAGCTTTCATCACCATAGGCTGGGGTGCAGCCCCTGGAAACACAGCCTATCCTGAGATCCTAGAATTCAGGCCTTGTGCCGGGGGAGGAGGGTGGGGAGGTGGGGGGTGAGGGCTGGGGATGAGGGGGGATGCACAGAAAAAAATGGTGGGATGGTGTTTTTTCATTTTCTTCTTTTGCACGGTGGCCATCTCGGTCTGAGTGATCCGGCTCCAAAGGATACTTCACCTTGCATTGCTGAAGGCTTGCAGGTTACTGGGGAAGCCATAATCCCGAACAATGATTAGCCAGGCACCAGTGGCTCTCACCAGTCCTCCTTGATACTTACAAGGCTGTGATAGGAGGATCATGGTCAAAGTCCCCCTAGGCAGGGAAGTCCTTGAGACCCCTGTCCAACCTCAATGCCAACAAAGTCAGAAGTAGAGCTGTGTGGCTTCAGTGGTAGAGGGCTAATCTTGAGCCAGATCAGCTCATGGACTGTGCCCAGATCCTGAGTTCAAGTTTCAGGACTGGCAACAAACAGACATAAAAAACAATCTGTGCAGCCATCTGGATAAAGCAGGTCTCCCTCTTGTCCCCAACTGGATTGGACATAGTTTCCTGGTAAAGGGTATGCTGTCATCTTGACTCCATCCATTATGTCTGCATCAAAGCATTCCAGGCACACCCCCATTCTTTCATGGTTCTTTTTGACCAATGGGATACAAGAATAGTTGCCACGCCCACATTCCATGCTTCCCAGTAGCACCTGGATTCCCTCTGTTGGGTGACACCACTACCAGCAGTTGAGGAAGGTAGAGGTGGCTGAGTGGTGAGCAAGAGTCTTCATGTGACTTTGAGGTAGAGTAGGAAATTACATCCTAGTCGGTGAGTGGGAGAAGAGAGGATTTCCTACAGCCTGGGAATGTAGCCAGTCCAACTTTCCCATCCCGGCTCTCAGATGTCTGAAACAATAAGACTCAATGAGAGAACTGTGGGCAAGAAACTGCCACAAGAACACCAGCAGTATCCTCCCGACAGACCTGAAACATTCAAGAAAACAAAGAATACGAAAAAGGAAGGAATCGCCAAGACAAACACTACTGGGGAGCCAGATTGAATGGAGAGTCGGGCCAAAGGTAATGCGGACCATGGACCTCCCCTGCCTTTGGACACAGTCACAGCCTCCAGGATCCAGAGTGTCAAGGGTCCCAATACCACCAAGGATCCACAGAGGTGCTACCCGCATGTAGTGCCCACCCTGGACCACAGAAAGAAGAAACCAGTTACTCTGTGCCATCATCCAACCACTGAAGTAGGGAAAGACAGACCCACAGGATCAATGGGAGTAAGAGAGGGAGAAGATAGCCCAGTTGTATGCAGCACCAAAAATGGAGGTAGAGATCCACAAAGCACCCATACAGCGGTTGGTTTCAGCAGAAAGCGATTTACAATGTGCACTGGTCCAAGTGCAGCAGGCCACTGATGACAGAAAAAGGGATCACAAAGCTCTCACCAGCTGCCTGCAAGCTAAAGAGTTGCCCATGGCAGAGCTGGAGATAGCGGCTTCTGTGATCAGTGCTGCAAAGAAGGAGACCAAAATGTTCTTCGAACAGCTGAATGATGTCACCCTTCAGCTCTAGGAAAAGACCAGAAGCTAAGATGTCCTGGAGCAAGTGAACACAGAGTTGCAGGAGAAGCTGGAAGTGCTGTGGATACAGAGGAGCAACGTGAAGAAGAGAATATGCAAGTTCCAACAAGCGCTGGAGGGGCATGGGGTACTAAAGAGACTACTGGACAACCTGAGCTGGCTGGTGACCACAGCGTATCTGGAGAGAGAAACCTTCATGTAGGACGTGTGCATTGAGAGTTCCGCACGGAGTGAGGAGACATGGCGGCTGACCCAATGGCTGAACCAACTGACAGAAGAGAAGGAATGAGGGTCAAGGCATGTGTTGGACCTAGGGAATGAGCTGCAGGAACTGAGAAGGAAGCTGGTAAAGCCACAGCCCCCCGCGGGACCATCTCAGGCCAAGTGGCATCTGCGAGCCCAGGCCTACAGCAAGGAGATGGAGTTGAAAAACCTGGAGGAACAACTTCACATCCAGGTCCAGGAAAGCCAGTCTCCGTCTTCAGAACATGGAGCAGCAGGAGCAACTGCTGAGACTGGAGGAGAAAGCCTAGGATCAGCACGAGATCCCTGAGACCCCACGATGAGCATGTGTGTGGGATGGACAACCGGAAGAAAAGCTGGCTCTGCTGTGGGAAGCTCTACAAAGGGTGAGCAGTGAGAAGGAGGAGCTCGCCAGCATCCTGAACTCAGAGCAGCAGATGAAGAAACATCTGCGGGAACAGTAGGACTGCTAAGAGGAGAAGATAGGAAAATCGGTAGTAGTGGTTGAGAGAGAGAGCCAAGCAGCTCAGGAGCAGCAGGAGCAGTCCCTGGGAAAGTGCAGGAGTTCAGAGCCTCCTGTGAATGGCACATCTCCTCCAATGAGCGGCTGTGCTCTGAGAAGGAGGCCCTGCAGCAGCACTTAGAGAGGCAGATCCAGCTGCTGGAGCAGCTGAAGCAAGTGAAGGACTCAGCAAACTGGAGTGACCAGGTGGTGTCCCCGAAGTGGCAGGACACTCTCAAGTGCCTGGAAGCCACCAGATCACAGGAGGAGTGCCTGCAGGCCCAGGTGAGCTTCCTGGCTTTCCCTGTGCAAGGTGAAGGCATGAGCCCTGTAGAAACAAAAGATAAGGAGGCGATTCTCTGCCCCCCGCCCCCCATCGCGATGTGACCATCACAGAGGATGGAGATGTTCCCCAGACCAAGAGTGACATGGCCCTGAGAGTTCTCTTGGAGGATGAGATCCACAGGGGGAAACTCCTGACACAACAATGGCAGGCCAGCTGCAGTCGCCCCTTGGCCGACCCAGCAGCTCAGTGCCAGACTGAGCTGGAGCCACAATGCCTCAGCCCCATGAGCTGCCACCATAGCATGTTTGGGGATGGGAAGCAGGACACATGGGCATCTGAAAAGAAAATCTGCTTTGTCCATGACCTGCCTGATGAGATGGACTTCGAGAGTCCAGGAGGTGAGTTCCCCCATTGATGCAGCCATCTGTCAGCAAACATCCGAACTATCGAGGAGTCCCTCATGGTGTGTAAAGAGCAGATGTTGGTCCTGAATGAGCTGTGTTGGGACAAAGCCCAGTGCATGCACTCGCTGTCCTAGGAGATGCTGGAGAAGAGGAGAGTGCTGTGGGAGCTGCTGTCACTCCTCGCAAGGGAAAGCACAGACAGCAATCTCCAGATGCCAGCACAAGCTGAGCCCCCCACCACCAACACTGCTTCAGAGGCCACAGGGCCTGTGGTGGGTGAAATGAGGGAGGAGCAGAAAGGTTATGAAGAATTGCAACTTAAACACAGCATGGAAACTGCCAGAAGAGAGGAAAGAGTTCCCGACCCCTTAGTGGACTCCCCTAAGGACCATGTCCTGCCCCAGATGCCCCACATCTAGATCAGCCCACAGCTCCCAGGCTCAGGGGAGGAGTGCTCCCTCACTTTCTCCTGTAGACTGATGCAGATGATGACTCTCTATGTGACATACTGACTCTCAAAAGCCTTGGCAGCCACCAGAAGTAGGTGGCCAAGTGGCTTTCTCTCAGGCCTCCATCTGCCAGGAAACAGGAAGGAAAAACTGGGGGTAGGTAGGGCAGAGGCTGCAGGGAGTTGGCCCAAACTCAAGGGACATTTAATGGCCCATTGGTGGCCAGGAAAGAGACCCATGTTATGCTTATCACAAAGAATAAATTGTTTTCAAACCAAAAAAAAAGGCCTAAAAACAAAGATTTGTTCTTCCAGCCTTGGGGCTTGAACCCATGCCTATCCACTGTCCCTGAGCTCTTTTTGATCAAGGCTAGTCCCACCTCCCCTTCCACTTTCTCTGTGTGGAATAGAACCCAGGGCTTCAGGCATGCTAGGTGAACACTCTACCACTAAGCCACATTCTCAGCTAGGATGATTCTCCCCCCTCCCAAACCCATATGGCCATTCCTCAGATAAATAGATAGTAAGGGCTAAGATGAATATGAATCACAAGGCTGGTTCACACCAAAATATTCCTCCGCCCCCTCTTCCCACACTCTTAGTTGAAGTTTCTCTTCTACCATTGAGGGATGAGAGAGAGAGAGGGGAGTCCCAAGAGAGTACCAACAACAGTGGCCCCCTGAGTCCCACATCCTCCCCCACACAAGTAGTCCTTCAGATTCCAATCTTATCTGACTCAATGTGAAGTCTACACTGTCTCCCCACCACTGCAAGGCTCAGGAAGAAATCAAGGTCAGCCATGGCCTCAGCCTACACCCAAGGTGGAAGCTTCTAGTCCCAGACCTACTCCCACCTCTGACTGCCCCTAGTTAGGCCACACCCACCACTCACCACTATGTTGGTGGTGATGACCTCATGGATGGATTCCAGGAAGAAGGACTATGGCAAAAATCAGAAGCAGCCAGGTGAGCAGGGCAGAAGGAGGTGGGAAGATTGCTCTGGGATCTTCCTTGGAGCCCTCCCATCCAGCCTGACCAATGCTGACCCAAAGCATGGACAAGGCCAGGGGGTGAGACGAGATGGAGGAGCATAAGAATAAAGGAGGTACTTCTTTGTCTTAGAGGACTTGATTAATTCCAATTATAACTAATTCCAATTATATTTGGCCCATGCCAATCCCAAAGACAGCATGCATTACCTCTCCTTGTTGTTGTTGGGTGTGAGCACTGTCCTTGAGCTCTTTTTCTCAAGGCTGTCACTCTACCACTTGAGCCACAATGGCACTTTTTTTTCTGATGGTTCATCAATAAGAGTCTCATACACTGTCCTGCCCAGACTGGCTTGGCACCATGATCCTCCAGATCTCAACTTCCTGAGTAACTAGAATGACAGGCATGAGCCACCAGTGCCCAGAATGTGATGCCTTTTGAAGGAATCTTGGCTAGTCTGTAAAGGAGCCCCAAAGGGCCTGGATAGACCATAACCCAATCAAGGCGCTGTGATGGGGGAAGGTTGACCTTCTGGCCATTCTGTTCCCCCAAAATTGAAGATGCCAAGTGATGTTGTATGCACCAAACACCTAGGCCAGCAGCCACCAGGCTTATTGTGGAAAAAGTAGAAAATATCCAAAGACTGCAGTGTAGAAATCTCTGATTTTGCATGCATGTGGTGTGTGCATGTGTGTGCGTGCGTGCGTGTGTGTGTGTGTGTGTGTGTGTGTGTGTGTGTGTGTGTGTGTGTGTGTGAACTCAGGGCCTAGGTTCTATCCCTGAGTTTTCTTGCTCAAGTCTAGTGCTTTGCCACTTGAGCCACAGCCCCACTTGCTTTTGGTTGGTTAATTGTTGGTAAGAGTCTCAAGGACTTTCCTCTCCAGGGTGGCTTTGAATCATAATTGGGGCCCCCAGGGAAGCAAGAGTAAACACAACTCCCAAGTACTATCCCTATGGTGGGCTACTCCTGCCCCCTTGTGGCTACACAAGGAACATGCGGCCCCATGCCATTATCCTCTAGAGTTCAATTTGGGGAAGTGACCAGAGCCATGCTGACTTTTGCTCACCCTGATTGCTGATGCCAGAGCAGGTCTGTTCAACACGAGGCCAAGAAAGCTCCAGGAAGCCCAGCTTTCCAGGGACACAAGGGAGAGGTCAGCTCCAGGTTGACTAAGAACCTTTGCCCAGGGATACCCCAACTTGTCCTTACTTATCACCATAAGACCTGTGAAAGAAAAACCCCCAAAAAACAAAATTGGATCTGTGCCTCCATGTAGTAGAGCTCTAGCTTTGAACCAAAGAGCTCAGAGACAAGGCTCCCAAGCTTTCAATTCAAGACCCCCAGCTGACCTTCCCCCATAAAACACAGGCTGTCTAAATGTGAACTAGTAGGATTTGTGCAGTGTTTCTGAAGAATGGTTATACTGAAGAAAGCACCTTAATTCTAATGACAGCTGAACTTGTGACATACAGCTATGTGCTGAGTCCTTCACAGAGTGCTATTTGCTGGGTCCTTCCCACATGGGGGTTTTGTGCTGAGTCCTCAAAAAGGTGCTGTTTGGTAAGTCATCCCAAAGGGTGCTATGTGCTGAGTCCTTGAGAAGAGTGGACTGTCCTGGGTTTTTCAATGGGTGCTGTATGCTGAGTCAATTACACAACATATTGTATGCTGAATCCTTCAAAGGGTGTGGTGTGCTAATGCATCCCGAAGAGTCCTGCTATTTGCTGAGCCCTTGCGAAGAGAGGGATGAGGTGTTTTTTGAGTGCCATATGCCGAGTCCTTTACACAGGGTGCTCTGGACTGTCCTTCAAAGGTTGCTGTGTGCTGACTGCTTCCACAGTGTGGTATGTGTTGAGTCCTTCAAAATTGTTCTGTGTGCTGAGTTTTTTGAAGGATGCTGTGCACTGGGTGTTTTACACAGTGTGCTTCAACACAGGGTGTGATGAGTCCCTGGGAAAGAGTGCTATGTGCTGAGTTTTTGAAAGCATGACATGCACTGAGTCCTTTAAACTGGGAGCTATGGACTCCCTCCTTCAAAGGGTGGTGTGTGCTGAGTACTCTACCCAGCATACTACATGGTGAGTCCTTCAAAGGGAGCTGTGTGCTGAGTCATTTACACAGGGTGCTTTGTGCTGATTTTGGAAGAGTGCTTTGTGCTGAGACATTCCAAACGGTGCTATGTTCTGAGTTCTTGAGAGATGGTTATCCCCAACACACACACACAAACACAAACACACATACACACACGAGTGTCACCATGCACCTGCTTGGTGTGTGGAGTGGAGGGGGATGGAGGAGAGTCTCCTCCAGCGGTGGGGCTGAGGGGAGATTCGATCCCTGGACCAGTACTGGGGGTGGGGGGTTGGTGCTGAGCTGAGGTAAGGCTGCAATTGCCATGGTCTAGAAGCCTCAGGGCCCAGTCAGGGCTGCAATTGTGGCCAGGGTTGGGGGCGGGCCCAGGGGAGAAGGGGGTGGGGCCCAGGAGCACACTTTGGTGGCAGCAAAGGCCAGGAGCCCATGGGGGCAGGGGTGTGTGTGCAGCAGGGGCAGGGTGGCCCAGGAGAGGAGTGTGGGGCCCAGAGAGAGCTGGGAGAAGAGTGAGCACAAGCACTAGCACCCATGGAAACGGCTTCAGTGGCTGGTGGCTGCTCTGATCATAGTGTGGGTCCTGGGTGGGAGCGCAGAGCATGCAGAGCCTGCATGGCAGGCCCATCGCCACATGCAGCCCCTCGGAGGCGCCCAGCCATGGTGGCCCTGAGTCTGAGGTCCCGGTGCAGGGAGCACCGCAGAGGCAGTGGCTGCAGAGGTGGGAGCCACAGGTTAGGAGGCCGCTGAGGCTGCGGTGGTGGCTGAGGAGGAGCAGAGGCTGTGCGCAACTCCACCACGTGCCCATGCTGCTTTTCAAACATGGCGCTGCTGGCTCGGACCCAAGGAGCCTCTAGCAGTCATCTGGCGGAGCTGTTGTGCCCACAGACTCTGGGCGCGCACCCGGAGTCTCAGCCTACAGCTTCTCCCAGCAGTTCACGTGAGTTGCCGACCTGCGCTCCCGCACTCCATGACCTCCCCCCCTAAACCCCGTCCCTCACTCTACCCTTCCTCCCCACCCTCGCGAACCCCGACCCTTGCCTCTTGCCTCCCCCTTCCTTTCTGCCTGCGCCTCCTCCTGTGCCCCACAGTCTGTCCTGGCTGTGCCACAAATGCACCCCAGGGGTGGGGGTGGAGGTGGGTGTCCACCCGGGGATCCCACCCTCATCCCTAGTGGCCAGTGTTCCAGGAAATGGGGAGCTGCAGGGATGGGGAGGTGGGGGTAAAACAGAGCCCCTGGCCTGGAGCAGTGGGAGCCACACAGCTGTGCATCTGCACCCTTCCTCTCCCTGGTGGGTACCTGGTGGCTTTAGTCAGAGGTGGGGAGCTGCACCTCCACTCCTGCCTTCTCAGTTCTTTTCCCTTTTGCTGGGCAGGGGGGTGTTGAATGCAGAAGATAGACCCCGTTGTTGTGTGAGCCCTGTCTTCTGTGCTCAGTCACCCTTTCACCTGAGGACATTCCCAGAAGAGCCCACTAGAGAGGTGAGGGCACTGGGGTCAGATAGAAGGTGGGTATTTGGGAGGGAAACACACCCCCTCTGACACACATACAACCGGCCTGCACCCCCAAACCCAGCATTCAACAGTTCTGACTGGGTGATGACATTTCCCAGTTCTGCCAGCTTCTTCTAGTGATCCCAGTCCATCCATGAAAGAATGGTTTTGGATGCTGGTGACAAAGTCTGACGTGTAGGGTTACATTTGGTTTGTGTTTTGATGAGTTGGGTTTTCCCTTGGTATAAGAAGGTGGCTGCATGAGGAGGCTACAATGCTTGATAAGAAATGTACTCCTTATCTTGCCCATGTAATTATAACCCCTCTGTACAGTATTTTCACAATAAAAAAAGAAAGAAAGAAAACAGCTGACAAAAAAAAAAAAGGTTGGGTATAGCCAGGCGCTGCCAGTGGCTCATAACTGTCATCCTAGCTACTCAGGAGGCTGAGATCTTAGGATCACGGTTCAAAGCCAGCTTGGGCAGGAAAGTCTGTGAGACATTATCTCCAATGAACCACCAGAAAATTGGATGTGGTGCTGTGGCTCCAGTAGTAGTGTGCACACCTTCATCTGAAGAGCTGAGACTCTGCTGGCAGGCTCAAAGTTCAAACCCCATAACCTACAACCAAATAAAAGGTAGCTGAATTTTCTGCATAACAGTGTGTACAGTAGAAATGCCATGATGTGTTGTGAACCATTCCAGACATGTGAGAGGCTCTGAGTTTTGTCTACAGTTGGTCTGATGATGGTAGTGCCATCATCTCTGGGTGGAATATTCAGGGTGCTCAGGGACTGCTGAGGCTTTGGGCTACCATTGTCTGTGTATCTGTGTGTTCGTGTGTCTTTTGTCTGTGTGTGTCTGTGTCTGTGTGTTTGGATGTAGAAGACCTGGGCCTTGAACTCAGGGTCTAGGTGAAGTTCCTATGCTTCTGTGCTCAAAGCTAGTGCTCTAACACTTGAGCTGCAGCTCCATTTCTGGCTATTTGGTGGTTCATTTGAGATAAGAGCCTCACAGACATTTCTGTGCTGGCTGGCTTTGACCTCAGCCTCCTGAGTAGCTAGGATGAAAGGACCAGTGACATATTTGTGTGTGTGTGTGTGTTTTCCTCATCTTTCTCTGTCCCCTTCCTGGGTGCCTGTCTGCCTCTTTCTGACCTCGGATGGTGCCCCTCCTCCACACCGACCTTGCCTCCTATCTGGGTCTACAATGAGTCCTAAATTGCCAGAGACTTGAGTTCAAGTTTTTCTTGGGGGCTCAAGTCCAGCTGTCCAAATCTTTGGCCGCCTCCAGGGAATTCGGGGTCAACCGGGCCAGCTGCAATAGTCTTCCTGTCTCTGGGTGGGGAACTCAGACATGGATGTCCTGCACTTTTCCTCAGCTAGACCTCTGGCTGCATGTCCCTCTCAGCAGGCTGGCTTTGGAGTGGGGGCAGGGGGTTGCCGGTGGCTCTGGCCAACTCCAGATTGATAGCGGACTGAAGGCCGCCCAAGCAAGGAGGATTCCGGGCTGCATTGGACGTGAGGCCAAGGTGGCTTGGAAGTGTCTGTTGGTGTCTAGGAAATGTCAACATACTTTATTGCAGGCAAGTCTATCTTCTAGTCCCCGCTGGGCCTTTCCAATCCTTCTAGAGAATTATGGATGCCCAGAATACAGAGGCACAGACTTTAGATTCCAGGGCCAGGGAATTCGAGGAGGAGAGACTGGTATGGCCAATACCTCAATGTTCTGGGGCATTAGCCTTGACCTGGGTATGCCCCCCTTGTGTACATTCACTTCTTAACCCAGAGCTGGCCAGAAACAGGCCACTTGTGGTGGTGCTGTAGAAGTGGCAGGAGTGGAATTGATATCTAGGATGACCAAAATCTCCATTGATGGCCTGAGGGAGGGGCGGGGGGAAGGTGTCTTTAAAAAAAAACCTCTTAGAGCTGGAACTCAGGGCCTAGGCACTGAGCTTCCTTTGCTCAAATCTAACACTCTACCACTTGAACCACAGCTCACATTTCATCTTTTTCAGTAGTTTAGTGGAGATAAGTGTCTCATGAATTTCCTGCCTGGGCTGGCTTCAAGCTGCCATCTTAAGAGCTCAGCCTCTTGAGTAGCTAGGATTGCTGGTATGAGCCACTGGCACCTGCAAAGGATGTGTGTGTGTGTGTGTGTGTGTGTGTGTGTGTGTGTGTGTGTGTGTGTGTGTGTGTGTGTGTGTGTGTGTGTTTGTGTGCGCGTGTGTTTACCAGGGCTTGAACTCAGATCCTTGGTGGTATCCTTTTTCTTGTTTGCTCAAGGCTCTTGCTCTACCACTTGCACTACAGTAGCTCTGCTTCCCAGCTTTTTGGTCATTCATTGGAGATAAGAGTCTGCCAGGGCTTGAACTCAGAGTCTGGGAATGTTCCTGAGTTTCTTTTGGTCAAAGCTAGCACTCTTATCACTTAAGCCACAGTGCCACTTTTGGCTTTTTCTGTTTCTGTGATACTGAGGAATCAAACCCAAGGCTTCCTGCGTGCTAGGTAAGCACTCTACCACTAAGCCACATTCACAGCCCAAGGCTCACTTCTGACAGGAACTATGAGGGTGGTATTTATTGGCTTACCCCTTTTGGTGCAGAAATCGCTGGCTATTTCATATCTTTGCCAAGATTTGGGACCAGCCTGTGACTCGACAATGAGGAATGGTGAATGAGGGATAGCCACCAGCCTCCAGAGGAGTAGGCTCACATATCCTACAGAGGGATAGAGAATATGGAGCCAGAACTTTTTTTTTTTAAATTTTATATTATTTTATTTGAGAACATACTGTACAGAGGGGTTACAATTACATGGGCAGGATAATGCATACATTTCTTACCAAGCATTGCAGCCTCCTCTTTTGTTTACCCTTCACCTCCCGTCCCAGCCTCCCCCCTCCCCCCCACCCAATCATACCCCCCTCCCCCCCCAACACCGACATTGTAAAGCTGGTTTTGACATGACATTTTGTACTTCTCATTGTTGCAACAGGTCCACCTGAATCCTTAAACGACTTGTTTGTCCCCATCTCCTCCACATGTTATACTGACATCAAATATAGTGAAAGCGGGGGTTACACTGTGGGAGAGGGACATACAAAGCAACAAAGAAATAATCTTATAAATGCATTAGAAACACATGCATGAAATAAACGAAAACATTAAAATACATATTTAAGGGTTCATTTTCCTAACATCATATTATCAGACCTTTTCCGCTTGAACTCCTACAGCGTAGGAACTGTGGTCTCCCTGGAGGCAGTGGCTGGTTGCTAGGTGTCCTGATGGGACATCTCAGCCAGAACATAAGGCACTTGTTGCACAGCCCAGGCAATGCCGGCGGGGCTTCAGTTATTAAATGGCAGAGAAGGATGCTTTGTTCAAACTGCTGGCTCAGACTTAGGATTCTCTGAGGACTTGCCCAAGTTGGGGGGATGGACATGGGAAACCTGCTGAATGCCCATCATCCATACATCATCCATCCATACACAGAGACATGGAGGTATTTCCTCCTTTTTTGGGGGGGAGCTTGAGGCAGGTCCAGGGTTGTACTATGAACCTAAGCCTGTCCTTGAGCTCCTTTTGCTCAAGGATAGCACTCTGCCCTTGAGCCACAGCCCCACTCATGGTTTTTTTCCCCCTGTGATCTCTTAGAAAGAAGAGTGTTGTGGACTTTCCTGCCCCAGATGAATTCAAATTGGCATTCTCTACATCTCAGCCTCAGGAGGAGTTAGGGTTATAGGCAGGAGCCACTGACACCTGGCTTTCTTTTCTTCTTGTTGTTCTCTTTTTTAATCGTGACAATCTGAAATCTTCACGGTGTCATTCAAATGGTTTGCATTCAAAGTAATCTACCCAGGCATAGAATTCAAATGTTATAACTACCACCCACAAATGGAGGGAGATCTTGATGAACTAATTCCTGTTCATGTGAATGCTAATGGAATGTTTAAAAAGTAATAATTAAATTTGCAGTTAATTCAAGATTCTATTTTATAGTGCCACACAAAAATTACTGGATTTATATTTTCATTCTAGCACCATGGTATAATTAAGGATATTGACTAATTTTTAATTAATGCTTTTATAAATATTCAACCATGATACTTCATTAAATGGAGTCATAATTTAGTAACTAATAATTGGTAAGAACATATACATAATTTAATAATATCCTCACATTCTCTCTTTGTATATGTGTGTATATATATATACATATATATGCAGGTATATATGTATGTATATATAATATACATATATATGTATATAATATGAATCTACACATCTATCTATTGGGCACTACTGTGGCTTGATTACAGGTCCTCAGAATTTCCTGGATGCTCAATTTGCCAGAGGCTGGTGTGCTAAGACTGACTCCATTTATGGATTGGGCATTGTAGGTAAGTTGAAATCCCAGCATGGCTAAAAATTTATTTGTGGAGTAAGAAGCCAATTTGATACATTTTTTTCCTTCTCTGTGAAAATCCTGGGTCAATACAATGTATAATCCATATGCAAATATATCTTAGGTGATAGATATAATAAAGGAAATGTTATATGTGCAATAATAATAAATAAATAAGGGTAACAAATGTCATATGCAGTAGAACCCATATATGTAAATAGATCTCATATATATGAAGATTATGTTTTCCAGTGCTGGGGCTTCAATTCAGGCCCTGGGAACTGGTCTGAATTTCTTTTTTCTTTTTTTCTTTCTTTCTTTCTTTCTTTTTTTTTTTTTTGCCAGTCATGGTGCCTGAAATCTGGGCCTGGGCACTGTCCCTCAGCTCTTCAGCTCAAGGTGAATGCTCTACCACTTGAACCACTTCTAGCTTTTTCTGCTTATGTGGTGCTGAGGAATTGAACCAAGGGCCTCATGCATGCAAGGCAAGCACTCTACCACTGAGCCACCTTCCCAGCCCCATGAATTTCTTGTCTTCAAGGACGGTGAGATTTCCCCTTCACACACAGTGTCTCAGAGTTACCCAGACCCTGAGTTCAAATCCCAGGCCTGATAGAAAAATGGTGCAATTTCCTAGCCAGGGTCTCATTGTTATTATTACTTTTTTTTGGCCTAGCACAGGGCTTGAACTCAGGTCTTCACATCTCTGCCACAGCTGATCATTGGATCCTACCACCCTACTTCATTTTCGGAGCTGGCAAAAAAATATAAATAAATAAAAAGGAGAAGGATAAAACTGAGAAGTTCAAGAAGGTGGTTTTACTTTTTTTTCCTTTGTATTGTGACAATCCTGGGTCTAAATGACAAGCCCCAGAATGTGTACATGACATTGCATTGCTAATGTTTCGTGGGCTATTAGGGAAGCCTTAGCTGAAACCAGCAACTTAGGCCTGGAGGAATCTTAGAACTGCCACTAATGAATGGTGGGAGGTTCTAAGAAACGCATTCTGATATACATTCGTACAAATGGAATGTTATAAAAGTAACATTTAAATTAGTAGTTAGTGTATGATTATATTCTAAAATTGTACACAACAATTATTCTACATTAACTAATTTTCAATTAATGTTTTATTATGTATTCAATCATGATACTTAAAAAAGGAAGGAATAATTTAATTGCCAAGAATTGGTAGTAATATCATATATGCAGTTTCACAATATACAGATATCTCTTGTTTTATACATATACATCTATCTATCTATTTATCTACCTATCATCTATCTATCTATCTATCTATCTATCTATCTATCTATCTATCTATCTATCTATCTATCTATCTATCTATCTATCTATCTATCCATCTATCTATCTATCTATCTATCTCTATCTACCAATCTACACATTTATCTGTTTATACACTTGTCACTCCTGGGTCTCAGTGTTAGAGTGCTCACCGAGTATGTGCAAAGTCCTGGGTTCCATTCCTCACTACCACTTGCACAGAAAAATCCAGGAGTCATGCTGTTACTCAAGCAGTAGAGTACTAGCTTTGAGCATAAATGTTTAGGGACTGTGTCTGGACACTTACTCAAGCTGCGGAACTAGCACCAAAACAAAACGATAGAATGTTCTGACTACGAAGATATAAGGATAGGAGTGCAAATACATCATCGTAGAGCAAGCTAGGAGTCTGGTGCTGAGAGCTGCCATCTAACCTGACTTAGCCAGAGGTAAATTGCTTGCAAACCAGCTACACAGAACCAGATGCTTGTGGCTCGAACAACCCAGTCATCCAAGATACTGGGGGGCCGAGATCAGACACTGGTAGTTTTAAAATCCAGCCCTGACAGGAAGTCTGCAAAACTCTGAGCTGTGGCTCAAAGTGGTAGAGCTCTAACCTTGAGCAAATGATCTTAGGACAGTACCCCCAAACTTTCAGTGGAATCTCCATGGCTGAGTCCCCGCCCCCTCCAAAAAAATCCACCCCTCTAAATCATTAGATGTGAACTTTGTGAAGTTTTTTGACACTGATGAAAGCACCCTAATTCTAATGACAGCGTGTGGGATACAGCTATGTCATGAGTCTTATATGAGGAATGGTGTACATTCTTGCATTCTTGCATTTGGTCCTTGTAAGAGCTCCACAGATTATTGTGCATATGAGAACCTTGAGGCTCAGATATGTCCCCATGTCAGGGCCAAAATGATGTATGTACTGAACTCTAGTGAGTTTTCTCCTGCAGACAATTGTTTTGGTTTAATTTTCTTGGTCATGAACCTTGAACTCAGGGCCTATCCCACTGACTCTTCACTGTTGGGCTCATGGTTAGCACCCTACCAAGGGCACCCAAGGACACCCGTACAAAAGTGTTACAGTCTAGGCATCTGTGGCTGATATCTGTCATCCTGCCTACTTTGACACATTTTTTTTCCTTCTCTGTAAAAATCCTGGGTCTCAGTATGAAGTATAATCCATATGCAAATATATCCATGTGATAAGATGCAATAAATGAAATAAATGTTATATATGTAATAATACAAAATAAAATAAATAATGAATAAATAAGGGTAATAAATGTCAAATGCAGTAAGCCCATGTATGTAAAAAGATCACATATATGAATATTAATTTTTTCAGTGTTGGTGCTTAAGTTCAGGCCTGGAAACTGGTCTGAAATTCTTGTCTTCAACAACAGTGAGCTTCCACTCTTCTGCAGTGTCACAGAGTTACCCAGACCCTGAGTTCAAATCCCAGGCCTGCCAGAAAAATGGAGCAAATTCCAAGTCACAGCCTTAATTTATTTTGTCCAGGCCCCGGGCTTGAACTCAGCTTGTGGCAATTCTGCCTCAGCTTTGATCACCCTAGATTGGGGTGCAGCCAATGGACCCACAGCACATCCTGAGATCCTAGGACCCGATTTCAAATCTCGGGACTGATAAAAAAAGGAGAAGGTCAGGGAAGGTGGCTCAGTAGTAGAGTGCTTGCCTTGAATGCATAAGGCCCTGGGCTTGATTCCTCAACACCACATAAGCAGAAAAAGCTGTAAGTGGTGCTATTGCTCGTGGTAGAACACTATTCTTGAGTGAATAATTGAGGAACAGTGTCCAGACCCACATTTCTGGCCCCACAACCAACAAAAAATAAAAAAAAAAGAAAGGGGGGGGGGAAGAAGAATAAGGCTAAAACTGGGAAGTTCCAGAAGGCGGTTTTACTTTGTTTTTTCCTTTGCATTGTGACCATCCTGGGTCTAAATGAAAGGGCCCGGAAAGAGTATGTGAGCTTACACTGCTGAAGTTTGGTGGGCTATCAGGCAAGCCATAGCCAAAACCAGCAACGTATGCCCAGGGTTCAAATTCCGGGACCGCCAACTACAAATGGCGGGAGAGCCTAAGAATCGCATTCTGACATACTTCCATATTAATGGAATGTTGTAAAAGTAACAATTACATTAGTAGCTAGTATATGATTATATTTTAAAATTGTAAACAATAATCATAGTACATTGACTATTTTTCAATTAATACTTTATTATATTTTCAACAATGAGAAATAAAGGAAAGAATAATTTAATTATGGATAATTGGTAGTAATATAGTATATGTAATTTAATAATATACATATCTTTCTTATTTTATACATATAGGTATATATATAAGCTATGTATATATCTATTTCTACACTTGTCACTCCTGGGGCTCAGTGATAGAGTGCTTGCCTAGTATGTATGATGCCCTGGGTTCGTTTCCACACTATCTCATGCACAGAAAAAGCCAGAAGTGGTGCTGTTACTCAAGCACCAAATAAAAGTTAGAATGTTCTAACTGCAACTATACAAGACCAGGACTTTAAATACTTCATGACAGAGCAAGCCAGGAATGTGAAGATGACGGCTACCATCTATCCTGACAGCCAGAGGTTAACAGCTGCAAACCAACTCCATCCAACCAGACGCTGCTGGCTCATCTCTAGCTGCTCAGGGGATGAGATCTGACACTGGTGGGTTGAAAACTCAGCCCTGGCAGGAAGTCTGTGAGACTCTGAGCTGTGGCTGAAAGTGGTAGAGCTCTAGCCTTGAGGAAAAGATCTTAGGACAGTACCCACAACCTATGAGTGCAATCCCTGGGTCTGATGATCCTTCCTCCCCTTCCCGCCCCCCACCCCCCGACTAACGACCCATCTAAACTATTAGATGTGAACTTGTGTGGTTCGTGACATGTTTCTGAAGGAATGGTGATACTGATGAAAGCATCCTAATTCTAATGACAGCTTGTGGGATACAGCCATATGAAGAGTCCTTCCTGGGGTGCTAGGTCCTTCACGGAGTGCTGTGTGCTGAGTCGTTCACTGGGTGCTATGTGCTGACTCCTTCACGGGGTGTATTCTTTCATCTGATCCTTGTTAGAGCTCCACAAGTAAGATGATTGTGCAGGTGAGAAACTTGAGGCACAGATATTTCCTAAGGCAGTTCCAAATTTATGAATGTATTGAACTCTATTGACTTGTCTTCTGCAGACAATTGTTTTGGTTTAGTTTTCTCCATCATGAACCTTGAACTCAGAGCCTAGACTCTGATTTTCCTCTTATGCTCATGGGTAGTACTCTACCACGTGGAGCCAAGGACCCCCTTGTAGCAAAGTGTCATGGGTTAGGTGTCTTTACTTGAGTTCTATCATTCTGCCTTCTCAAGAAGCTGAGGATCTGGGTTCAAAATTATCCCCCACAAAAGGTCCCATGACACTATCATCTCCTATTCACCACTTAAAAACTTGAAGTGGAAGCTGGGTGCTGGTGACTCATGCCTGTCATGCTAGCTACTTACTCAGCAGGCTGAGAGCTCAGGATCATGGTCCAAAGCCAGCCTGAGCAGGAGATTCCTTGAGATGTTATCTCCAATGAACCACCAGAAAACCTGAATGTGCTCTGTAGCTCAAGTGGTAGAGCTCTCCACTTGAGCTGAAGAGCTGAGTGACAGCACCCAGGCCCAGACTTCAACTCCTCCAACTTACAAGAAAAGAAAGAAAGAAACCTGAAGTGCAGTGCTGGGAATGGTTCTTAGGGGTAGAGTGCTTTGCATGTATGAAACCCTGGCTTTGAATTCTCAGTGGCACCTCACTAGAAAAAAAGTCTAAAGTGGTTCTGTGGCTCAAGTGGTAGAGTGCTATCCTTGTACAGGAGAAACTCGAGTACAGTGCTCAGGTCCTGAGTTCAAACTCCAGGACTGGTATATGCACACAAATTACCTCCCCCTCCCCCAGATACCAGAAGTGAAACTGTGACATCAAAGGGTAAAGCACTGGGAAATAGGCCCTGAGAGGAGACTTGAGCTGGTACAGCTTCTTTCCAGGCTTTGCCTTTGTTTTGGGGATTTTAGAAAAAAAACTTTTTTTTTTTTTTTTTTTTTTTTTGTCAGTCGTGGGGCCTTTACTCTGGGCCTAGGCGCTATCCCTCAGCTCTTCAGTTCAAGGCTAGTGCTCTACCACTCGAGCCACAGCAACACTTCCGGCTTTTTTCTTTTTCTTTATGTGGTGCTGAGGAATCAAACCCAGGGCCTCATGGGTGCAAGGCAAGCACTCTACAACTGAGCCACCTCACCAGCCCAGAAAAAAAAACTTTAAACAAGGTAAACTAGACCTTGGCTCCAACCAGCCCTGTTCCTGGAATGGAAAGAATGCCTCTAGGTCCCCCTCTCCTTAACAACCTAACTCACCTTGATTGTTGAGTGAAAGACTGACCCATAAAACAGATGGTTGTAATCTGACTCCAACTACCGGACACCACCTGCTTATGGTGGTAAACCCTGCCTTTCACACATGCTTACAGTAAACTCTGCCTATTAGCCACCTGTGTGTGGTCTGGTATGACCATGCAATCCTTTTGTTTGGTATGATCCCATTGGTCACCTGTGCATGACCAGGCTCGACCTCATGGATTTTGCCTTTAAAAACCAAAGAATGGGGGCTGCTCAGGGTGGCAGTATCAGATCCTGAGCCTGTGCTGTGGCCATGGCCAGTCAGTGTAGAAAACTTCTCAATACAGTTGCTTCTTTATTAACAACTTAGTTGCGGTGGGATCTGTCACTCCAGATGACTAGGTGGGTTTGCCTGCCTGAGTAGGGGACTTCCTATTACACATTGAGCTTCTGTTCTGAGCTCATGGTCAGTACTCAGGCCCTGTGTTCAACCTGTAAACCTATCCACCCAAGGACCAACTAGGAGAGGTCAAAGGTTTCCAAACCTGATGAGCTCCACCAGCCCTACATAACGGAACATTGTGATTTGGCAAATGTGCTTAGATGTGATTTTGCAAATGTGCTTAGATGTAGCAAACTTCCAAAAACCGAGGTAGGCACCGTTGCCAATAATGAATCACTGCATTAGGTTCAGCTCCCTAGTTGTCTGCCAGAAGGAATCTTGAATTAATTGTAGCAGTTTGTTTCAACACTGGAACACAGTCTAACAAAGACAGGATAAGTGCAGGGAACATGGCCTGCCACGGGAGGTGGCACAAATGAAGGCTTCCTGTCAAAACAGAGCACTGGGGAGAGAGATATCTTGGGGTCCAAACGGCTTTTTCTCCGGGTCTTCAGAGCTTGCCCATACTCACCATCACTAGTTGGCCTGGATAGAGTTGTTACAGAGCTGTACAGGAGTTAGACCTTTTGTCTGCCTGTTCCAACAATGAGGCAGACTTCCTCCAGCAACCTGGGTGTGGAGAAACCCTCAGGCTACACTGTGAACAGGGAGGGGTGTCCTGGAACATGCACTGTCTTGAAAGCACCCTCTGTGCTATGAAATCATTCTATGCAAAGCAAATTTCCTAGCTGGGTGCCTTTCTTCACAGCAACTCTGGATGTTCACCAATAGAAATACATTCACACATACACAGACACAAGGAGTTACTGGCTGTATTTTTTTTGGGGGGATCAGGTCCTGTGGTTTGAACTGTGAGCTTAGACATTGTCCCTGAGCTCCTTTTGCACAAGGAAGCACTTTAATGTGCCTTAAACCATGATACATCATTAATTGAAGGCATAATTTAATGTCAAATAATTATTAGTAATATATTACATGTAATTTAATGATATATAGACATCTCACATTCTATATAAATATATTTATATATTTAAATATCCACTGGAATATACATATACATCTCTTTCTCTCTCCCTCTCTATGCCTATATATGTATTTGCAGCAATTATGCATCTATCTATTTATATATTGGCCACTCCTGGAGGTTAAACTTAGGTCCTGGGAACTCCCTGGCAGTGAATTTGTTTGAGGCTGCTGTGCTTACATTGATCCCTTGATGAATTGGCATTCCAGACCCTGAGTTCAAATCCCAGCAGTGCCAAAGACAATAGGTGGGGTAAGAAACCAATGTTGACCTGTTCTGCTGTCTGTGAAAATATGGTTTCCTAAGTACAATATGTAATACCTATGCAAATACATATATATGATGTATATTATAAATGTATATAAATATAATATTGCCATTCCTGGGTCTAGAATTCATGCCCAAGGAAATGCTCTTGACTTTCTTTTATTCAAGGAGGGTGAGCTTCCACTTCACCCACAGCAAAATAGAGTTACCCAGGCCCTGATTTCAAATCCCAGGTATGGCAGATAAAATGTCCCAAATTCCAAGCTAGGACCTTAACTTTTTTGGGGGGAGGAGCAGGCACAGGGCTTGAACTCAGGTCTTCACAACTCTGCCTCAGCCTAGATTACCCTAGGCTGGGGTGCAGCTTTTACACCCACAGTTGATCCAAGGATCGTAGGACCCAATTTCAACTCCCAGCACTGGCCAACAAACAATCAAACAAACCAAAATGGAAGAGGAAAAACCAGAAAGTTTTACACAACAGTTTTACCTTTGTTTCTTTTGCACAGTGACCATCCTGGGTCTCACTGACTTGGCTTGAAAATTGTGCATGACTTTGCATGGCTGAGGCTGGTGGGCTGTCAGTGAAGCCTGAGGTTAATGCAGACAACTGGGCCCTGAGTTGGATCCTGGGAGTCCCACATGCACATGGTTGAAGATCCTAGGAAACTGGTTCCTATTTTTAGGAACACTAATAGAATGTTTCAAATGTGCTAATTGAATTACTAATTAACTAGTCTTTCTAATATAAGATTGTATACATTAAATATAGGTCATTGATTAATTTAATTAATACTTTATTAAGTCTTCTACCGTGATTAATTAATGGAGGAATAATTTTAGACCAAATAATTAGTAGCAATAGAATATATAAAAGTAAGATATAGACATCACTCTTTATATAGAGTTATACACTAGAATCTACATAAATGTCTATCTGTCTCTCTTTGTATATGTTTATAGATGCATATACATATGTAAATACACACACACTGCATTTTACACATCTATGTGTTTATATATTGGCCACTGCTAAGGCCAAATTTGACCGAAAATTCCATTTGCATAAGACAGGTGTGCTAACATGACCCGCACCCCATTCATGAAGTGGGCTTTCTAGGCCCTGAGTTCAAATCACAGAACTGCCAAAATTTAAGTAATCCTGGTGGAAGAAGCCAAATGTCGCACTTGTCTTCCTTATTGGTGAAAGTCCTGAGTCTCAGGAATGAGGTATAGTACATTGGCAAATCTATATCTTATGTAATAAGACGTAAAAAAAGTTATGTGTGTAATCATACTCACTAAAATACATAAGAAATAAATAAAACACAAAATAAAATGAATAACCACACTAACTGCAATATGCAGTAAACATATGTATGTAAATATGAATCCTGTATTTAAAATGCATACGAATATTATTATTGCATGCGCTAGGACTTGAATTCAGGCCCTGGGACAGGCCTGACTTTCTTGTCTACCAGCACAGTGAGCTTCCCCTTCTCCCACAGTGCTGTAGATGTACCTAGGCCCTGAGTTCAAATCCCAGGACTGGCAGAAAAGATGGCATGAATTCCAAGCCAAGCAGCCTCATAATTTTTAAAATATTTTAATGTGTTCATTTATTTATTTATTTATTTTTATTTTGTCAAGCACAGAGCTTGAACTCAGGGCATGGCAACTCTGCCTCAGCATCGATCACTCCAGCCTAGGGTGCAGCCACTGGACCCACAGCCAAACCTGAGTTCCCGGGGCACAAATGCTCACAGGAATAATAAATACATAAAACAACACAGAAACAAAGAAGAAAAACCTGAAACTGGCAGATGGCTGCCAGTTTTACATTTGTTTTTGTTGCAAGGTGACCTTCCTGTGTCTGAATGACATGGCTGAAAAGTGTTGGAAACCTGGCATTGCTGAAGGCTGGAGGGCTACCAGGGAAGCCATAGGCCAACATGGCAACATAGGCCCTGGGTTCAAAGCTTGGTCCTGACCCCTACAAATGGTAGGAGATCCTAATAGTCTCATTCCTATTCATAGGAATACCGATGTAAGGTTATGAATGTCAAGGTTGAATAAGTTGTTCCTGAATGATGCCGATGGATTTTCATGAATATTTTTGACACATTAAAAGAATACTATTAATTACATGGACTCAATAGTTTTAATTAACAATTTAATTAACAATTCATTAAGGATGAAAACAATAATATAAATTACATAGAGGCATTAAAAATACCCAAATATTGGTAGGAATGTAGCCTATTTAACTGAATAATGTATAGACATCTCTGGCACTCTATAAAGATCTATATTTATTTGTGTACTACCATCTGCATATCAATCTGTTCTTATTTTGTCAACCCCTGTGGCTCCATCTCAGGTGCGGGAAACTGCTTGTCAGCTCCATATGCCCCAGGCTGGCGTACTGACACTCACCCATTCATGAATTGGGCCTTGTAGGTTGTGAGTTCAGATGCCAGCACTCACAACAATTGATTCATAGAGTAAGAAACCCTTGGTGACACAGGTTTTCCTTTGCTGTGAAAGTCCTGGCTGTCAGGTGTGAAGTTTCATACATAGACAAATCTATCCTATGTAATAAATGTAATAAATAGTCCATGTGTAAGAACAGTCAATAAAATAAATGGTAAATAAATGAATAAAACAAAAAAAATGAATAGATACACTAAGCACAATATGGAGTCAATATATGGGGCTGAATCTCAGGGCCTGGGAATAACCTGGCAGCTGAATTGGCTAGAGGCTGCTGTGCTGCCAGCCACCCATAAATGAATTGAGCCTTCTCGGCCCTGAATTTAGATCCCAGCACTGCCAAAAATGTAATCATAGAGTGAGAAGCCGAGCGTGACACATGATTTTCTTTTCTTTGAAAGTGCTCAGTGTCAGGTAGGATGTATAATTTGGATGCAAATCAATATGTTGAGTAAGTAGAATGTCACAAAGGTAAAAGAAGTCATAGATGGAAGAATTGTCACTACAATAAATGATAAACAGATTGAATTAGTAATGAATCATTCTAGGATAAAATTAGATGCAGTAATTATAGGATGTGGATTAAGTTTAATTAATATTTTATTAAGTATTAACAGAATAAAAGTTTCATGGAGACATAAATACCTAATAATTGGTAGTAGCACATGATTCATAATTTAATAATATATAGACACCTGTCTCATTCTATAAAATATTTAATTATATGTATGGATGTATGTACATATATGATAAACAATAACAAGATATTGAGTATTAATTAATGCTTTATTAATTGTTAGCTGGGACACATCATTAAATGGAGTTATAATTTAATACCTAATAATTGATAACAATATTATCTATAATGTAATAATATAGACATCTCTCTTTTGTCTATATAATATTTATATAAAACAATCTATCTATTTATACCTCCTTTACTCCTGGGGCTCTGTGATTGAGTGCTCCTCTAGTAAGCACAAAGCCCTGGATTCGATTCCTCAGTGCCACATAAGCAGAAAACCTGGAAGTTCTGCTGTCTTTCAATCAATTGAGTGCTAGCCTTGAGAATAAATGCTTAAGGACAGTGTCTAAGCCCTTACTCAAGCACCACCAGTGCCACCAAAAAATGGTAGAATGTTCTAACTGCAATTATAGAAGAACAGGACTTCAAATACCACATCACAGAACAAGCTAGGAGTCTGGCACTGACAGTTGCCACCTACCTGACTTAGGCATATGTAAACAGCTGCAACTGAGCTCCACAGAAGCAGATGCTGCTGGCTTACCCCCACCATCCTGGCTGCTTGGGAGCTTTAAAACCAAGCTCTGGTAGGAAGTACGTGAGACTCTTGGAGATGTGGCTCTAAGTAGTAGAGACTTAGCCTTGAGCAAATGTTATTAGAACAGTATCCCCATGCGTTGAGTTCAAGCCCTATGGGTAGCCTGCTCCCCCCCCAAAAACACCCCACTAAACCATTAGATGTGAACTTGTGTGATTTGGGAAATGTTTCTCAAAGAATGGTGACACTGATGAAAGCAACCTAATTCTAATGACAGCTTGTGGAATAGTGCTATGTGCTGAGTCCTTCATAGGGTGCCCTGTGCTGAGTCTGGCATAGGGTGCTGTGTGCTAAGTTCTTCACAGGGTGAAGTGTGCTGAGTCCTGCATTGGGTTCTGGGTGCTGAGTCTTCACAGGATGTTGTGGGCTGAGTCCTTCAAAGAGTGCCATCTGCTCTGTCCTTCACAGAGTGCATTCTTTCATATGGTCCTTGTAAGAGCTACACAACTGAGATGATTATGCAGACAAGAATATGGAGATGCAGATATGTCTCCATGGCAGGGACAAAATTATATATTACTGAAGAGTGGGTGAGTTGTTTACTGCAGACAATTGTTTTGTTTTTTCTCAGTCATGAACCTTGAACTCGCGGCATAGGCACTGACCCTTACCTCTTGGGCACATGGCTAGCACTCCACCTTGTGGAGCCAAGGACCCCCTTGCAGTAGAGTGCCACAGCCTAGGGTTCTATAGCTGAGGTCTGTCAGCCTGCCTTCTCAGGAAGCTGAGATCTGAGGATCTGGCTTCCAAACTATGCCAGTCACAAAAGATCCCATGAGACTATTATCTCCAATTCACCACTAAGAAACCTGAAGTGGAAACTGGATGCTTGTCACTCACGCTTGTCATCCTAGCTCCTCAGGAGGATGAGATCTGAGGATCATGGTTCAAAGCTAGACTGGGCAGGAAAGTCCTGGAGACATTTAGTTCCAATGAACCATGAGAAAACCTGAAATGGTGCTTTGGCTCAAGTGGTAGAGCACAAGACTTGAGGGACAGCACACAGGCCCAGACTTCAACTGCTACAACCAACCTGAAGAAGAGGGCTGGGAATGTGCCTAGGGGGAGAGTGCTTTGCATCTATGAAACTCTGGATTTGATTTCTAAGGTACACATCAGTAGAAAAAAGCATGAAGTGTCTCTGTGGCTCAAGTGGGAGAGGGCTATTCTTGTGCAAGCGAAGTTAGGTACAGTGCTCAGGTCCTGAGTTCAAGCTCCAGGATTGGTGTATGTGTGCACGCTCGAACACACACACACCCACACACAGACCAGAAGTAAAAGCTGTGACACAAAATGGTAAAGCACTGGTCTCCTGCACTGAGCTCATGGTCAGCACCCAGGCACTGTGTTCAACCCCAAAACTTTGCCATCCAGGGCTCAACTAGGAGAGGTCAAAGGTTTCAAAATCTAATGTGCTTCAGCAGTCCTAGATGACAGGAAGTATGGTGAGATCAGACATGTGCTTGGATTTCCAAAACTTCCGGAAAACTAGCAGGGGCATCATAGGCCCATCATTACCCACAATGAAACATTTCTTGAGGTTAAGTGCCCTAGTTGTCTGCCAGAAGGACTCCTGAATTATATTGAGCACTGTATCTGAACACCAGAATATAGTCTTACAAAGGCAGGATTAGTGCTGAGAACTTGGCCTGCCAAAGGAGGTGGCACAAATGAAGGCTTCCTGTTAAAACGGAGCACTGGGGAGAGAGATAGCTTGGGGTACAAAGAGGAATTTTTGTCCTGACCTTCAGAGCCCATTCAAACTCATCCTCACTAATTGGCCCATATGGAGTTGTTTGTTACACAGCTGCACAGGACTGAGGCCTTTTGTCTGCCTGTACAGCTAGTGAGACAGACTTCTTCCAGCAGGCCTGGGAGGCAGAGAAACCCTGAGGCTGCACTGGGAACTGTGAGGAGAGCCCAGGGAAATGCACTGTCATGAAAGCAGTCTCTGTGTTATGAAATCATTATATTGAAAACAAATTTTCTAATTTGGTGCCTTTCATCATAGCTATTCTGGAGCTTCACCTATAGGAATACATCCACACATACACAAAGACATGGAAGCAGGTCCTGGGGTAGAACTATGAGCATAGGCCTTGTCCCTGAGTTACATTTGCTCAAGAGTAGTGCATTAACCTTGAGCAACAGCCCCACTTCTGGGTTTTCTGTGATCTCTTAGAAATAACAGTGTCATGGACTTTCCTATGCTGGCTGGATTCAAACTCAGATTCTCTACATCTCAGCCTCCTGAGGAGCTGGGATTACAGTCAGCAGACACTGGCACCTGCCTTTCTTTTCTTCTTCATATTTTAATCTGGACAATCTGACTACTTAACAGCATCATTCCAGTGCCTTGAATTTATAAGTAAACTACTCAATGTTCTTTATAGGTTCTTTCTCTGAGAAGGATTTTCTCTCTTCCTCTTCTCCTCTGTACACAGGTTTGAAGCCAAGAGTGAGAAATGAGTGTGACATGATTTTGGCAGCAAATGTCCACAGGACATGCCAGTTCATTCACTTAGCATTGAGCTGCAGTGAATTTACTGTCTCAGGACGAGAGGTCCAAAAGCTGGAGCGATCCTCATACTGTCTGAATTGCTCCTTAGGCTTATAAAATTATCTAATACTTATGAGTGTTTTGTGTCTCCAACCTGAAGTATCTAGAACATACTAGAAGCATCTTCATGTTTCCTTTTTTCTCTAGTACCCCTCGAGATTTAGACTAAGGGTTTGTATGGAGCAGATCCTCGGCGAATCCCTGAGAAAAGCCACTTGAAGTCTCAGGAGATCTCTGTTCAAAGCCAGCCCGAGCAGGAACATCTGGGAGACTCTTATTTTCAATAAACCATCAGAAAACCAGAAGTGAATCAGTGGCCCAGAGGGTAGAGCTCCAGCTTTGAGAAAGAAAGCCGAGCAGGAGATACAATCCAGACCAGGCAGGAAAACCTGGCAGGCACTTATGTCCAATTAAGCCAGATGGCTAGAAGTGGAGCTGTGGCAGTGGTAGAGTCTCAGCCTTGAGCAAAACAGCTGAGGAACACATATGGCCCTGAGTTTAAGCCCTGTTATGGCCACCAAAAAAATTCAAATAGAGAAGGCCAAGTTTATGTATCAGTGTCCTACTTACTTATGTGTGTATATTACCTCCCTGAGTGCAAACAGATTTTATGTATTGCTTCTCCTTTTATGTACAGATTTATTTTTCAGATAGGCTTGTTGCAAATACTGCATCATTCTCTTCTTTTCAGGCCCATGGCTTTTTTCTTCCAGAGTTCCAGGCCTGAGTCCTTATATGATGCAAACATAAGATCTCAGCTGCCTTTATTTACATATTATTATGAGGCCAAGGCAGGAACATTCACAAATCAGGCAGGGGAAGAGAAGATCAGGGTTTTTGAAATAACTGGTATTCAGAAAATTAAACTTGGGGGATGTAAAATGGTAGCATACTTATGTATAAACTACCATTAAGAAAAACATGAGAGGGCTGGGAATGTGGATTAGTGAGAGAGTGCTTTTTCCTGCCATGCAAGAAGCCCTACAGAGGGTTTGATCCCTCCTCTGTAGCACATGCATAGAAAAAGCCTGAATGGGTGCTGTGGCTCAAGTAGTAGAGTGCTAGAGACAGTGGCCAAGTCTTGAGTTCAACTCAAGTACAAGTAACTTCTCATCACCAACGGAACCCCAGGAAGTTTTTGAACAGCTGCCCTTTCAGAAGTGGAAGTCAGAGTGTCATAGACTTTCCTGCCCTGGCTGGCTTCACCCTGTGATCCTCAGACCTCACCCGCTGAGCAAGGGTGATAGGCCTTAGCTACTGGTGCTCTGCTAGGTCAGAACTGTAATGACATTGACAATACAAGTGAACTGCTTATCACAAAGGGCTTGGGGAGCATATTAAGCCTTTCAACAATGGACCTTTCAGAACTCTGTAGGACACAAGGTTATAATGCTAGAGTCTGAGAGGCTGGGCATATGGATCTGCTAAACTGGAACCTTGAGCTCTGACTCCAATTCTGGTGTACATCAGCGTCAGCGATCATTTTCCAGAGAATGTTCTCCTAATTAGCAAATAGGAAAAGTACTTTGATTAACACTCACTTTTTTCCCATTGTGTGTCTCCAACTCAAGCCTGGGCACTGTTCCTAAGCCCTTCATCTCAAGGCGAACAATCTACCACTTGAGCCACAGCACCACATGGGGTCTTTTGCTGATTCATTGGTGATAAGAGTCTAACAGGCTTTCCTTGCCTAGGGTGTCTTTGAACTGTGGTCTTCAGATCTCAGCCTCCTGAGAAGATAGGATTCCAGGTGTGAGCCACTGGCATCTGGTCTATTGTTTTGCCAGTGCTCGGGCTTGAACTTAGGGCCTGGGTACTGTCTCCATGCTTCTTTTTCTCAAGGCTAGTGTTCTACCACTTGAGCACACCACAGCTTCTGGCTTTTTCTGAGTATGTGGCACTGAGGATTCAAACCCTGGCATTAATGCATGTTGAGCAAGCTCTCTACCACTAAGCCACATCCCAGGTTAGGAAAGAAAACTGGCAGAAATTCCAAACCAGGGGAATTTTTTCAATTTAGTTAAATAAATTATTTATTTATTTATTCTTTTTTTTTTTTTTTTTGCCAACCATGGAGATTGAACTCAGGTCACGGCAACTCTACCTCAGCTTCAGTTGCCTTAGACTGGGCTGCAGACTCTCACCCATAGTTGATCCTAGGATCCTAGGCTCAGAGCTTGCAGGAAGAAAAAAAAAAGTGGGACAGCACAAAAAGTGGCGAGCTGCAGGGGACTGGGGTTTTACGTTATTTTTTTCTTTGCAGGGTGACCATCCTGATTCTGAATGACATGGCTGCAAAGTGGAGCTGAACTGCTATACTGCTATTCCTGAAGGCTGGTGGGCCATCATGGAAGCCACAGGCCAACCTGTCAACATAGGCCCTGGGTTAAAAATCTAAGTCCTGACACCTACCAATGGCAGGACATCACAAGAGACTCATTCCTATGCATAGGAATACTGATTGAAAGAGTAGTTCATGTATCAGTCGAGTCTAAAAGTGGATGTAATAATCCTAGGATGCTGATTGATTTTAATTGATAGTTTACTAAGGATGGAAAGAATAATATCAAATTCAAAAACAGTATAATAAATACCTAAGAGTTGGTAGGAATGTAGTAGGCGTCATTCAGTCAGATAGATGGCTCTGGCACTCTTTACCAATATGTATTAATTGTTTACCACCATTTGCCAATCCATGTATCACTGTTTTGGCCAAACCTGGGGCTCCATCATAGTGCCTGGGAACCACCTCACAGCTTCATTGGCTAGAGGCTGCCGTGCTCACCCTTACCCATTCATGAAGTGGGCCTGCAAGGCCCCACGTTCGGATCCCAGCACTGCCAAAAATTTATTCTTGGAGTAAGAAGCTGAGTGTGACACATGTTTTCCTTTTTTGGGAGAGTCCTGTGTGTCAGGCATCATAGTGAACACATCTACAGATCTAGATGCTATGTGATAGGAAGTAAACAATGTAATAAATGGGATAGGGGTCAAAAGAGTCAATAAAATAAATGGTAAATGAATGAATAAAACAAGAAATGAAATGAATAACCATACCAAATATGATATTGTCTGACTATATGGAAGTATAAATCCTGTCTTTAAAATGTAAATAAAATGTATACAAGGAGTATGTTTTCTAGGACTGAGGCTTGAATTCAGGCCTAGGGAACAGGACTGACTTTTTCGGCTTCACATATGACGTGATTTCCCCTAGCCTGACAGTGCAGCTATTTACCCAGACCTTGAGTTCAAATACCAGGCCTGGCAGAAAAAATGGCATGAATTGCAAAACAGGGAGATAAATAATTGTTTTTTAATTTTTAAATTGTTTTAATATTTTTATTTAATTTTTTTGTTTATTTTTGGCCATGCACATGGCTTGAACTCAGATCGTGACAGCTCTGTTGCAGCCTCCAGAACCAAAGCCAATCCTAGAAGCCTAAGACCTGATGTATGACAGGAAAACAAAATGATAATGACACTAAAACAAGCCACGAGCCACACATGGTAGGCAGTTTCTTGGCTTTAATTCCTTGCACGGTGACCATCCTAGGTCTGAATGACATGAATGCCACCCACAGCTGACCTGTCATTGCTGAAGACTGGCAGACTGTCAGGAAAGCCATAGGCCAACCCCCCAACACAGTCCCTGAGTTCAAATCCTGGTCCTGACACCTACCATTGGCAGGGGATCCCAAGAGACTCCTGCTGTGCTTAGAAATTCCTATGGAATGGTATCCAACTCATGATTGAATAGTTCGTGCAGCGGTCTATACTCAAATTAGACGCAATAATCCTAGGATGTTGATTGAACTTAATTAATGGTTAATTAGGCATGAAAAGAATAATACTCCTTCACTGGAGGCATAATAACTACCTAAGACTTGGTAGGAATGTAGCAGATGTCATTGAATACTAGATACACGGCTCTGGCACTCTGTACTAATATGTATTTATTGGTGTACTACCACCTGCCTATCCATGTATGGCTATTTTGGCCACGCCTGGGGCTCGATCTCAAAGCCTGCCAAAAATTTTCTCCTGGAGTAAGAAGCCAAGTGTGACACCTGTTTTCCTTTTCTGTGAGAGTAAGGGGTGTCAGGCATGATGGAGAACAAGTCTACAAATCTAAATGCTATGTGATAGGGTGTAAATAATGTAATACATGGTTAGGTGTCATCACAGTCAATAAAATAAACGGTAAATAAATGAATAAAATAAAAAGTACAATGAATAACCACACCAAACATGATATAGACTGAGCACCTGTCTGGAAGTTCAATCCTATCTTTAAAATACATGTAAGGACTATGTTTTCCAGGGTTGGGGCCTGAATTCAGGCCTGGGGAAGAGGCCTGACTTTCTGATCTTCAAGCATAGAGAGCTTCCCCTTCCCCCAAAGTGCAACAGAGTTACCCAGACCCCGAGTTCAAATCCCAGGCCTTTCAGACTAAAAATAGCACACATTCCAAGCCAGGGAGCTTCATTAGGTTTTTTCATATTTTTTAAAGTTCACTTTAAGGTTCACCTTTATTTCATACATTTTGATTTTACAACATGAGAGTTTTTCAAAAAGGGGTTTAAACACTTATATTTCAGCATAGCACATTGATGTTTCCCTTTTGACCATCTGCCATGAAGAGTGAGAATGAAAATGAGTACATCATTCCTCCCTAGAGGGACAGTTGATGTTATTTCTATTTAGAGTTATTTCTGTAACTATAAACTCTCTGCAATGGTATCATGTGAGTTTTCCTCATGCCTGCCACAAAATACACTAGGGAAGTCCTCATACCACAAAACATTGGGTTTCTGAACAAAAATTCACTTCTTTGAGGACAGTAGGTACTTGTAAGCATTTTGGGAATAAAGTGAATTGTAAAATGAAAAACAAACACATTGGGACTGGGATGTAGCTCAGTAGTGGAGTACTTGCCTAAAGAGCCTAATACCCTGGAAGAAAAGGAAGGCAAGTTTCCTGAAGCTCAGAAGGTTAGAATTTTATGATCTGTATGAACAAACTTCTTTCTTCTTTTTTTTTTTTTGTCCGTGGTGAGGCATGAATTCTGAGCTTGGCTGCCCACCTTCAACTCTTCAACTCATGGCAAGTGCTCTACCGCTTGAGCCACAGTGCCATTTTTAGTTTTTTGGAGATAAGGGTCTCACGGACTTTCCTGCCCAGGCTGGCTTTGAACCACCATCCTCAGATCTCAGCCTCCTCAGGAGCTAGGATTATAGGCATGAGCCACTGTTGCCTGGTGCATGAACAAATTTCTTAAAGATTGATTCTGAGGAAAGAAACTTGAAATACAGTTTTAGTAGAAATAATTTATAATGCCATCGTTAAGACACTAATTCAGAAGTATTTATTCATTGGCTGCTTTCTTAGTTTATTTAAAGATATATATACATTTTAACATATCTACATATATATTATTAAAACATAGCTTTGAAGTGTACCTAAAAGCATATGTGCTCATGTAAAGTTATACAACTACACAAGCTTGATTTTTTATTTTCAGTTTGTTGGTACCATAAATTAGATGGGATGTTTATACTGTTGTTTTGTTCTCTGTTTTTGGAGGATTTCTCTCTGCTTTCTTCCCCTACTCCCCTCTCTCTGCACTTAATTTCAGCTTGCTCTTTCTTGGCTTGATTGTTCATAGCTGATTTTCTACCACTTCAGCCATACCTGTAGCCTGGATTTTTGCCAGTTAATTGGAGATGTCATCTCTCAGGCTTATCTGCCTGGATTGGCTTTGAAACTTCATCTTCCTGTTCTCACCTCTTGAGTAGCTGGGATTAAAGATGTGAGCCACTGGGGTGCGTAGGGATGAATTCCACTTTAGTTGATGGATTCTTTCTGTTTTTCTAAGCATGGGATCATCTACTATAGAATTTCTGTGAATGTCCTGGGTCTGAAATAAGATATATAATACACATGCTAATCTGTATACTTCTCAAAAGATGTAATCCATTTAATACATGTTATAAGTGTTATAATAGTCAACATAAATAATGAATGAATGAATAGTGCAAAAAATAAAATAAATACACAGTAAAATAATATGCGGTAAACATAAGTATGTAGATATTAATCATTATTTCAAATGTGGATGAATATTACTTTAACAGGACTGGGGATTGAATTCAGGCCTAGGGAACAGGCCTGAATTGCTTGTCTTCAAAGATGGTGAGTTTCCCCATCCCCCACGGTGCATTAGATTTACCCAGACTCTGAGTTCAAATCCCAGGCCTGAGAGAAAAATAAAAAGTATGAATGCCAAGCTGGGGAGCTTCATTAGTATTTTTACAATTTTTTTTTCATGGGGCTTGAACTCTGGCCTTGGGAGCTGTCCCTGCACTCTTCAGCTCAAAGCGAGTGCACTACCGCGTGAGCCACAGCACCACTTCTGGTTTTCTAGTGCTTTATTGAAGGTAAGAGTCTCATGGGCTTTACAGCCTGGGTTGGATTTGAACCACAATCCTCAGCCTCTTGAGTAGCTAGAATTACAGGTGTGAGACACTGGCCCCCTGCTATTTTTAATATTTTAATATTTTATTGATAGATAGATTGCCAATCACAGGGCTTGAACTGAGGTTGTGGCAACATTGTCTGAGATTCCATCACCCTACGTTGGGATCGTGCAGCTTCTGGACCCACAGCCGATCATGGGATGGTACGCTTCCGGGGCTGACAGGAAAACAAAATGAAAACAGCAACGAAAAAAATGGCCATCTGTGGATGGTTGGCAGTTTCTTGGTTTTTCCTTCCTTGCATGGTGACCATCCCGGTTCCAAATGACATGGCTACAACCTGTAGGTTACCTGGCACTGCTGAAGGCAGGTAGGCTGGCAGCGAAGCCATAGGCCAACCTGAACAACTAGGTCCTGAGTTTGAATCCCGGTCACGCCACTTACAAAGGGCTGGGGAGCCTAAGAAACTATTGCCTATCCATAGGAGCACCAGAGGAACGTGAACAATGGCATGGTTTGATGAGTAGTTCATCAATCAGTCTAGCAGAAAATTAGACCCAATGATCACAGGACATAGACTGATTTTAATTCATAGTTTATTATGCACTAAAAGAATACTATTGCTTAAATGGAGTCCTCACTAAAGACCTGAGAATCTGTAGGAGCGTAGAATGCGTCATTGAACACTAAATAGACATTTCTGGCCATATGTAAATATCTAAATTAATATTTATTTGTATACCATCATCTGCATAGAACATTTTTGCTATTTTGGCCAAACCTGGAACTTGACCCCAGGTCTTCAGATCCACTTGACACCTGCATGGGCTAGATGCTGCCGTGCTGACACTCACCCCTTCATGAATTGGGCCTCCTAGTCCCTCAGTCAAGGTCCCATCATTGCCAAAAGTTTCTTCCTGGTGTAAGATTCCATGTGTGACACCTGTTTTCCTTTTCTGTGCAAGTGTTGGGTGTCAGGTATGATGTAAATATTATGTATGCAAAGCTATATGCTATGGAATAGATTGGGACAAATGTAATAAATATTATAGGTGTACTCACAGTCCATAATATAAATGCTAAATCAATCAATCAATCAATAATAAAATATAATGAATCACTCCAACAAACACGATTTAAAAAGAATATAGAGATATAACTGAAATATTTAAAATGTCTATAAATGTTATGTTTTTCAGTACTGGTGCTTGAATTCAGGCCTAGGGAAGAGTTGAGAAGTTCATGCATGATTCACATAGGAAATGATAGGCAAGATCTTAATTAAGACTGCATGAAGTGTGACAATGATTACATTCAGAAAATCGAAGCATTGGGAAAGAACCAAGAGTCACATGGAAGATAGGATTCCAACACAGATCGCCACATCTCCTATGTTATACAAACAGGCCTTTATTAGCATACTAATTTCATCTTATGAATGGAATGAATATGGTGCTCCACCCCCACCTCGGGGCTAGATCTCAGGTCCTGGGTATGGCCTAGATCCTTAGTGGCTCACAAGAGGTTGTGCTCATGTGGACCCATTTGGCAGTTGGTTCTGCTAGGCCCTGAGTTCAACTTCCAGCATTGCCAAAAGGTTCATCCTGATGTGAGATGCCAAACCTTGCAGATGTTTTCCTATCCTATGTAAGTCCTGGGTCACAGCTAGGATCTAGAAAGCATAGGCAACTCTATACCCATGGGAATAGGTTGTCATCCATGTGAGCACAGTTATATATGCCATCCTATCCTCAATAAAATACCCAATACATAGATGAATAAAACACAAAATAAAAAGATTTACTACACTGAAAACAAGGTGCATACCACACCTGTATGTAAATAGAGATCCTATCCTTTCAGTCTTTAAAGACGGTGATCTTACCCTTCCCCACAGTGCAACAGAGTTACCCAAACCTGAGTTCAAATCCCGCTCTCACAGTAAAATGGCACAAATTCTGAGCTAGGGTTCTTCATTCATAGTTTTTTAATTTTTTTTTTTTTTTACTAGACTCGGGGCTTGAACTCAAGTCATGGCAACTCTGCCTCAGCTCTGATCATCCTAGGGTGCAGCCTCTGGATCCACAGCCCGTCCTCAGACCCTAGGACCTGGGGCTTATTGGAAAAAAAAAAAAAAGAAGCCGGGAGGGGAAATAAAGCTGTGGGAAGTTCCACCTGGTGCTCTTATGTTTATTTTCCTTTGCATGGTGACCATTCTGGGTCATAACATGGCTGCCTGCAGAGTGAAGTTGACCTGGCAAGGCTGAAGGCCTGCTGGTTTTCAGGGGAGCCACAGGCTAACCAGACAATGGAGGCCCCAAGGACGAATCCCAGTCAGCCCTGTTACAATGAGGGAATGGCCAGAGACCCTGGGACACTCGTTTCCAGAACTAGGAAGAGTTCTGGAATGCAATCAATCTCATCCTTGAATGAGTAGTTCCTGCTTGATGTGAGTAGGAAATGATAGGCAAGACTCATGGGGTATCGATTATTTTTAATGAAGAATTGATGAAGCATGACCATAATCATCACAGTCATGAAATGGAGGCATCAGGGAAGATCCAAGAATTGGTAGTCACAGGTAGATTTCATCACAGGTCGCCATCTCTCCTACACTATAAAAATATGTACTTATTTGCATACAAACTTGCACTTATAAATGCATGACTATTTCCCACCCCTCCCAATCCCCTCCTCCTAGGGTTGTATCTCAGGTCCTGGGACTGGCCTACCTCCTTAGTGGCTCACAGGCTAGTGTGCTCACTTTTGCCCATCCACCAATTGGGCCTGCTAGGCCCTGAGTTTGAATCCCAGCACTGTCAAAAGATTATCCTGATGTGAGAAGCCCATCAATCCATCTGTTTTCCTGTCCTGAGAAATACCTGGGTCTCAGGGAGGACAGAGATTACTACACAGGCAACCCTATACCCAAGGGAATGGGTTGCCATCCATGTCAGCACAGTAATATCTGTCATCATAATCAATAAAATACACATTGCATCCATGAATAAGACACAAAATAAAGAGAACAAATACACTGAATGCAAGATGTCACCCATCCATATATGATAATATAGATCCTGTATTTAAATTATGAATTCATGACTATATTGATCCCTGCTTCCAGTGCTCAGTCTCAGGACCTGGGTACATCGTAGCTCCGTACTGGCTCGCAGGCTGGTGTGCTCAAATTGACCCATTCACCAATTCGGCCTGCTAGGCCCTGAGTTCAAATCCCAGCACTGCCAAAAGCTTCACCCTGATGTGAGAAGCGCATCGATCCACCTGTTTTCCTGTCCTGTGAAAGTCCTGGGCCTCAGCGAGGATGGCAACTCTATAGCCATGGGAATAATTGTCATCCATGTCAGCACAGATATACCTGTCAGCATACTCAATAAAATACACAATACATCCATGAATAACACCCAAAATAAAAAAAGATAACCACATTGAAAGCAAGATGCATACCACACCTGTATGTAAATAGAGATCCTGTGTGTTAAAGAGGTGGGCTTGTTATTTTGTCCAGTGCTTGGGCTTCAAATCAAGCCCTGGACCAGGCCTGACATTCTAGTCTTCAAGGATGGTGAGCTTCCCCTTTTCCTACAGTGCAATGGGGTTCCCCAGACCTGAGTTCAAATCCCAGCTCTAGCAGTATAACACTGTGAGTTCTTAGGTAGAGTGCTTCATTCGTAACTTTTCAATTTTTTTTTTTTTTTTGCCAGACCCGGGACTTGAAGTCAAGTCATGGCAACTCTGCCTCAGCTGTGATCATCCTAGGCTGCAGCCTCTGGACCCACAGACCTCGGACCCTAGGTTCCCAGGGGTTCCTGGAAAAAAAAGCCTCAAGGGGGAATAAAAGCAGTGGGAAGTTCCACCTGGCACTTTTACATTTATTTTCCTTTGCATGCTGACCATGCTGGGACCAAACACGGTGGCCTGCAGAGTGAAGGTGACCTGGTGTGGCTGATGGTCTGTTGGCTATCAGAAGAGCCAGAGGCCAACCCAGCAATGTAGGCCCCAAGTTCAATTCCTGGTCAGCACCCATACATTGAGGGAATGGAAGGAGATCCTGAGATACTCATTTGCAGACCTAGGAAGAGTCATGGAATTCGATGGATCTCATCTTTGAATGAGTAGTTCCTGCTTGATGTGAGTAGGAAATGATAGGCAAGACTCATGGGGTATCGATTATTTCTTAATGAAGAGTTGATGAAACATGGCCATAATCATCAGAGTCATAAAATGGAGTAATAGGGGAAGATCCAAGAATCTTTAGTCACAAGGTAGATTGGATTCCATCACTGGTCGCCATCTCTCCTACTCTATACAAATATGTAATTATTTACATACTACCTTCAGATTTTGAATGGATGACTATTGTCCTCACCACTATCCCCCCCACTGCGGGGCTCAATCTCAGGTCCTGGGAACGGCCTAGCTCCTCAGTGGCTCACATGCTGGTGTGCTTACCTGGACCCATATTTGCCTATTGGGCCTGCCAGGCTCCATGTCAGATCCCAGCACTGCCAAAAGATGAATCCTGATGTGAGAAGCCAATCGTTGCACCTGTTTCTCTGTCCTGTGAAAGTCCTGGGTCTCAGCTAGGATGCAGTATGCTATGTAGGCAACTCTATATTCATGGGAATCAATTGCCATCCATGTCAGCACAGTTATAGCTGTCATCATATGTAATAAAATACAAAATGCATCCATGACTAAGGCACACAATAAAAAGAATAACTACATTGAATGCATGATGCATTCCACATCTCTATGTAAAGAGAGATCCTATGTGTAAAATAGGTGAGCATATGATTTTTGCCAGTGCTGGGGCTTCAGTTCAGGCCCTGGGACTAGGCCTGACCTTGTAGTCTTCAAGGATGGTGAGCTTCACCTTAGCCCACAGTGCAACAAAGTTACCCAGACCTGAGTTGGAATCTCAGAGGTGGCAGAAAAATGGTGAGAATTCTGAGCCAGGGTGTGTTATTATCATTATTATTATTAATATTAATATTAATATTGCCAAGCATGGGATTTGAACTCAGTTCATGACAACTCTGCCTCAGCTTCGATCACCTCAGGCTGGCGGGCTCCCATGGGCCTGTAGCCTATCCTGGGATCCTAGGCTCTGAAACTTTGCAGGAAAAAATGTCAGAAAAATGACAGGAAAAGATGACAGAAAAATGACAGAAAAATGTCGCAGGATGGATTTTTTAATATTTTCTTTTGCACGGTGACCACCCTGGGTCTGAATTACACGGCTGCAAAGGGTACTTCACCTTGCATTGGTGAAGGCTAACGGGCTATAAGGGAAGCCATAGGCCTATGCAGCAAAATAGACCCTGAGCTTGAATCCTGGTCCTGATACCTACCAATGGGGGGAAATCCCAAGATACTTGTTCCTATGCATGGGAATAACAATGAAATGTTAGCAAACTCATGATTGAATGAGAAGTTTCTGCGTGTATTGGTGTACTCCCAAATTAGATGCAATGATCCTAGGACGATAATTCATCTTAATGAATGGTTTATTAAGCATGAAAAGAATACTATTCCTTCAATGGTGGCATAATGAAGACCTAAGAGTTAGTAGGAACATAGTTGATGTCATTGAATCCTAGGTAGAGGTCTCTGGTACTCTGTACAAATAAATATTTATTGGTGTTCTACCACCTGTTTTTCCATGTATGGCTATTTTGTCCACTCCTGCAGCTCAATCTCAGGGTCTGGAAATGCCCTGGGGCTTCATTGGCTAGAGGTTGCCATGTTGAAACACCCATTCAGGGTAGGAATTGGGTCTGCCAGGCCCTGAGTTCAGATCCCAGCACTGCCAACAATTGGATCATGGAGTAAGAAGCTGAGTGTGATATCTGTTTTCCTTTTCTCTGAGAGTCCTGGGTGTCACACATGATGAAGAACACATGTACAAATCGAGAAACTATGTGATGGGTTGTCATCAATATCATAAATGGAATGTGTGTCATCACAGTCAATAAAAAATCTCATATCTAAAATATACTTGGAACTCAAAAACTTAAATCCCCCAACAATAAATCCTCAAAGAAACAATTGCCCAATAAATAAGTGGGCAAAAGACTTAAGGAGAAGCTTCTCTGAAGAGGACAGAAGGATGGCCAATAGACACATGAAGAAATGCTCAACCTCCCTAGCCATAGAAGAAATGCAAATCAAAACAACATTGAGATACCACCTCACCTCAGCTAGAATGGCTAGAATGAAGAACTCTAATAACAACAGATGCTGGAGGGGATGTGGACAGAAGGGAACATTACTGCATTGTTGGTGGGAGTGTAAACTTGTTCAACCACTTTGGAAAGTAGTATGGAGGTTCATCAAAAGACTCCATATAGAGCCCCCCTATGACTCAGCAATCCCATTTTTGGACATTTACCCAAATGTTTACAAACAAGACCACACTAAAGCTACCAGCACGACTATGTTTATTGCAGCACTATTTACTAGAGCTAAGATATGGAACCAACCCACATGCCCCTCAGTAGATGAATGGATCAAGAAAATGTGGTATATATGCACAATGGAATTCTATGCCTCCATCAGAAAGAATGACATAGCCCCATGTGTGAGGAAATGGAAAGACTTGGAAAAAATTATATTAAGTGAAGTAAGCCAGGCCCAAAGAAACATAGGTCCGATGGTTTCCCTTATTTGCAATATCTAGTAAATGTCTGAGTCAAGCAGAAAAGGTTAGATAAGGTGATGCTAGGGAAATGAACCCTAAGATATGTGCTCAAATGTGTATTTCTTTCTTGTGATTGTTTTTAACACATTTATAAGATTATTTCTTTGTTGCTTTGAATGTCCTTCCCCCACAGTATAAGCCCTGCTTTCACTGTATTTGATGTCTGTATAATTTATGGAGGGGAAGGGGAAAAACAATTCATTTTAACAGGGATACAGGTGGACCCATTTCAACAATGAGATGTACAAGTTGTTATGTCGAAAATGAACTTTACAACTTTGGTGTGGGATGGCAGGGGGGAGTGGGGAGTATTGGGTGGGGGCGGAGGGAAGGATGGGAAGGGATGGGAAGGGGAAACAAAGGAGGAAGCTACAATGCTTGATAAGAAATGTACTCATTATCTTGCCCATGTAATTGTAACCCCTCTGTACAACATTTTCACAATACAAAAATGGAAAATAAATGAAGAAAACAAAAATACAATAAATAAACACAACAAACAGGACATAGACTGAACATTTATACAGAAGTACAAATCATACCTTTACAATGTACATAAAGAGAATGTTTCCAGGGCTGGGACTTGAATTCAGGCCTAGGGACCAGGCCTTACTTTCTTGTCTTCAAGAATGGTGAGCTTCCCCTTCATCAACAGTGCTTCAGATTTACCCAGGTCTTAAGTTCAAATTCAAAGGTAGGAAAAACTGCATTAATTGCAAGCTAGGGAGCTTTTTTTTTTTTTGCTTTTTTTGCCAAGCACGGTCTCGAACTCAGGTCATGGCAACCTTGCCTCAGCTTTCATCACTATAGGCTGGGGTGCAGCCGCTGGAAACACAGCATATCCTGGGATCCTAGAAGTTCAGGCCTTGTGCAGGGAGGTGGGGGAATGCACAGAAAAAAAGTGGCGGGATGGCGTTTTTACATTTTCTTCCTTTGCACTATGGCCATCTGGGTCTGAGTGATCCGGCTCCAAAGGAAATTTCACCTTGGATTGCTGAAGGCTTGCAGACTACTGGGGAAGCCATAATCCCGAACAATGATTAGTCAGGCACCAGTGGCTCTCACCAGTCCTCCTTGACACTTACAAGGCTGTGATAGGAGGATCATGGTCAAAGTCAGCCTAGGCAGGAAAGTCCTTGAGACCCCTGTCCAACCTCAATGCCAACAAAGCAAAAGTAGAGCTGTGTGGCTCCAGTGGTAGAGGGCTAATCTTGAGCAAGATCAGCTCAAGGACTGTGCCCAGAGTCTGAGTTCAAGGTCCAGGATTGGCAACAAACAGACATACATCACCATCTGTGAAGCCATCTGGCTAAAGCAGGTCTCACTCTTGTCCCCAACTGGATTGGACAGTTTCCAGGTAAAGGAGCTGCTGTCATCTTGACTCTGTCCATTCTGTATGCATCCCAGGATTCCAGGCACACCCCCATTCTTTCATGGTTCTTTTTGGCCAATGGGATACAAGAATAGTGGCCATGCCCACATTCCATGCTTCCCAGTTACACCTGGATTCCCTCTGTTGGTTGACACCACTACCAGCAGTTGAGGAAGGTAGAGGTGGCTGAGTGGTGAGCAAGAGACTCCAGGTGACTTTGAGGTAGAATAGGAAATGATGTCCTAGTCGGTTAGTGGGAGAATAGACGATTTCCTAGAGCCTGGGAATGTGGACAGCCCATCTTTCCCGTCCCATTGCTCAGATGTCTGAAACAATAAGAATCAATGAGAGAACTGTGAGCAAGAAACTGCCACAAGAACACCAGCAGTATCCTCCCAACAGACCTGAAACATTGAAGAAAACAAATAACACGAAAAAGGGAGGGATCCCCAAGAGAAACACCACTGGGGAGCCGGATTGAATGGAGAGTCCGGCGAAAGGTGATGCCGACCATGGGCCTACCCTGCCTTTGGACACAGTCACAGCCACCAGGGTCCAGAGTGTCAAGGGTCCCAATCCCACCAAGGATCCACAGAGGTGCTACCTTCATGTGGTGCCCACCCTGGACCACAGAAAAGAAGAAACCAGGCACTCTTTGCCAAGATCCAACAACTGAAGCAGGGAAAGACAGACCCGCAGGGTCAATGGGAGTAAGAGAGGGAGAAGATAGCCCAGATACATGCAGCACCAAAAATGGAGGTAGAGATCCACAAGGCACCCATACAGTGGTTGGTTTCAGCAGAAAGTGATTTACAATGTGCACTGGCCCAAGTGCAGCAGGCCACTGATGACAGAGAAAGGGAGCATGAAGCTCTCACCAGCTGCCTGCAAGCTACAGAGTGGCATGTGGCAGAGCTGGAGATAGCAGCTTCTGTGGTCACTGCTGCAAAGGAGACCAAAATATTCTTCAAACAGCTGAATGATGTGACCCTTCAGGTTGAGGAAAAGAGCAGAAACTTTGATGACCTGGAGCAAGTGAAAACAGAGTTGCAGGAGAATGTGGAAGTGCTGTAGATACAGGGGAGCAACATGAAGAAGAGAATATGCAAGTTCCAACAAGCACTGCAGGGTGTGAGGTAGTGAAGATGGAGTTGAAAAATCTGGAGAACTATCCTATGACCCAGCAATCCCACTTTTGGGAATTTACCCAAATGTTTACAAACAAGACCACACTAAAGCTACCAGCACAACTATGTTTATTGCTGCATTATTTACCATAGCTAAGATATGGAACCAACCCAGATGCCCCTCAGTAGATGAATAGATCAAGAAAATGTTGTATATATACACCATGGAATTCTATGCCTCCATCAGAAAGAATGACATTGCCCCATTTGTTAGGAAATGGAAAAACTTGGAAAAAATTATATTAAGTGAAATAAGCCAGGCACAAAGAAACACAAGTCCCATGGTTTCCCTTATTTGCAATATCTAGTACATGTATGAGTCAAGTGGAAAAAGTCAGATAATGTGATGTTAGGAAAATGATTCCTTAGATAGGTATTTTAATGTTTTTTTTTCTTTCATGCATGTGTTTCTAACGCATTTATAAGATTATTTCTTTGTTGCTTTGTATGTCCCTCCCCCACAGTATAACCCCCGCTTTCAATATATTTGATGTCAGTATAACTTGTGGAGGAGATGGGAAAAAACAAGTTGTTTAAGGATTCAGGTGGACCTGTTGCAACAATGAGAAGTACAAATTGTCATGTCAAAAATGAGCTTTACAATGTCGGTGGGGAGGGAGGGGGGAAGGATTGGGTGGGCAGGAGGGGAGAGTCTGGGAAGGGAGGTGAAGGGTAAACAAAGGAGGAGGCTGCAATTCTTGGTAAGAAATATATTTATTATCTTGCCCATGTAATTGTAACCCCTCTGTACAGTATGTTCACAAATAAAAGACAATTAAAAAGAAAAAAGAAAAAAAAAAGAAAAACCTGGAGGAACAACTTCACACCCAGGTCCAGGAAAACCAGTCTCCGTCTTCAGAACGTGGAGCAGCAGGAGCAACTGCAGAGACTGGAGGAGAAAGCCTAGGATCAGCAGGAGATCCCTGAGACCCCACGATGTGCATGTGTTTGGAATGGACAACCGGAGAAAAAGCTGGCCCTGCTGTGGGACGCTCTCCACAGGGTGAGCAGTGAGAAGGAGGAGCTTGCCAGCATCCTGAACACAGAGCAGCAGATGAAGAAACATCTGCAGGAACAGTAGGACTGCTCAGAGGAGAAGATAGAGAAATGGATAGTGGTGGCTGAGAGAGAGAGACAAGTAGCTCAGGAGCAGCAGGAGCAGTCCCTGGGCCAGTGCAGGAGTTCAGAACCTCCTGTGAATGGCACATTGTCTCCAATGAGCGACTGTGCTCTGAGAAGGAGGCCCTGCAGCAGCACTTAGAGAGGCAGACCCAGCTGCTGGAGCAGCTGAAGCAAGTGCAGGGCTCACCAAACTGGAGGGACCAGGTGATGTCCCCGAAGTGGCAGGACACTCTCAAGTGCCTGGAAGCCACCAGATCACAGGAGGAGTGCCTGCAGGCCCAGCTGAGCTTCCTGGCTTTCCCTGTGGCAGGGGAAGGCATGAGCCCTGGAGAAGCAAAAGGTAAGGAGGTGAATCCCCCCCCCCATGTGACCATCAGAGAGGATGGAGATGTTCTCCAGACCAAGAGTGACATGGCTCTGAGAGCGCTCTTGGAGGATGAGTCCACAGGGGGAAAGTCCTGACACAAGAATGGCGGGTCAGCTGCAGGCACCCCCTGGCCAACCCAGCAGCTCAGTGCCAGACTGAGCTGGAGCCACAGGCCCTCAACCCCATGAGCTGCCACCACAGCATGCGTGGGATTGGAAAGTGGGTCATGAGCATCTGAGAAGAAAATATGCTTCGTCCATGACCTGCCTGATGAGGTGGACTTCCAGAGTCCAGCAGGTGAGCTCCACCATTGATGCAGCCAGCTGATGGCACACATCTAAACTATCAAGGAGTCCCTCATGGTGTGTAAAGAGCAGATGTTGGTCCTGAATGAGCTGTATTGGGAGAAAGCCCAGTGCACGCACTGGCTGTCCCAGGAGAAGATCGAGAAGAGGAGAGTGTTGCGGAACTGCTGTCACTCCTAGCCAGGGAAGGCAAAGACAGCAGTCTCCAGATGCCAGCACAGGCTGAGCCTCCCACCCTCCTCCCCAACACAGCTTTAGAAGCAACTTGAAGACAGCATGGAGACTGCCAGAGGAGAGGTCAGGGTTCCCGACCCCATAGTGGACTCCCTCAAGGAGTATGTCCTGCCCCGATGCCCCACATCCAGATCTGCTCACAACTCCCAGGCTCAGGGGAGGAGTGCTCTCTCACTTTCTCCTGTAGATTGATGCAGATGATGACTCTCTATGTGACATACTGACTCTCAAAAGCCTTGGCAGCCACCAGAAGTAGGTGACCAGGTGGCTTTCTCTCAGGCCTCCATCTGCTGCACAACGGGAAGGTTAAACTGGGGGTAGGGTAGGGCAGAGGCTGAAGGGAGTTGGCCCAAACTCAAGGGACATCTAATGGCCCATTGGTGGCCAGGAAAGAGGCCTATGTTTTGCTTATCACAAAGAGTAAATTGTTTTCAAAGCAAAAAACAAAAGCCTAAAAACAAAGATTTGTTCTTCCAGCCCTGGGGCTTGAACTCAGGGCCTGGCCACTGTCCCTTAGCTCTTTTTGATCAAGGCTGGCCCCACTTCCCCTTCCAGCTTTTTCTGTGTGGAATAGAACCAAGGGCTTCAGGCATGCTAGGTTAACACTCTACCACTGAGCCACATTTTCAGCTAGGATGATTTCTCCCCCTCCCAAACCCATATGTCCATTCCTCAGATAAATAGGAAGTAGGGCTTAGGATGAATATGAAGCGTAACTCTGGTTCGCCCCAAAATATTCCCCTGCCCCCTCTTCCTACACCCTGAGTTGAAGCTTCTCTTCTAACATTGAGGGATGAGAGAGGGAGAGGGTAGTCCCAAGAGAGTACCAAAAACCATGGACCCCTGAGTCCCACATCATCCCCCACACAAGTGGTCCTCCAGATTGTGATCTTACCTGACTCATTGTAAAGTCTACACTGTCGCCCCACCACTGCAAGGCTCAGAATGAAATAAAAGTCAGCCCTGGCCTCAGCCCACACCCAAGGTGGAAGCTCCTAGTCCCAGACCTACTTCCACCTCTGACTGCCCCTAGTTAGGCCAGACCCACCACTCACCACTATGTTGGTGTTGATGACCTCATGGATGGATTCCCAGAAGAAGGTCTATGGAAAACAGCAGGAACAGTAGGGTGAGCAGGGCAGAAGGAAGTGGGGTGATTGCTCTGGGATCTTCCTTGGAGCCCTCCCATCCAGCCAGAACCATGCTGATCCAAAGCACGAACAAGGCCAGGGGGTGAGACCAGATGGAGGAGTGCAGGACTAAAGGAGGTACTGCTTTGTCTTGGAGGACTTGATTAATTCCAATTATAATTAATTCCAATTATATTTGGCCCATGCCAATCCCAAAGACATCATGCAATGCCTCTCCGTGTTGTTGTTGGTCGTGAAGGCTGTCCCTGAGCTCTTTTTCTCAAGGCTGGCACTCTACCACTTGAGCCACAATGCCACTTTTGTTTTCTGATGGTTCATCGATAAGAGTCTCATACACTGTCCTGCCCAGACTGGCTTGGCACTGTGATCCTCCAGATCTCAGCTTCCTGAGTAGCTAGAATGACACGCATGAGCCACCAGTGCCCAGTATGTGATGCCTTTTGAAGGCATCTTGGCGAGTCTGTAAAGGAGCCAAAAAGAGCCTGGATAGACCATGACCCAATCAAGGAGCTGGGATGGGGGAAGGATGACCTTCTAGCCATTCTGTTCCCCCAAAATTGAAGATGCCAGGTGATGTTGTATGCACCAAACACCTAGGCCAGCAGCCACCAGGCTTAGTGGGGGAAAAACTAGAGAATACTCAAAGACTGCAGTGTAGAAATCTCTGATTTTGCATGTATGTGGTGTGTGTGTTTGTGTGTGTGTGTGTGTGAGTGAGTGTGTGTGTGTGTGTGTGTGTGTGTGTGTGTGTGTGTGTGTGTGAGTGTGTGTGTGTGAACTCAGGGCCAAGGCTCTATCCCTGAGTTTTCTCACTCAAAACTAGTGCTGTGCCACTTGAGCCACAGCCCCACTTGCTTTTCGATGGTTAATGTAGGTAAGAGTCTCAAGGACTTTCCTGTCCAGGGTCGCTTTGAATCATGATGGGGGCCCAAGAGAAGCAAGAGTAAACCCAACTCTCAAGTACAATCCCTATGGTGGGCCACTCCTGCTCCCTGGTGGCCACATGCGGAACATGCGGTTCCATGCCATTATCCTCTAGAGTTCAATTTGGGCAAGTTACTAGGGCCAAGCTGACTTTTGCTCACCCTCATTTCTGATGCCAGAGCGGGTCTGTTCCACCCTAGGCCATGAGAGCTCCAGGAGGCCCAGCTTTCAGGGACACAGGGAAGGGAGAGGTCAGCTCCAGGCTGAGCTAAGGGCCTTTGCCCACAGATACCCCAACTTGGCCTTACTTATCACCATAAGACCTGTCAAGGAACAACCCAAAAAAACAAAATTGGAGCTGTGCCTCCAAGTGGTTGAGCTCTAGCATTGAACCAAAGAGCTCAGGGACAGGGGCCCCAAGCTTTGAGTTCAAGACCCCCAGCTGACTTCCCCCATAAAACACAGCTTGTCTAAATGTGAACTAGTAGGATTTGTGAAGTGTTTCTGAAGAATGGTGATACTGAAGAAAGCACCCTAATTCTAATGACAGCTGAACTTGTAACATACAGCTATGTGCTGAGTCCTTCACAGGGTGCTATTTACTGGGTCCTTCCCTCATGGGAGTTATGTGCTGAGTCCTCAAAAAGGTGCTGTTTGCTGAGTCATCCCAAAGGGTGCTATGTGCTGAGTCCCTGAGAAGAGTGGGCCATCCTGGGATTTTTAATGGGGGCTTAGTGCTGAGTCCATTACACAACGTACTGTATGCTGAGTCCTTCAAAAGGTGTGGTGTGCTAATGCATCCTAAAGGGTCCTGCTATGTGTGAGCCCTTGAGAAGAGAGGGATGAGGTGTATTTTGAGTGCTGTGTGCTAAGTCCTTTACAAAGGGTTCTCTGTACTGTCCTTCAAATGGTGCTGCGTGCTGAGAGCTTCCACAGTGTGGTATGTGCTGAGTCCTTCAAAATTGTTCTGTGTGCTGAGTTTATCGAAGGAAGCTGTGCACTGGGTGTTTTACACAGCGTACTTCAACACAGAGTGTGATGAGTCTCTGGAAAAGTGTGCTATGTGCTGAGAGTTTCAAAGTGGCCATGCACTGAGTCCTTTAAACTGTGGGCTATAGACTCCCTCCTTCAAAGAGTGCTGTGTGCTGAGTACTCTACCCAGCATACTACATGCTGAGTCCTTCAAAGGGAGCTGTGTGCTGAGTCATTTACACAGGGTGCTTTGTGCTGATTTTGGAAGTGTGCTGTGTGCTGAATCATCCCAAAGGGTGCTATGTTCTGGGTCCTTGAGAGGTGGTTATCCCCAACAATAACACAGACACAAACACACATACACACACGAGTGTCACCATGCACCTGCTTGGTGTGTGGAGTGGAGGGGGATGGAGGAAAGTCTTCCCCAGCGGTGGGGCTGAGGGGAGATTCGATCCTCTGGGCCTGTACTGGGGGTAGAGGGTGCTGCTAAGCTGAGGTAAGGCTGCAATTGCCATGGTCTAGAAGCCTCAGGGCCCAGTCAGGACTGCAATTGTGGCTAGGAGTTGGGGACGGGGCCCAGTGAATGAGGGGGCAGGGCTCAGGAGCGCACTTTTGTGGCAGCAATGGCCAGGAGCACAAGGGGGCAGGGGTGTGTGTGCAGAAGGGGCAGGGTGGCCCAGGAGAGGAGTGTGGGGCCAAGAGAGAGCTGGGAGAAGACCGAGCACGAGCACTAGCAGCAGTGGAAACGGCTTCAGTGGCTGGCGGCTGCTCTGATCATAGTGTGGGTCCTGGGTGGGAGCGGAGAGCATGCAGAGCCTGCATGGCAGGCCCATCGCCACATGCAGCCCCTCGGAGGCGCCCAACCATGGTGGCCCTGAGTCTGAGGTCCCGGTGCTGGGAGCATGGTGATGGCAGTGGCTGCTGAGGCGGCGGCGGCGGCCACAGGTTAGGAGGCCGCTGAGTCTGCGGTGGTGGCTGAGGAACAGAGGCTGTGCGCAGCTCCACCATGTGCCCGTGCTGAGGTTCAAACATGGCTGCTGCCTCTAGCAGTCACCTGGAGGAGCTGTTGCGCCCCTGGCCTGCTTGTGGCCCTGACTTGGTTCTGGCCTTCGGTCCTCAGACTCCTGGCACGCACCCGTAGTCGCAGCCTACAGCTTCTCCCAGCAGCACACATGAGTGGCCGACCTGCACCCCGCACCCTACAACCTCCCCTGTATATCCCGCCCCCACTCTACCCTTTCTCCCCACCCTCGCAGACCTGGACCTTTGCCTCTTGCCTCCCCCTCCCTTCCTGCCTGCGCCTCCCCCGTGCCCCAAAGTCTGTCCTGGCTCTGCCGCAAATGCACCCCAGGGGTGGGGGTGGAGGTGGGTGTCCATCCGGGGATCCCACCCTCATCCCTAGTGGCCAATGTTCCAGGAAAAGGGGAGCTTCAGGGATGGGGAGGTGGGGGCACCACAGAGCCCCTGGCCTGGAGCAGTAGGAGCCACACAGCTGTGCATCTGCATCCTTCCTCTCCCTGGTGGGTACCTGGTGGCTTTAGTCAGAGGTGGGGAGCAGCACTCCACACATGCCTTCTGGGTTCTTTTCCCTTTTGCTGGGCAGGGGAGTGTTGGATGCAGAAGATAGACCCCGTTGTTGTGCGAGCCCTTTTCTTCTGTGCTCAGTCACCCTTTCACCTGAGGACATTCCCAGAAGAGCCCACTAGAGAGATGAGGGCACTGGGGTCAGATAGAAGGTGGGTATTTGGGAGAAAAACACACCCCCTCTGACACACATACAACTGGCCTGTACCCCCAACCTCAGCTGTCAACAGTTCTGACTGGGTGATCACATTTCCCAGTTCTGCCAGCTTCTTCTAGTGCTCCCAGTCCAGTGGGTAGCAGAGATTGTGACGTTACCATCTGCAGCCTGATCGCTGTGAGCAGAGACAATTCCCAGGACCTGTACTGGACTCTGGGAGATTCAGAGACCCAGGATGTCTCAGGGATCCTGTTCTACAACATGAAAATTGGGGGCCGAATATGGTGGACCATCCTGTCTGGCCCTAGGGAGTGCAGAGGAGACCCCTTGAACCAGGCTTTCACCTCACAACATCCTTGTTCACAGTTGAGTAGGGAATTGAGTGCCATACAGCTGGTCAGAGTGGCTGGACAGAGATCTTTGAGAAGATAGGCATCCCAGAGACCCCAGAATACAGTGAGTACATCATGGCTCATGTCCTTGGAACCAAAACAGTTAAGTGCGGTGGCACCAGGAGGGTGGGAAGAGGGAGGAGGGAGAACTGTGGGAGAGCTAACACAGGTTTTATCCCCAGCCAGGATGCTTACCTGAGTTGGATGGGACTGTTCTGTAGTATTGTCATAGACAGATGCTCATCTATTTATCTAACAAAACGTTACAGTGTGTGCCAGTTTCTTGGGGGGGGGGGTGAAAGAGGGGGGTCATACACGATAAAAGGTTCCAGTGCTGGTTCCACAGCACATGAAGAAATCTTGGTTTGAGCTGGATGCTGGTGCCTGACACCTGTCATCCTAGCTACTTAGGAGGCTGAGATATGAGGATTGAGGCTTAAGGCCCAGGCAGAAAAGCCTGTAAGACTGTTATCTCCAACTTACTACCAAAAAGAAAATGCCAGAAGTGGATGAGTAGCTCAAGCTGTAGGCTGTTGGCCTTGAGTAAAAAGGCTCAGGGACAGCACCCAGGCTCTGAGTTCATGCCCAGGAATGACACAAAGAAAGGAAAGAGAAAGAGAGGAGGGAAGGATGGAGGGAGAAAAGGAGGAAAGGAAGGAAGAAGGGAGCATGCAAGCCTTGGTTTGGAGTCCCTGGATCAAGGGAGCCAACCATTCACAATCTCTGAGGGGACAGTTTCAGAGCCTAAAGCTAGTGTGTAGGACCAAGCCACTGACCCATTCATGGCATCAGCAACATCATTATATCCAAATCTGAGTGGTCGCTGACTGCAGAGGGAAACAGCCTCAGGTAGACCCTGGGGCTCAGGGTGGGTCACAGAGTTTCAATCTCCCCTGGCTCACGGAGTTCATTTTCTGGTCAGATAAGAAGAAACTGTCCAAGGGCTAGGGAGGTATAGGGTGAGGGAGTGGCAAGATGGGGCTGGCAAGGGATAAGCAGGAAGATGAAGAGGGAGGATGATCCCAGATCCAGTGTGTCAGGCCATTGGAGCCATGACCTCACCTGACAACCTAGACCATCAGTGATAGAATCTTCAACCCAGCCACATGGCTATTAAAAGTCCTGGCACTCTGGGTTCACCTTTGACAACCTGGCAGTCATCCACTGCAGGATGCCTGTGCAGTACATCCTTGGGGACTGGCACTTTTGCTGGCTCAATCTGAAGGTGACACCCCCAGTGTTCATTCCTCAACCAGAGACAGAGGTAAGCATGCCACTAGAAGAGGACACCCAGGGAATGAGGGCGAGAGTCAGACCCATGTTGCTCTAAGAATTCCTCTAGGGGACTTTGGGCCCTGTGACTGCCATTCTCAGAGGTAGAGGTGGGTCTCCTTGCTGGCTCAGCCTTTAGTCTAGATGGCAGATGTGGGATTTAAAGAGGGTGGACTGAAGGTCGAGGCTGGTGAGAACACCAGAGGCACTGGGCTCTGAGCAGGGTTGTTTCTTTGAGGATACTCACAACCCAGGAATATTACTGAGATGGATCAGCCCTTTTCTCCTCCCTGAGAGAGAGGGACCTAAAGCCCTCCAGTCTGCATCTCTTGGCTGAGAAATTCATTCATTCCCATATCCTTTGTTTGGATAACTATATCTCACCTGACTGCCCAGTGTCAAGACAGGACAGTGAGAGATCTTGAGTCCTTCATGAGATCACTGGATCCTCAGTATGAGATTGTACTTGAATGTCCTGACTTGGTGCATGGTCAGTCCCATCTCAGCCTGCCATGACCTAGGACATAGAATCTAGAGAATCAGAGCAGGATGGGGTCTATTCTGTGAGTCTTGAATATTATGTGTGAGCTTTGAGCTCCTGTGTGTTCACCTACTTCCTTTTCTTGGGTGTGTCTATGCTAGAAAAAGTTTAAAACTAGGGCCTGGGTCCCATCCTTTGTTTCATGCTCAAAGCTAGCGCTCTACCATTTGAGCCACAGCTCCACTTGCAAGGTTTTTGGGTGTTTAATTGGAGATAAGAGTTCTGAATGACTATGCTGCCAAGGGTGGCATCCAACTGCAGTCCTCAGAACTCAGTCTCCAGAGGGGATAGGATGACAGGCATGGAAAAGCCTCTTTGGCCGGGTGCCATTGGCTCATGGCTGTCATCCTAAGTACTCAGGAGCTGAATCTTAGGATCATGGGTGAAAGCCAACTTGGGCAGGAAAGACCCTCAGAGTCTTCTCTCCAATAAAGCACCAGAAAACCAGAAGTGGTGCTGTGGCTCAAGTAATAGAGTGCTGGACTTGAGCTGAAGAGCTCAAGGATAGCACCCAGGCCCAGAGTTCGAGCCCCACACTCAACAAAAAGAAAGAAAGTAAAACATCTTTGCCTGTAAAGGATGGTGGAGAAGTGTTTGTGTGTATGTGTGTGTGGGGGGTGGTGGTGGTAGACATTTAGTGCCCTGCTCAGTCATCATTTTAGATGGATTGTCCCAAACTCTTAGTTCACGGCAGCCGATTCTTGACCACAGGTGAAGCTCTGGGTTGGATGTCAACCATTGGACCTAAGTCTCCTCATGGGACAGTTGTGAGTAAATAAGGGATTAATACAGAGGGATCTCTGGAGCAGGGCCAGGCACAGAGGGAGCAGGTGTCAGATACAGTTCTCAACAATTCTGTGAGCATATGACAGGAAGTTGCCTGGGAAGGGCTCAGATGTGGTCTGTTATTAATCATGCAATAGGTGTGGGATTATGAAACAAAACATGGCTGTCTTTCATCATTACCCTGTCTCCATGAAGAAGGGATCCTTCATTCTATTCATTTTTCCAGCTGGGGAAAGTGAGTCATGGAGAAGCCAGGTGATCTACTCATGACCTCCAGCTGACAAGAATCTTGGCCTGATTTCTCTGCCATGCCTCCTAGAACAGTGGGTGTTATTCAGTCCACTTCTTGTGGTGGGAAGTCCACTTCTTGTCATTTGTGGGGATTGAATTCTGGGCCTGGATGCAATCCCTGAGCTCCTCAGAACAAGGCTAGTACTCTACCCCCTGAGCCACAGCATCACTTTGGGTTTTCTTTTGGTTCTTTGAGGATAAGAGTCTCACAGACATTCCTCCCCAGCCAGCTATGAACCACAATCTTCACATCTCAGCCTCCTGTATAAGTAGGATTATAGGTCTGAGCTGCCGGCACCTGACTTAAGTGTAATTCTGGACCTTTGTCTTTCTCTCTCTCTCCCCTGCTCTCTCTCTCCCCCCTCTCTCTCTGTCTCTCTCTCTCTCTCCCTCTCTCTTTCTCTCTCAGTTATTGGTTGAATGAGTGCTGGAGGAAGTGGCTCAGCATCCCCATGTGCCTGGAACCCAAGGTGGCCCTCTCATTCTGGAGGTGGGCTGTGGGTCAGGAGCTGTTTTGCTCAGCCTGTTGAAGCAGCTTCATGAGGTAAGCCCCTCTGTGCCCTGGATAGACCGTGACGGTTATTCATTGTCCATCCCATGAGTCCCTCCCCACATCCCTCTGCTACACCGTTGAAGAAAAGTGGATGAGGAGGGGTCACCTTGTCCCCCTGCCCAGCACAATCCAGGACCTCTGACCTATACCCCCACCTATCTGACAAGATCCTGGCTATAAGACAATAAAAACCCTCTGTGTGTACTACCCTTTGCTGGGGAGTGTCATTTTGGTTATGGTGGTGGGGCTCAGAAGAAAGACCCAAGACCTGACACCTCCCGGGGGGGCGGGAAATTTGTTCTGGTGACAGAGCCATGTCATTGCTGTGGATAAGGATGAAGCCACCATCAGACTGACCCAGAACAATGCTCAAAGATAGGTAGGCTGTTGAAGTATCAAACCCACTCATGTCTGCTTCCTACTCCCAACAAGGAGGTGTAGTATGGGTGGCCTGGCCCTGGGCTTAAGGGATTATAAATGGATGGTGACAGTCAGGAGCTCATGGCTCCCACCCATCATCCTGGCTCTTTGGGAGGCTGAGGTCTGATGTCTGTGACTCAGAGTAGCCCGGGCAGGAAAGTCCAGGAGATTCTTATCTCCCATAAACCACCTCCCTCCCCAAAACCACAGACAAAAAAGCCAGATGTGGTGCTGTGGCTCAACTGGTAGAGCCTCAGCCTTAACAAAAGAAGCTCAGGGATAACACCCAGGCCCTGAATCCAAGCCCTAGGACTAACACAATCATAAAATAAATGAACACTGTACACCTTTTAGCTGACTACCAAGAAAGATGTATTCAGTTTTCTCGCTGGTACATTCAGCCAAAGGTAAGGGGATACTTTGATGTTCCCCCAACCCTCTCCTTCTCTCCTTTATCTGTCCAGGCTTAGGTTGCAGGACAGAATTCAGATCATCCCCCTGGATGTGACCTTAGGTACCCTCTCCCATCCACCTCCCTTGGGGTCAAGATCCTGGGTGCACTCCCTGCTGGGAGGATGAGGCACCACAGAGCTGAGGGTAGGTATCCCCAACACTCACACACATACACACACACAAACACACAAACATCCCTTAGGCAACCCAGACTAGCCCTTTCCAAAGACACTTTATCTCCTTGGATTAACTGACCTAGGAGAGGAATTTGATCCCCTCTAACTGATTATTTTAACTTAGGCTTGCTAGTTGATAGGAGATGAACAGGAGCCAACAAAAACCAAAAAAACTTTGGTGCTCATCACCTGGGGTTCAGGCTCATGCCTGTCATCCTGGCTACTTGGGAGGCTGAGATCTGAGGATCACAGTTTGAAGGCAGCCATAAGCTGGAAAGCCCATGAAAATCTACTCTCCATGGAACCACCAAAAAGCCAGAAGTGGAGCTGTCGCTCAAATGGTAGAGCCAGCCTTGAGCAATAAAACTCAGAGAGACAGCTCCCAGATCCTCAGTTCAAGCCCACACAAAGAAATGGTCCTGTCTTGTTGCCCACAGATTGCCCAGGCCTCGAGCCCCTCTCATGGAGTGTGATACAACACCTGCCCCTGGGTGGTGTATCAGGGCCTTCAGAAATCTGGTGGTGGAATCCAGGCCTTCCCCTTTGTGCATTCTCAACTCACACTGGCTGGAAGGCAGAGCTTGATAAGTTTGGCAGCCTGCACAGCGGAGAATCTCCAGCTATGCCAAGGTGATCAGAAAGGGCTTCTTGGAGACAACATAGCAGAGCATGTTCATTTCCAACCAGGGCTGCTGGTGAGAGCCTTGGTATAGATGTGCGAGACTGTCCCAAGACAGGCCTGAGGGGTCACAGAAGGACAGCTATCCAGGGCTGGAATTGCGTCTTAGAGGTAGAGGGCTTGCCTAGCACACAGGAAAGCATGGGTTCGATTTCTAAGTCCTGCATACACAGAAAAAGCTGGAAGTGGCACTGTGGCTCAGGTGAAAGAGCACTCCTCTGGAGACAAAGAAAGTCAGGGATAGTACCGGGGCCCTGAGGTCAGGCCCCAGGGCTGTCACCATAAAGCAGTTCTCCCAGGGACCTTGGTGACAGGTGGATGGCTATGCTCTGAAGCTCTTAGTAGATAAATACGTGCTTTGTGTCTCCTTTGACAGAGGGGAGCTGGACACTCGTGCCCTTTGCACCCCTGTACCCAGTTTTCAGCAAGCCTCCCAAGGTCTTCCACCAGGACATGGACCAGTTTGCCCCGGAAGTCCTCAGGTATCAGTTTGGTGGGGCAGGGGGAAATAGGGGAGGCCCCAGAACTTCTAGTGGGTCTGATCTGCCCTGGAAGACCAGGCAATCCAGAGGAGGCAGATGGGAGCTTAGAGGAGGTTAGTGATGTGGAGGGGGCCTTTAATCCCCATGGCCACACCCAGATTCTAGCCTTCCTTTGCTGTGTCTGAGGGAGGTAGAGGGGAGTCTAGGTGGTATCTTCTAGAGGAGCACTAGGTGGAAATTCTGAAGAACTGGACACCTTAAGCCATGAGCCGCGGGCTCACACCTGTCATCCCACACCTGTCATCCTTGCCACTCGGGAGTCTGAGATGCAGTGGATCTTATTTCCCAGCCCTAGCAGGAAAGTCCCTCCAGAGCCTCATCTCCAGTCTCCAATCAGAAGTGGCACTGTGGCTCAAGTGGTAGAGCACTGGCCTTGAGGAAAATTAGACATCAGTGACAGTACCCAAGCCCTGAGTTCAAGGCTCTCAACCAAAAAAAACAAAAACAAAAAACCAAACAAGAAAGAAAGATACCCCTTCCTTGCTTGCAAGAGATAGTGAAGTATTGGGGTGGTTGAGGATGTGAGACCAGATGCTGGCCCCACAGTACAGACATTTCTAATAACTCCCCAGGTTTACCCCAGTGTGAAGCCAACACAGGGTGGGTGGTGCCTTACCAAGAACTCCAGAGGTTATGGCTATGGCAGGCAGGGAGTGGGTGAATGGGAGCAGGGGTGGAATGGTAGTGTCAATTATATGCTCTCCATCCATGGAAGAAGGTTTTGAATGCTGGTGACCAAGTCTGAAGTGTAGGGTTACATTTGGTTTGTGTCTTGATGAGTTGGGTTTTCCCTTGGAATAAGAAAGTGGCTGCTGAGGAGGCTACAATGCCTGATTAGAAATGTACTCCTTATCTTGCCCATGTAATTGTAACCCCTCTTTATAGTATTTTCACAATAAAAAAAAGAAAGAAAGAAAAGAGCTGAAGAAAAAAAGAAGTTGGGTGTAGCCGGGCGCTGCCAGTGGCTCATAACTGTCATCCTAGCTACTCAGGAGGCTGAGATCTGAGGATCACGGTTCAAAGCCAGCTTGGGCGGGAAAGTCTTTGAGACTTTATCCCCTATGAACCACCATAAAATTGGATGTGGTGCTGTGGCACCAGTAGTAGAGAGCACACCTTCACCTGAAGAGCTGAAGGCCTTCTGGCAGGCCCAAAGTTCAAACCCCATAACCTACAACCAAACAAAAGGTAGCTGAATTTTCTGCATAACAGTGTGTACAGTAGAAATGCCATGATGTGTTGTGAACCATTCCAGACATGTGAGAGGCTCTGAGTTTTGTCTACAGTTGGTCTGATGATGGTAGTGCCATCATCTCTGGGGTGGAATATTCAGGGTGCTCAGGGACTGCTGAGGCTTTGGGCTACCACTGTGTGTGTCTGTGTGTTCATGTGTCTTTTGTCTGTGTGTGTCTGTGTCTGTGTGTTTGGATGTAGAAGACCTGGGCCTTGAACTCAGGGTCTAGGTGAAGTTCCTATGCTTCTGTGCTCAAAGCTAGTGCTCTAACACTTGAGCTGCAGCTCCATTTCTGGTTATTTGGTGGTTCATTGGAGATAAGAGCCTCACAGACATTTCAGTGCTGGCTGGCTTTGACCTCAGCCTCCTGAGTAGCTAGGATGACAGGTGTGAGATACCAGTGCCATATTTGTGTGTGTGTGTGTGTGTGTGTGTGTGTGTGTGTGTGTGTGTGTGTGTGTGTGTGTGTGTGTTTGTGTGTGTCCCTCATGTTTCTCTGTCCCCTTCCTGGGTGCCTGTCTGCCTCTTTTTGACCTTGGATGGTGCTCCTCCTCCACACCGACTTTGTCTTTATCCTCCTATCAGGGTCTACAATGAGTCCTATATTGCCAGAGACCTGAGTTCAAGCTTTTCTTTGGGGCCCAAGTCCAGCTGTCCAAATCTTTGGCCGTCTCCAGGGGATTCTGGATCAGCAGGGCTAGCTGAAATAGAATCTTGCCTGCCTTTAGGTGGGGAACTCAGACATGGGATGTCCTGCCCTTTTCCTCAGCTAGACCTCTGGCTGCATGTCTCTCTCAGCATGCTGGCAGTGGAGTGGGGGAAGGGTGTTGCCGGTGGCTCTGGCCAACTCCAGCTTGATAGTGGACTGAAGGCCGCCCAAGCAAGGAGGATTCTAGGCTGCATTGGAGGTGAGGCCAAGGTGGCTTGGAAATATCTATTGTTGTCTAGGAAATGTCAACATACTTTATCGCAGGCAAGTCTATCTTCCAGCCCCAGCTGGGCCTCTCCAATCCTTCTAGAGAATTCTGGATGCTCAGAATACAGAGGCACAGACTTTAGATTCCAGGGCCAGGGAATTGGGGGAGGAGAGACTGGCATGGCCAATGCCTCAATGTTCTGGGGCATTAGCCTTGACCTGGGTATGCCCCCACTTTTGTACGTTCACTTCTTAACCCAGACCTGGCCAGTAACACCCACTTGTGGTTCTGTGGAAGTGGCAGGAGTGGAAGTGAGATCTAGGATGACCAACGTCTGGATTTATGGCCTGAGGGAAGGAGGGGGACAAAAGTTGTCTTAAAAAAAACTCTTAGAGCTGGAACTCCGGGCCTAGGCACTGAGCTTCCTTTGCTCAAATCTAACACTCTACCACTTGAATCACAGCTCACATTTCATTTTTTTTTAGTAGTTTAGTGGAGATAAGATTCTCATGATCTTCTCTGTCTGGGCTGGCTTCAAGCTGCCATCTTAAGAGCTCAGCCTCTTAAGTAGTTAAGATTGCTGGTATGAGCCACTGGCACCTGCTAAGGATGTTAGTGTGTGTGTGTGTGTGTCTTTACTAGGGCTTGAACACAGAGCCTAGGTGGTATCCTTTAGCTTGTTTGCACAAGGTTGGTGCTCTTCCACTTGAACTACAGTAGCTCTGCTTCCCAGCTTTTTGGTCATTCATTGGAGGTAAGAGTCTGCCCAGGCTAGCTTTGAATCTTGCTTGATCCTCATGTGTCAGCCTTGACTAGCTACGATTATAGGCATGAGCCACTGGCATCCAGCTGCAAGGATGTCTCTTCATACTGTCTTCTATTCTAACAGCTGTCTACTTGCCCTGGCCTAGATCTCTGATCTCTACATCAGCTCCCCGCAGCCCTTGACTGTGTGGAGAACATAAAGCTCAAACCTGTCAAGTATCCTATTTCTATGTCTTCAGGGGAGGGTACGTTTCCTCTGAAGTCTAGAGGAGTAGAGGGAGGGGAAGGAAGGTTAGCTGTAGATGGTGCTAAGCTCGGAGAGAGCTACATTGTCTTAGCCAAGAAGGAAAGTGTGGTCAGATGTTAACAGCTCATGCTCTCTTATTCTTAGCTCCTCAGGGGGCTGAGATCTAAGGATTGGCATTCAGAGACAGCCCAGCTCACTTTTCTTGGTTTTTTTTTTTTTTTGTATCAGTAGGATCTTTTTTTTATTGTGAAAATACTGTACAGAAGGGTTACAGTTCCATGGGCAAGATAATGAGTACATTTCTTATCACCAGCTCACTTTTCTAAAGTGTGTGAGACTCTCCTTTCTCAATAACCACCTAAAATTGCAAGAAAAGCTGTGGCTCAAGTGGTAGAGTTGCTAGCCTTGAATGAAAAAAGTGAGGGACAGAGCCCGGGTCCTGAGTTCAAGCCCTAGTACCAAGATGTGCGCATGAACACCTACACACACACACACACACACACACACACACACACACACACACACACACTCACACACACACACACACACACATACAAACACACACACACACACAGAGGAAGGTGGTAATGATGAGCTGAGCTAGAACTGGGGGCAATCTAGAGGCACAGTCATAGTGAACTCTCGACACATAAGTTATTTCTCCCCAACTCCTTCTTTGGCTGAGTGGTCTGGGCCATGGCAGTAAGTTCCATGGCACCTGCACCTCCATCCATGTATAGGGTACAGGACCAAGGGAAGAACACGATGGATGCTCATTTATACTCGGTGCATGATTGCAGATCTTCATCCGCCGCTTAGCAATGGTGAGGAAAGCAGGGCTCTGAGCCCTGGGACTCCTGGGAAAGCCACTGCTACAAGCAGCAGCCAGCCAGCTGTGGATTCCTGAGCCTACAAGGCTTTCATGAGCCCAACTCAACACCCACCCAAGGTGTGCCTGACAAATTAGTCCCAGTGAGTAGGCATTACCTGCTGTGCCATCTTGCAGCCCTTGCCCCTCCTGGCCCAGAAACTTGGTCTGAAATGCTGATTTACAGCTCAGATCCACACTGCACCCATGACAGATGCCATTCTGATGACCTGACCGATGACTTCTGGTCTCCCTGGAGGCAGTGGCTGGCTGCTAGGTGTCCCAATGGGATATCTCAGCCAGGATATAAGTCACCTGTTGCACAGCCCATGCAAACCCGGCAGGGCTTCACTTATTAAATGGCAGAGAAGGATGCTTTGTTCAAGCTGCTGGTTCAGACTTAGGACTCTCTGAGGTCTTGCCCAGGTTGGGCGGATGGACATGGGCAACCTGCTGAATGCCCATCATCCATACATCATCCATCCATACAGAGAGACATGGAGTTATTGCCTCCTTTTTTTTGGGGGGGGGTGAGGCAGGTTCAGGGTTGTACTATGAGTCTAGGCCCTGTCCCTGAGCTCCTTTTGCTCAAGGATAGCACTCTGCTCTTGAGTCACAGCCCCACTCATGGGCTTTTTTTCTTCCTATGATCTCTTAGAAAGAAGATTGTTTTGGACTTTCCTGCCTCAGATGAATTCAAATTGGCATTCTCTACATCTCAGCCTCCGGAGGAGTTAGGGTTATAGGTAGGAGCCACTGACACCTGGCTTTCTTTTCTTCTTGTTGTTCTTTTTTAAAATCATGACAATCTGAAATCTTCATGGTATCATTCCAATGGTTTGCATTCAAAGTACTCTACCCAGGCCTGGGATTCGAATGCTATGACTACCACCCACAAATGGAGGGAGATCCTGTTGAACTAATTCCTGTTCATGTGAATGCTAATGGAATGTTATAAAAGTAATAATTAAATTTACAGTTAATTCATGATTCTATTTTAGAATGCCACACAAAAATTAATGGATTTATATCTTCCATTCTAGCACCAGGGTATGATTAAGGATATTGACTATATTTGTAATTAATGCTTTTATAAGTACGCAACCATGATACCTCATGAAATGCAGTCATAATTTAGTAACTAATAATTGGTAAGAACATATATATAATTTAATAATATCCTCACATTCTCCCTTTGTATGTGTGTGTATATATAAATATATACATATATATGCAGATATATATGTATGTATATATTATATATATATAATATCAATCTACACATCTATCTATCGGGCACTACTATGGCTTGATTACAGGTCCTCAGAATTTTCTGGATGCTCAGTTTGCCGGAGGCTGGTGTGCTAAGACTGTACCCCGTTTATGGATTGGGCATTGTAGGCTGAGTTGAAATTCCAGCATGGCCAAAAATTTATTTGTGGAGTAAGAAGCCAATTTTACACTTTTTTTTTCATTCTATGTGAAAGTCCTGGGTCTCAATATGATGTATAATCCATATGCAAATATATTCTATGAGATATGATATAATAAAGGAAATGTTATATGTGTAATAATACTAAATAAATAAGGGTAATAAATGTCATATGCAGTAGAACCCATGTATGTAAATAGATATCATATATATGAATATTATTTTTTCAAGTTCTGGGGCTTCAAGTCAGGCCCTTGGAACTGGTCTGAATTTCTTTTTTCTTTATTTCTTTTCTTTTCTTTTCTTTTTTTTTTTTTTGCCAGTCATGGTGCCTTAACTCTGGGCCTGGGCACTGTCCCTCAGCTCTTCAGTTCAAGGTGAGCACTCTACCACTTGAGCTACAGTGCCACTTCCAGCTTTTTCTGCTTATGTGGTACTGAGTTATTGAACCAAGAGCCTCATGCATGCAAGGCAAGCACTCTACCACTGAGCCACCTTCCCAGCCCCATGAATTTCTTGTCTTCAAGGACTGTGAGCTTCCCTTTTCACACACAGTGTCACAGAATTACCCAGACCCTGAGTTCAAATCCCAGGCCTGCTAGAAAAATGGTGCAATTTCCTAGCCAGGGTCTTACTGTTATTATTACTTGTTTTTTGGCCTAGCACAGGGCTTGAACTCAGGTCTTCACATCTCTGCCACAGCTGATCATTGGACCCTACTTCAAATTTTGGAGGTGGCAAAAAATAAAAATAAAAAGGAGAAGGATAAAACTGAGAAGTTCAAGAAGGTGTTTTTACGTATTTTTTTCTTTGTATTGTGACCATCCTGGGTCTAAATGACAAGACCCAGAATGTGTACATGACATTGCATTGCTAATGTTTAGTGGGCTATTAGGGAAGCCATAGCTGAAACCAGCAACTTTAGCCTGGAGGTCGAATCTTGGAACTGCCACTAATGAATGGTGGGAGGTTCTAAGAAATTCATTCTGATATACATCCATACAAATGGAATGTTATAAAAGTAACATTTAAATTAGTAGTTAGTATATAATTATATTCTAAAATTATACACAATTATTCTACATTGACTAATTTTCAATTAATACTTTATTATGTATTCAATCATGATACTTAAAAAGGAAGGAATAATTTAATTGCCAATAATTGGTATTAATATCATATATGCAGTTTCATAATATACAGACATCTCTTGTTTTATACATATACATCTATCTATCTATCTATATCTATCTATCTATCTTTATTTACCAATTTACACATTTATCTGTTTATACACTTTTCACTCCTGTGGCTCAGTGATAGAGTGCTCACTGAGTATGTACAAAGTCCTAGGTTCCATTCCTCATTACCACTTGCACAGAAAAATCCAGAAGTCATGCTGTTACTCAAGCAGTCCAGTACTAGCTTTGAGCATAAAAGTTTAGGGACTGTGTCTAGACACTTACTCAAGATGCAGGACTGGAACCAAAACAAAACGATAGAAGGTTCTGACTGCAAAGATATAAGAATAGGACTGAAAATACCTCATTGTAAGGCAAGCTAGGAATCTGGTGCTGAGAGCTGCCATCTAAACTGATGTAGCCAGAGGTGAACTGCTGCAAACCAGCTACACGGAACCGGATGCTTGTGGCTTCCTCAGCCCTGACATCCAAGATACTGGGGAGCTGAGATCAGACACTGGTAGTTTTAAAATCCAGCCCTGACAGGAAGTCTGCAAAACTCTGAGCTGTGGCTCAAAGTGGTAGAGCTCTTGCCTTGAGCAAAAGATCTTAGGACAGTACCCCCAAACTTTCAGTGGAATCCCCGTGGCTGACTCACCGCCCCCTCCCTACAAAAAACCCACCCCTCTAAATCATTTGATGTGAAATTTGTGTAGTATGGTGACACTGATGAAAGCACCCTAATTCTAATGACAGCGTGTGGTATACAGCTATGTCATGAGTCTTATATGAGGAATGGTGTACTGAGTGCATTCTTGCATCTGGTCCTTGTAAGAGCTCCACCGATTATTGTGCAGATGAGAACCTTGAGGCTCAGATATGTCCCCATGTCAAGGCCAAAATGATGTATGTACTGAACTCTAGTGAGTTTTCTCCTGCAGACAATTTTTTTGGTTTATTTTTCTTGGTCATGAACCTTGAACTCAGGGCCTATCCACTGACTCTTCACTGTTGGGCTCATGGTTAGCACCCTACCAAGGGCACCCAAGGACACCCGTACAAAATGTTACAGTCTAGGCATCTGTGGCTGATATCTGTCATCCTGCCTACTTTGACACATTTTTTTTTCTCTGTAAAAATCCTGAGTCTCAGTATGAAGTATAACCCATATGCAAATATATGCATGTGATAAGATGTAATAAATGAAATAAATGTTATATATGTAATAATACTAAATAAAATCAATAATGAATAAATAAGGGTAATAAATGTCATATGGAGTAAGCCCATGTATGTAAAAAGATCACATATATGAATATCAATTTTTCCAGTGCTGGCGCTTAAATTCAGGCCTGGAAACTGAAATTCTTGTCTTCAACACCAGTGAGCTTCCCTTCCCCTGCAGTGTCACAGAGTTACCCAGACCCTGAGTTCAAATCCCAGGCCTGCCAGAAAAATGGAGGAAATTCAAAGTCATGGCCTTGGGCCTTTTCCAGGCCCGGGGCTTGAACTCAGATTGTGGCAATTCTGCTTCAGCTTCGATCACCCTAGGATGTGGTGCAGCCAATGGCCCACAGCCCATCCTGAGATCCTAGGTCCCGAGTTCAAATCTCGGGACTGATAAAAGAAAAAGGAGAAGGGCAGGGAAGGTGGCTCAGTAGTAGAGTGCTTGCCTTAGATGTAGCAAGCTTCCAAAAACCTAGGGAGGCACCGTTGCCAATAATGAATCATTAGGTTCACCTCCCTAGTTGTTGTCTGCCAGAAGGAATCTTGAATTAATTGTAGCAGTTTGTTTCAACACTGGAACACAGTCTAACAAAGACAGGATAAGTGCAGGGAAATTGGCCTGCCCCGGGAGATAGTACAAATGAAGGCCTCCTGTCAAAACAGAGCATTGGGGAGAGAGATATCTTGGGGTACAAAGAGGCCTTTTTCTCTTGGTCTTCAGGGCCTGCCTACACTCATAATCACTAGTTTGCCTGGATAGAGTTGTTTGTTACAGAGCTGTGCAGGAGTGAGGCCTTTTGTCTGCTTGTCCAACAAAGAGGCAGACTTCCTCCAGCAACCTGGGGTGTGGAGAAACCCTCAGGGTACACTGGGAACAGGGAGGGGAGCCCTGGAACATGCACTGTCTTGAAAGCACCCTCTGTGCTATGAAATCATTCTATGCAAAGCAAATTTCCTAGCTGGGTGCCTTTCTTCATAGCCATTCTGGAGGTTCACTGATAGAAATACATTCACACAAACACAGACACATGGAGTTACTGGCTCTATTTTTTTTTTTTTTTGGTAAAGATCCTGAGGCTTGAACTGTGAGCTTAGACATTGTCCCTGAGCTCATTTTGCACAAGGAAGTGCTTAATTGTGCCTTAAACCATGATGCATCATTAAATGAAGGCATAATTTAATACCTAATAATTATTAGTAATATATTACGTGTAAATTAATGATATATAGACATCTAACATTCTATAAATATATTATATATTTAAACATATACTGGAATATACATATACATCTCTCTCTCTCACTCTCTATGCATATATATGTATTTGTAGCAATTAGGCATCTATCTATTTATATACTGGCCATTTCTGGAGGTTAAACTTAGGTCCTGGGAACTCCCTGGCAATGTATTTGTTTGAGATTGCTGCACTTACATTGATCCCTTGATGAATTGGGCATTCTAGACCCTGAGTTCAGCAGTGCAAAAGACAATAGGTGGATTAAGCAGCCAATGTTGACCTGTTCTGCTGTCTGTGAAAATACTGTTTCCTAGGTACAAGATGTAATACCTACGCAAATACATATATATGATGTACATTATAAATGTATATAAATATTATTTTGCCAGTCCTGGGGCTAGAATTCATGCCCTGGGAACTGCTCTTGACTTTCTTTTATTCAAGGAGGGTGGGCTTCCACTTTACCCACAGCAAAATAGAGTTAGCCAGGCCTTGATTTCAAATCCTAGGTATGGAATATAAAATGTCCCAAATTCCAAGCCAGAACCTTAATTTTTTTTGAGGGGGGGCAGGCACAGGGCTTGAACTTAGGTCGTCACAAGTCTGCCTCAGCCTTGATTACCCTAGGCTGGGGTGCAGCTTTTACACCCACAGATGATCCAGGGATCCTAGGACCCAATTTCAACTCCCAGCACTGGCCAACAAACAAACAAACAAACCAAAATGGAAGAGGAAAACCAGAAAGTTTTTCACAACAGTTTTACCTTTGTTTCTTTTGCACAGTGACCATCCTGGGTCTCACTGATTTGGCTTGAAAATTGTACATGACTTTGCATGGCTGAGGCTGGTGGGCTGTCAGTGAAACCTGAGGTTAACCCAGACACCTGGGCCCTGAGTTCAATCCTGGGACTGCCACATACAGATGGCTGAAGGTCCTAAGAAACTGGTTCCTATCTCTAGGAACACTAATAGAATGTTTGAAATGTACTAATTGAATTACTAATTAACTAGTCTTTCTAATGTAAGATTGTATGCATTAAATATAGGTCATTGATTAATTTAATTAAAACTTGATTAAGTCTTGTACCATGATTAATTAATGGAGGAATAATTTTAGACCGAATAATTAGTAGTAATAGAATATACAAAAGTAAGATATGGACATCACTCTTTATATAGAGTTATACACTAGAATCTACATAAATGTCTATCTGTCTCTGTATACGTTTATAGATTCATATACATATGTAAATACACACACACTGCATTTTACAAATCTATGTGTTTATATATTGGCCACTCCTAGGACCAAATTTGCCAGACAACTTCATTTGCATCAGACTGGTGTGCTAACATTGACCCACTCCTCATTCATGAAGTGGGCTTTCTAGGCCCTGAGTTCAAATCACAGAACTGCCAAAAACTTAAGTAATCCTGGGGGAAGAAGCCAAATGTCCCATTTGTCTTCCTTATCGGTGAAAGTCCTGGGTCTCAGGAATCAGGTATAGTACATTGGCAAATCTATGTCCTATGTAATAAGATGTAAAAAAGCTTATGTGTGTAATCATACTCACTAAAATACATAAGAAATAAATAAAACATAAAATAAAATGAATAACTAACTGCAATATGCAGTAAACATGTGTATGTAAATATGAATCCTGTACTTAAAATGCATACGAATATTATTTTTGCAAGAGCTAGGACTTGAATTCAGGCCCTGGGAACAGGCCTGACTTTCTTGTCTACCAGTACAGTGAGCTTCCCCTTCTCGCACAGTGCTGTAGATGTACCTAGGACCTGAGTTCAAATCCCAGGACTGGCAGAAAAATATGACATGAATAACAAACCTGAAGTAGAGGGGTGGGAATGTGCCTTAGGGATAGAGTGCTTTGCATCTATGAAACCCTGGACTTGACTTCTCAGGAACACATCACTAGAAAAAAGCCTGAAGTGACTCTGTGGCTCAAGTGGGAGAGGGCTATTCTTGTACAAGAGAAATTAGGTACAGTGCTCAGGTCCTGAGTTCAATCTCCAGGACTGGTGTATGTGTGCACACGAACGAACACGCACACACACACACACACACACACACACATGTCCTGAGTTGAAACTCCAGGACTGGTGTATGTGTGCACACGCACGCACGCACACACACACACACACACCAGAAGTAAAGTGGCGACACAAAATGGTAAAGCGCTGGGCTCCTGCGCTGAGCTCATGGTCAGCACCCAGGCCCTGTATTCAACCCCAAAACCCTGCCACCCAGGGCTCAACTAGGAGAGGTCAAAGGTTTCAAAACCTAATGTGCTTCAGCAGTCCTAGATGACAGGAAATAAGATCAGACAGGTGCTTGTATTTCCAAAGCTTCTGGACACCTAGAAGAGGCATCATAGGCCCATCATCGGCCTCAATGAAACATTTCTTGAGGTTAAGTGCCCTAGTTGTCTGCCAGAAGGACTCCTGAATTATATTGAGCACTGTATCTGAACACCAGAATATAGTCTCACAAAGGCAGGATTAGTGCTGAGAACTTGGCCTGCCACAGGAGGTGGCCCAAATGAAGGTTGCCTGTCAACACGGAGCACTGGGGAGAGAGATAACTTGGGGTAAAAAGAGGCCTTTTTGTCCTGACCTTCAGAGCCCATCCACACTCATCCTCACTAATTGGCCCAGATGCAGTTTGTTACACAGCTGTACAGGACTGAGGCCTTTTGTCTGCCTATTCAGACAATGAGAGAGACTTCTTCCAGCAGGCCTGTGAAGCAGAGAAACCCTCAGGCTGCACTGGGAACTGTGAGGGGATCCCAGGAACATGCACTGTCATGAAAGCAGTCTCTGTGTTATGAAATCATTGTTTTGAAAACAAATTTTCTAGCTTGGTGCCTTTCATCATATCTACTCTGGAGCTTCACCTATAGGAATACATCCACACATGCACAATACATGGAAGTAGGTCCTGGAGTTGACCTATGAGCATAGGCGTTGTCCCTCAGTTACTTTTGCTCAAGTGTAGTGCATTAACCTGGAGCCACAGCCCCACTTCTGGGTTTTTTGTGATCTCTTAGAAATAACAGTGTCATGGACTTTCCTATGCTGGCTGGATTCAAACTCAGATTCTCTATATCTCAACCTCCTGAGGAGCTGGAATTACAGTCAGCAGCCACTGGCACCTGCCTTTCTTTTCTTCTTCATTTTTAATCTGGACAATCTGACTACTTAACAGCATCATTCCAATGCTCTGAATATACAAGTAAACTACCCAATGTTCTTTATAGGTGCTTTCTCTGAGAAGGATTTTCTCTCCTCATCTTCTCCTCTGGTCACAGGTCTGAAGCCAAAAGTGAGAAATGAGTGTGACATGATTTTGGCAGCAAATGTCCACAGGACATGCCAGTTCAATCACTTAGCATTGAGCTGCAGTGAGTTTACTGTCTCAGGACGAGAGGACCAAAAGCTGGAGCGATCCTCATACTGTCTGAATGGCTCCTTAGGCCTATAAAAATATCTAATACTTATGAATGTTTTGTGTCTCCAACCTTAAGTATCTAGAACACAACAGAAGCATCTTCATGTTTCCTTTTTTCTCTAGTACCTCTCGAGATTTAGACTAAGGTTTTGTGTGGAGCAGATCCTCAGTGAATCCCTCAGGAAAGCCACTTGAAGTCTCCTCAGTAGATCTCTGTTCAAAGCCAGCCCGAGAGGAAAGTCTGTGAGACTCTTATTTCCATTAAACCACCAGAAAACCAGAAGTGAATCAGTGGCCCAGAGGGTAGAGCTCCAGCTTTGAGAAAGAAAGCTGAGCAAGAGATACACGACAGACGAGGCAAGAAAGCCTGGCAGGCGCTTATGTCCAATTAACGACCAGATGTCTGGAAGTGGAGCTGTGTCAGTGGCAGAGTCTCAGCCTTGAGCAAAACAGCTGAGGAACACATAGGGCCCCGAGTTTAAGCCCTGGGATATCCACCAAAAAAATTCAAAAAGAGAAGGCCAAGTGTATGTATCAGTGTCCTACCTACTTATGTGTGTATATTACCTCTCTGAGTGGAATCAGATTGTATGCAATGCTTCTCCTTTTATGTACAGATTTATTTTTCAGATAGGCTTGTTGCACGTACTGCATCATTCTCTTCTTTTCATGCCCATGGCTTTTCTCTTCCAGAGTTCCAGGCCTGTGTCCTCATATGATACACACTTAAGATCTCAGCAGCCTTTATTTCCTATTATTATTAGGCCAAGGCAGGAACAGTCACAAATCAGGCAGGGGAAGAGAAGATCAGGGTTTTTGAAATAACTTGTATTCAGAAAATTAAACTTGGGGAATGTAAAGTGGTAGCATACTTATGTAGAAACTACCATAAAGAAAAAATGATAGGGCTGGGAATGTGGATTAGTGCCTAACATGCAAGAAGCCCTGGGTTCGTTCCTCTGTAGCACATGCACAGAAAAAGCCATATTTGGTGCTGTGGCTCCAGTAGTAGAGTGCTAGAGATTCAAGCCTCCTGAGCTAGGGGATGGGCCTTGGCTACTCGGGCTTGCTAGGTCAGAACTGTAAAAACATTGACAATACAAGTCAACTACTTATGACAAAGGACTTGAGGAGCATATTAAGCCTTTCTCCAATGGACCTTTCAGAACTCTAGGACACAAGGTTATAAAGCTAGAGTCTGAGAGGCTGGGCAAATAGATCTGGTAAACATTAACCTTGAGCTCTGACTCCAATTCGGTTGTACATCAGAGTTCATTTTCCAGAGAATGTTCTCCTAATTAGCAAATAGGAAAAGTACTTTGATTAACCCTCACATTTTTCCATTGTGTGTCTCAAACTCAAGCCTGGGCACTGTCCCTGAGCCCTCCATCTCAAGGCGAAACTCTACCACTTGAGCCACAGCACCACATGGGGCCTTTTGGTTGTTCATTGGTGATAAGAGTCTAACAGGCTTTACTTGCCAGGCTGTCTTTGCACTGTGGTCTTCGGATCTCAGCCTCCTGAGAAGATAGGGTCCCAGGTGTGAGCCACTGGCATCTGGCCTATTGTTTTTGCCAGTGCTGGGGCTTGAACTTAGGGCCTGGGTACTGTGTCCATGCTTCTTTTTCTCAAGGCTAGTGCTCTACCACTTGAGCACTCCACAGCTTCTGGCTTTTTCTGAGTATGTGGCACTGAGGATTCAAACCCTGGCATTCATGCAGGTTGAGCGAGCTCTCTACCACTAAGCCACATTCCCAGTCCCACCCTTACAATTTTATCCCTCAACTTGCTTATCCTCAAGGAAAGTCTTCTGAGTATAAATCATCTAAAGAAATTCCTATAGGAAGGTGTTAAGATAAACAAGTCAAATCTCATATTTGAGAAAGACTCTAAACATGTGAAGACTGTGACAAATGCCTCCATTTAATTATGTATCATGTTTCAACACTTTATAATAAAGTATTAATGAAAAATGAGTCAATATCCTAAATTATTGTGCATAATTCTATAATAGATGTGCAAAATGTAATAAATATTATGTGAATAATAATATTAATACAATAAACAATAAGTAAATGAATAAAATATAGAAATACAGAAATACAAAATCAATAATAAAAAATCATAGTATGTATTAAACATACACATGTAATATGTAACATATATTACACATGTACATAAATATTATTTTCCATTATAGGGACTTAATTCAGGCCCTGGGAACTCTACCCTGAATTTCTTTTCCTCAAGGACAGTGAGCTTCCCCTTCACCTACGATGCAAAAGAGTTACCCGGATGGTGGGATCAAATCCCAGCAATGGCAGAAATACTGGCCCCAATTCCAAGACTGTCACTTAATTATTTTAAATGGAAGCAGTTATTTTTATTCAGTTCCATACTGAACATTTTAAAAACAGCTGTTTGTATATCTATTCAGACATCCTTCCCTTACCTGCAAAGTGGTTCTCCGAGCTCTAAATTGTTTCCTTTTTTGTACATTTTTTGTTGTAAAAATGTTGTATATAGGGGTTACAGTTACATGAGCAAAGTAATGAGTACATTTACTATTGAGCATTGTTGCCTCCTCCTTTGTTTTTCCCTTGCCATCCCTTCCCTCCCACCTCCACAGCTATCTCCTGAACCCCCAGCTGAGGTCAGTGACTTAAGTTTTTTGTTTTTGTCTTGGCACAAGATTAGAACTCAAGTAGTAGAAACTCTACACCTTCCCTCACATTGCTACAGGTTTACCAAGATCCTGAGTTCAAATCCCAGGCTAGGAAAGAAAACTGGCAGAAATTCCAAACCAGGGGATTTTATTTTTTTGACAACCATGGAGCTTGAACTCAGGTCATGGCAAATATACCTCAGCTCTGATTGCCTTAGACTGGACTGCAGCCTCTCATCCTTAGTAACTCCTGGGATTCTAGGCAAAGAGGACTTGCATGAAGAAAAAAAAAAGTAGGACAGCACAGAAAGTGGCGAGCTGCAGAGGACTGGGGGTTTTACGTTATTTTTTTCTTGGCAGAGTGACCATCCTGAGTCTGAATGACATGGCTGTAAAAGTGGAGCTGAACTTCTATTCTTAAAGGCTGGTGGGTCATCAGGGAAGCCATAGGCCAACCTGTCAACATAGGACCTGGGTTAAAAATCTAAGTCCTGACACCTACCAATGGCTGGACAGCACAAGAGACTCATTCCTATGCATAGGAATACTGATTGAAAGAGTAATTCGTGCATCAGTCAAATCTAAAAGTGGATGTAATAATCCTAGGATGCTGATTGATTTTAATTGATAGGTTATTAAGCATGAAAAGAATAGTAAAACTTCAAAGGCAGTATAATAAATACCTACGAGTTGGTAGGAATGTAGTAGGTGTCATTCAGTCAGATAGATGGCTCTGGCACTCTTTACTAATATGTATTAATTGTATACCACCATGTGCCAATCCATGTATCACTGTTTTGGCCAAACCTGGGCTCCATCTCAGTGCCTGGGAACCACCTCACAGCTTCATTGCCTAGAGGCTACCGTGCTCACCCTTACCCATTCATGAATTGGGCCTGCTAGGCCCCGAGTTCATATCCCAGCACTATCAAAAATTTAATCTTGGAGTAAGCAGCTGAGTGTGACACATGTTTTCCTTTTCTGAGAAAGTTCTGGGTGTCAGGCATGATAGCAAACACATCTACAAATCTAGATGCTATGTGATAGGAAGTAAAAAAATGTAAAAAATGGTATAGGTGTCATCAGAGTCAATAAAATAAATGGTAAATAAATGAATAAAACAAGAAATGAAATGAATAACCACAACAAACATGATATTGTCTGACTATATGGAAGTATAAATCCTGTCTTTAAAATGTAAATAAAATGCATATAAGGAGTATGTTTTTCAGGACTGAGGCTGTAATTCAGGTATAAGAAAGAGGCCTGACTTTCTTGGCTTCAAGTATGGTGTGATTCCCCTAGCCTGACAGTGCTGCCTATTTACCCAGACTTTGAGTTCAAATCCCAGGCTTGGCAGAAAAAATGGCACGAATTGCAAAACAGGGAGATAAATAACTTTTATAATTGTTTAAATTGTTTTAATTTTTTAATTGTTTTACTTTTTAATTTAATTTTTTTATTTGTTTTTGGCCATGCAAATGGCTTGAACTCAGATTGTGACAGCTCTGTCTCAGCTTCCATCACACTAGCCTGGGGTGCAGCTTCCAGAACCAAAGCCGATCCTGGAATCCTAAGACCCGAGGTCTGACAGGAAAACAAAATGAAAATGACACTAAAACAAGCCGCCAGCTGCCCATTGTAGGCGGTTTCTTGGCTTTGGTTCCTTGCATGGTGACCATCTTAGGTCTGAATGACATGGATGCCACGCACAGGTGACCTGTCATTGCTCAAGGCTGGTGGACTGTCAGGAAAGCCATAGGCCAACCCCGCAACACAGTCCCTGAGTTCAAATCCTGGTCCTGACAACTACCAATGGCAGGAGATCCCAAGAGACTCCTGCCTGTGCATAGAAATTCCGATGGAATGGTATCCAACTCATGATTGAATAGTTCGTGCAGTGGTCTGGACTCAAATTACACACAATAATCCTAGGATGCTGATTGAACTTCATTAATGGTTAATTAGGCATGAAAAGAATAATACTCCTTCAATGGAGGCATAATAACTACCTAAGACTTAGTAGGAACGTAGCAGATGTCATTGAATACTAGATACACGGCTCTGGCACTCTTTACTAATATGTATTTTTGGTGTACTACCACCTGCCTATCCATGTATGGCTATTTTGGCCACCAGTGGGGCTCGATCTCAGAGGTTGCCAAAAATTTCCTCCTGGAGTAAGAAGCCAAGTGTGACACCTGTTTTCCTTTTCTGTTAGAGTGCGGGGTGTCAGGCATGATGGAGAACAAGTCAACAAATCTAAATGCTATGTGATAGGGTGTAAACAATGTAATACATGGTTAGGTGTCATCATAGTCAAAAAAAATAAATGGTAAATAAACGAATAAACCAAAAAGTACAATGAATAACCACACCAAACATAAATAGACTGAACACCTGTCTGGAAGTTCAATCTTATCTTTAAAATACATGTAAGGACTATGTTTTCCAGGCTTGGGGCCTGAATTCAGGCCTAGGGAAGAGGCCTGACTTTCTGGTCTTCAAGCATAGAGACCTTCCCCTTCCCCTAGTTGCAAGAGTTACTCAGACCCTGAGTTCGAATCCCAGGCCTTACAGACAAAAAAATAACACACATTCCAAGACAGGAAGCTTCATTAGCATTTTTCATATTTTTTAAAGTTCACTTGGCCTTCATTTGCCACATTTTGATTTTATAACATGAGAGTTTTTCAAAAAGGAGTTTAAATATTTACATTTCAGCATAGCACATTGGTGTTTCCATTTTGACCATCTGCCATGAAGAGTGAGAATGAAAATGAGTACATCATTCCTCCCTAGAGGGACAATTGATGTTATTTCTATTTAGAGTTATTTCTATAACTATAAACTCTCTACAATTGTATCGTGTGAGTTTTCCTCAGTGCCTACCACAAAATACACTAGGGAAGTCCTCATACCACAATAGGTTGGGTTTCTGAATAAAAACTCACTTTTGTGAGGAGAGTAGGTACTTGTAAGCATTTTGGGAATAAAGTGAATTGTAAAATGAGAAACTAAAACATTGGGACTGGGATGTAGCTCAGTAGTGGAGTACTTGCCTAAAGAGCAGAAGACTCTGGAAGAAAAGGAAGGCAAGTTTCCGAAAGCTCAGAAGGTTAGAATTTTTTGATCTGTATGAACAACCTACATTCTTTCTTTTTTCTTTTTTTTTCTTTTTTTTTGTCAGTGGTGGGGCTTGAACCCTGGACTTGGCTGCCTGACTTCACCTCTTCAACTCATGGCAAGTGCTCTACGGCTAGAGCCACAGAGCCATTTCCAGTTTATTGGAGATAAGAGTCTCAAGGAATTTCCTGCCAGGCTGGCCTTGAACCTCCTTCCTCAGATCTCAGCCTCCTGAGTAGCTAGGATTATAGGCATGAGCCACCGACGCCCAGAGCATGAACAAACTTAGATTGATTCTGAGGAAAGAAACTTGAAATACACTTTTAATAGAAATAATTTATAATGCCATGGTTAAGGCACTAATTCAGAAGTATTTATTCATTGGCTGGTTTCTTAGTTTATTTAAATATATATATATATATATATATATATATGCATATATATATATATATACCTTTTTTATATATATACATATATATTATCAAAACATAACTTTGAAGTGTACCTAAAAGCATATTTGCTCATGTAAAGTCATACAACTGCACAAGCTTGATTTTTTATTTTCAGTTTGTTGGTACCATATATTAGGTGGGATGTGTGTAATGTTGTTTTGTTCTCTGTTTTTGGAGGATTTCTCTCTGCTTTCTTCCCCTACTCCCCTCTCTCTGCACTTAATTTCAGCTTGCTCTTTCTTGGCTTGATTGTTCATAGCTGATTTTCTACCACTTCAGCCATACTTGTAGCCTGGCTTTTTGCCAGTTAATTGGAGAGGTTGTCTCTCAGGCTTTTCTGCCTGGATTGGCTTTGAAACTTCATCTTCCAGTTCTCACCTCTTGAGTAGCTGGGATTACAGATGTGAGCCACTGGGGTGTCTAGGGATGAATTCGACTTTGGTTGGTGTATTCTTTCTGTTTTTCTAAGCATGGGATCATCTACTATAGAATTTCTGTGAATGTCCTGGGTCTGAAGTAAGATATAGAATACGTATGCTAATCTGTATAGTTCTCATAAGATGTAATCAATTTAATATATGTTATAAGTGTAATAATAGTCAATATAAATGAATGAATGAATAGTACAAAAAATAAAATAAATACACAGTAAAATAATATGCAATAAACATAAGTATGTAGATATCAATCATTATTTCAAATGTGGATGAATATTACTTTAACAGGACTGGGGATTGAATTCAGGCCTAGGGAACAGGCCTGAATTACTTGTCTTCAAAGATGGTGAGTTTCCCCATCCCCCACAGTGCATTAGAGTTACCCAAACTCTGAGTTCAAATCCCATACCAGACAGGAAAATAAAAAGGCACGAATGCCAAGCTGGGGAGCTTCATTAGTATTTTTACAATTTTTTTTTCCCGTGGGGCTTGAGCTCTGGCCTTGGGCGGTGTCCCTGTGCTCTTCAGCTCAAGGCAAGCGCACTACTGCTTGAGCAACACTTCTGATTTTCTAGTGCTTCAATGGAGATAAGATTCTCATGGGCTTTATAGCCTGGGTTGGATTTGAACCACAATCCTCAGCCTCTTGAGTAGCTAGGATTACAGGAGTGAGCCACCGGCACCGAGCTATTTCTAATATTTTAAAATTATATTGATTGATTGATTGATTGATTGCCAATCACAGGGCTGGAACCTCAGCTTCCATCACCCTAGGCTGGGATGGTGCAGCCTCTGGACACACAGCCTATCATGGGATGGTAGGCCTCGGGGGCTGACAGGAAAACAAAATGAATATAGCACTGAAAAATCCGCAATCTGTGGATGGTTGGCGATTTCATGGTTTTCCTTTCTTGCATGGTGACCATCCCAAGTCCAAATGACACAGCTACAACCTGTAGGTTACCCGGCACTGCTGAAGGCTGGCAGGCTGTCAGCAAAGCCATAGGCCAACCTGGACACCTAGGTCCTGAGTTTGAATCCTGGTCACGCCAGTTACAATCAGTTCATCAATCAGTCTAACAGAAAATTAGACCCAATAATCACAGGACACCGACTGATTTTAATTCATAGTTTATTATGCACTAAAAGAATACTATTGATTAAATGCAGTTCTCACTAAAGACCTGAGAATCTGTAGGAGCATAGTATGTGTCATTGAATACTAAATACACATTTCTGGCAGTACATAAGTATCTACATTTATATTTATTTGTATACCATCATATGCATAGAACATTTTTGCTATTTTGGCCAAACCTGGAACTCGATCCCAGGTCTTGGGATCCACTTGGCACCTGCATGAGATGCTGCCGTGCTGACACTCACCCCTTCATGAATTGGGCCTCCTAGTCCCTCAGTCAAGGTCCCATCATTGCCAAAAGTTTCTTCCTGGTGTAAGATTCCATGTGTGCATCTGTTTTCCTTTTCTGTGCAAGTGCTAGGTGTCACGTATGATGTACATATTATGTCTGCAAAGTTACATGCTATGGAATAGATTGGGACAAATGTAATAAATGTTATAGGTGTACTCACAGTCCATAAAATAAATGCTAAATCAATCAATCAATCAATAATATAATATAATGAATCACTCCAACAAACATGATTTAAAATGAATATAGAGATATAACTCAAATATTTAAAATGTCTATAAATGTTATGTTTTTCAGTACTGGTGCTTGAATTCAGGCCTAGGGAAGAGTTGAGAAGTGCATGCATGATTCACATAGGAAATGATAGGCAAGATCTTAATTAAGACTGCATGAAGTGGAAGTGGCGCTGTAGCTCAAGTGGTAGAGCGCTCGCCTTGAGCTGAAGAGCTGAGGGACAGCGCCCAGGCCCAGAGTTCAAGCCCTACGACCGACAAAAAAAAAAAAAAAAGACTGCATGAAGTGTGACAATACTTACATTAAGGAATCGAAGCATTGGGAAAGATCCAAGAATCGGTAGTCACATGGAAGATAGGATTCCAACACAGGTGGCCACATCTCCTACTCTATACACACAGGCATTTATTAGCATATTAATTTCAGCTTATGAATGGATGAATATGTTGCTCCACCCCCACCCTGGGGCTAGATCTCAGGTCCTGAGTATGGCCTACCTTCTTAGTGGCTCACAAGTTGGTGTGCTCATGTGGACCCATTTGGCAGTTGGTTCTGCTAGGCCCTGAGTTCAAGTTCCAGCACTGCCAAAAGGTTCATCCTGATGTGAGATGCCAAACCTTGCAGATGTTTTCCTATCCTGTGCAAGTCATGGGTCACAGCTAGGATCTAGAAACCATACGCAATTCTACACCCATGGGAATAAGTTGTCATCCATGTGAGCACAGTTATATATGCCATCCTATACTCAATAAAATACAAAACATAGATGAATAAGACCCAAAATAAAAAGATTAACTACACTAAAAACAAGGTGCATACCACACCTGTATGTATATAGAGATCCTATGTTTAAAAGAGATGGGCTTTTCCAGTCCTGGGGATTCAAATCAGGTCCAGTACCAGGCCTGACCTTTTAATCTTCAAAGATGGTGAGCTTCCCTTCCCCCACAGTGCAACATAGTTACCCAAATGGCACAAATTCTGAGCTAGGGTTCTTCATTCATAGTTTTTTCATTTTTTTTTTAACCATACCGGGGCTTGAACTCAAGTCGTGGCAACTCTGCCGCAGCTCTGATCATCCTAGGCTGCAGTCTCTAGACCCACAGCCAGTCCTCAAACCCTTGGACTCTGGGGTTTGCTGGAAAAAAAAAACCCTCAAGGGGAAAAAAAGCGGCGGTAAATTCCACCTGGCTCTTCTATGTTTATTTTCTTTTACATGGTGACCATTCTGTCTCCGAACATGGTTGCCTGCAGAGTGAAGGTGACCTGGCATGGCTGAAGGCCTGCTGGTTTTTGGGGGAGCCACAGGCTAACCAGACAATAAAGGCCCTGAGGACGAATCCCAGTCAGCCCTGTTACGATGAGGGAATGGCGGGAGATTCTGGGACACTCGTTTCCGGACTTAGGAAGAGTCATGGAATGCAATCAATCTCATCCTTGAATGAGTAGTTCCTGCTTGATGTGAGTAGGAAATGATAGGCAAGACTCATGGGGTATTGATTATTTTTAATGAAGAGTTGATGAAACATGACCATAATCATCACAGTCATGAAATGGAGGCATTGGGGAAAATCCAAGAATCATTAGTAACAAGGTAGATTGGATTCCATCACTGGTCCCCATCCTACTCTATACAAATATGTACTTACTACCTTCAGGTTATAAATAGATGATTATTGTGCTCCTCCTTCTCTCCCCCCCTCCCCCACGGGCCTCAATCTCAGGTCCTGGGAACGACCTAGCTCCTTAGTGGCTCACAGGCTGGTTTGCTTACCTGGACCGATTTGCCTATTGGGCCTGCTCATCCCAGAGGTCAGATCCCAGAACTGCCATAAGATGAATCCTGATGTGAGAAGCCAATCGTTTCACCTGTTTTTCTGTCCTGTGAAAGTCCTGGGTCTCAGCTAGGATGCAGTATACTATATAGGCAACTCTATATTCATGGGAATCAGTTGCCATCCATGTCGGCACAGTTATAGCTGCCATCATATGCAATAAAATACAAAATGCATCCATGACTAAGACACACAATAAAAAGAATAACTACGCTGAATGCATGATGTAAAGAGAATTCCTATGGGTAAAGTAGGTGAGCATATGATTTTTGCCAGTGCTTGGGCTTCAGTTCAGGCCCTGGGACTAGGCCTGACCTTGTATTCTTCAAGGATGGTGAGCTTCACCTTCCCCCACAGTGCAACAAAGTTACCCAGACCTGAGATGGAATCTCAGAGGTGTCAGAAAAATGGTGAGAATTCTGAGCGAGGGTGTGTTATTATTATTATTATTATTATTGCCAAGCATGGGATTTGAACTCAGTTCATGACAACTCTACCACAGCTTTGATCACCTTAGGCTGGTGGGCTCCCTTGGGCCTGTAGCCAATCTTGATCCTACGCTCTTAAATTTGCATGAACAAATGACAGAAAAAATGTTTCAGGATGGATTTTTTATATTTTCTACTTTTGCACGGTGACCATCCTGGGTCTGAATTACATGGCTGCAAATGGTACTTCACCTTGCATTGGGGAAGGCTAACGGGCTATCAGGGAAGAAATAGGCCCATGCGGCAACATAGGCCTTGAGCTTGAATTCTGGTCCTGACTCCTACCACTGGGGGAGATCCCAAAATACTTGTTCCTATGCATGGGAATAACAATGAAATGTTAGCAAACTCATGATTGAATGAGAAGTCTCTGCGTGTATTGGTCTAGTCCAAAATTAGATGCAATGATCCAAGGATGATGATTCATCCTAATGAATCGTTTATTAAGCGTGAAAAGAATACTATTCCCTCAATGGTGGCATAATAAATACCTAAGAGGTAGTAGGAATGTAGTTGATGTCATTGAATCCTAGGTAGATGTCTCTGGCACTCGGTACAAATATATATTTATTGATGTTCTACCACCTGTCTACCTATCTATGGCTATTTTGTCCACCCCTGTGGCTCAATCTCAGGGTCTGGAAATTCCCTGGCAGCTTCATTGGCTAGAGGTTGCCATGTTGACACACCGATTCAGGGTCTGAATTGGGTCTGCCAGGCCCTGAGTTCAGATCCCATCACTGCCAACAATTGGATCATGGAGTAAGAAGCTGAGTGTGATACCTGAGTGTGATTCCTTTTCCCTGAGAGGCCTGGGTGTCACACATGATGAAGAACATATCTACAAATCTAGATACTATGTGATGGGTTGTCATCAATATCATAAATGGAATATGTCATCACAGTCAATAAAAAAAATCTCATATCTAAAATACAATTGGATCTCAAAAAATTAAATCCCCCAACAATAAATCCTGAAAGAAACAACTGCCCAATAAATAAGTGGGCAAAAGACTTAAGGAGAAGCTTCTCTGAAGAGGACAGAAGGATGGCCAATAGACACATGAAGAAATGCTCAACCTCCCTAGCCATAGAAGAAATGCAAATCAAAACAACATTGAGATACCACCTCACCCAGTTAGAATGGCTATAATCAAGAACTCTAATATCAACAGATGCTGCAGGGGATGTGGACAGAAGGGAACCTTATTGCATTGTTGGTGGGAGTGTAAACTTGTTCAACCACTTTGGAAAGTAGTATGGAGGTTCCTCAAAAGACTCCACATAGAACTACCCTATGACCCAGCAATCCCACTTTTAGGCATTTACCCAAATGTTTACAAACAAGACCACACTAAAGCTACCAGCACAACTATGTTTATTGCAGCACTATTTACTATAGCTAAGATATGGAACCAACCCAGATGCCCCTCAGTAGATGAATGGATCAAGAAAATGTGGTATATATACACAATGGAATTCTATGCCTCCATCAGAAAGAATGACATTGCCCCATTTGTTAGGAAATGGAAAGACTTGGAAAAAATTATATTAAGTGAAGTAAGCCAGGTCCAAAGATACATAGGTCCCATTGTTTCCCTTATTTGCAATATCTAGTATATGTCTGAGTCAAGCAGAAAAGGTCAGATAAGGTGATGTTAGGGAAATGAACCCTAAGATATGTACTCAAATGATTTTTCTCTCTCTTGTGATTGTTTCTAACACATTTATAAGATTATTTCTTTGTTGCTTTGTATGTCCCTCCCCCACAGTATATCCCCTGCATTCATAATATTTGATGTAGGTATAATTTGGGGAGGGGAAAGGGAAAAACAAATCGTTTAAATAGGGATAGAGGTGGACCCATTGCAACAATGAGATGTACAAGTCATTATTTCAAAATGAACTTTACAACTTTGGTGCGGAGGGGGCCAGGGGGTGGATCGGGGAGGATTGTGGGTGGGGGCTGGGAGGAGGATGGGAAGGGATGGGATGGGGAAAAAAAGGAGCAGGCTATAATGATGATAAGAAATGTACTCATTATCTTGACCATGTAATTGTAACCCCTCTGTACAGTATTTTCAAAATAAAAAAATGGAAAATAAATGAATAAAACAAAAATACAATAAATAACCACAATAAACAGGATGACTGACCATCTATACGTAAGTACAAATCCTTCCTTTAAAATGTATATAAATAGAATGTTTCCTGGGTGGGTACTTTAATTCATGCCTAAGGACCAGGCCTTACTTTCTTGTCTTCAAGCATGGTGAGCTTCCCCTTCATCCACAGTGCTTCAGAGTTACCCAGCCCTTAAATTCAAATTCAAAGGTAGGAGAAACAGTGTGAATTGCAAGCCAGGAGCTATTTTTTTTTCTTATTCCAAACACGGTCTTGAACTCAGGTCATAGAAACCGTGCCTCAGCTTTCATCACCATTAGCTGGGATGCAGCCGCTGGAAACAAAGCCTATCCTGGGATCCTAGAACTTTAGGCCTTGTGCGGGGGGGGGGGGGGGGGGGGGGGAGGGGAAGGGGGAGAGGGAGATGCACAGAAAAAAAGTGGTGGGATGGCATTTTTACATTTTCTTCTTTTGCACCGTGGCCATTTGGGTCTAAGTGATCCGGCTCAAAGGATAGTTCACCTTACATTGCTGAAGGTTTGCCGGCTACTGGGGAAGCCATAATCCCAAATAATGATGAGCCAGGCACCAGTGGCTTTCACCAGTCCTCCTTGATACTTACAAGGCTGTGATAGGAGGATTATGGTCAAAGTCACCTTAGGCAGGGAAGTCCTTGAGACCCCTGTCCAACCTCTATGCCAACAAAGCCAGAAGTAGTGCTGTGTGGCTCCAGTGGTAGAGAGCTAATCTTGAGCAAGAACAGCTCATGGACTGTGCCCAGATCCTGAGTTCAAGTTTCAGGACTGGCAACAAACAGACATACACAACAATCTGTGCAGCCATTTGGCTAAAGCAGGTCCCCTCTTTTCCCCAACTGGATTAGACAGACTTTCCTGGTAAAGGGGCTGCTGTTATCTTGACTCTGTCCATTCTGTCTGCATCACAGGATTCCAGGCACACCCCCATTCTTTCATGGTTCTTTTTGACCAATGGGATACAAGAATAGTGGCCACGCCCACATTCCATGCTTCCCAGTAGCACCAGGGTTTCCCTCTGTTGGGTGACACCACTACCAGCAGTTGAGGAAAGTAGAGGTGGCTGAGTGGTGAGCAAGAGACTCCAGGTGACTTTGAGGTAGAGTAGGAAATGATGTCCTAGTCGGTGAGTGGGAGAATAGAGGATTTCCTAGAGACTGGGAATGTGGCCAGCCCAACTTTCCCATCCTGGCGCTCAGATGTCTGAAACAATAAGAATGAGAGGACTGTGGGCAAGAAACTACCACAAGGACACCAGCAGTATCCTCCCGACAGACCTGAAACATTCAAGAAAACAAAGAACACGAAAAAGAGAGGAATCCCCAAGACAAACACCACTTGCGAGCCGGATTGAATGGAGAGTCAGGCCAAAGGTGATGCCGACCATGGGCCTACCTTGCCTTTGGACACAGTCACAGCCACCAGGGTCCAGAGAGTCAAGGGTCCCAATACCACCAAGGATCCACAGAGTTGCTACCTGCATGTGGTGCCCACCCTGGACAACAGAAAAGAAGAAACCAGGCACTCTGTGCCAATATCCAACCACTGAAGCAGGGAAAGACAGACCCACAGGATCAATGGAAGTAAGAGAGGGAGAAGATAGACCAGATACATGCAGCACCAAAAATGGAGGTAGAGACCCACGAGGCACCCATACAGTGGTTGGTTTCATCAGAAAGCGACTTACAATGTGCACTGGCCCAAGTGCAGCAGGCCACTGATGACAGAGAAAGGGAGCACGAAGTTCTCACCAGCTCCCTGCAAGCTACAGAGTGGCATGTGGCAGAGCTGGAGATAGCGGCTTCTGCGGTCATTGCTGCAAACATCCGAACTATGAGGAGTCCCTCATGGTATGTAAAGAGCGGATGCTGGTCCTGAATGAGCTGTGTTGGGAGAAAGCCCAGTGCATGCACTTGCTGTCCTAGGAGATGCTGGAGAAGAGGAGAGTTCTGCGGGAGCTGTTGTCACTCCTCCCAAAAGAAGGCACAGACAGCAGTCTCCCTATGCCAGCACAGGCTGAGCCCCCACCACCAACACTGCTTCAGACGCCTCAGGGCCTCTGGTGGGTGAAATGAGGGAGGAGCAGAGAGGTTTTGAAGAATTGCAACTTGAAGACAGCATGGAAATTGTCAGAGGAGAGGTCAGGGTTCCCGACCCCATAGTGGACTCCCCCAGGGAGCACATCCTGCCCCAGATGCCCCACATCCAGATCCACCCACAGCTCCCAGGCTCAGGGGAGGAATGCTCCCTCACTTTCTCCTGTAGACTGATGCAGATGATGACTCTCTATGTCACATACTGACTCTCAAAAGCCTTGGCAACCACCAGATATAGGTGACCAAGTGGCTTTCTTTCAGGCCTCCATCTGCCGGGTGAAGGGAAGGATAAACTGGGGGTAGGGTAGGGCAGAGGCTGCAGGGAGTTGGCCTAAACTCAAGGGACATCTAATGGCCCATGTGTGGCCAGGAAAGAGACCCATGTTATGCTTATCACAAGGAATAAATTGTTTTCAAACCAAAAAAAAAGCCTAAAAACAAATATTTGTTCTTCCAGCCTTGGGGCTTGAACTCAGGGCCTGGCCACTCTCCCTGAGCTCTTTTTGATCAAGGCTGGTCCCACCTCCCCTTCCGCTTTTTCTGTGTGGAATAGAACCCAGGGCTTCAAGCATGCTAGGCGAACACTCTACCACTAAGCCACATTCTCAGCTAGGATGATTCTCCCCGCTCCCAAACCCATATGGCCATTCCTCAGATAAATAGGAAGTATGGGCTAGGATGAATATGAAACACAAATCTGGTTCACACCAAAATATTCCCTTGCCCCCTCTTCCCACACCCTTATTTGAAGTTTCTCTTCTAAGATTGAGGGATAAGAGAGGGAGAGGAGAGTCCCAAGAGAGTACCAACAACAGTGGCCCCCTAAGTCCCACATCCTTCCCCACACAAGTGGTCCTCCAGATTCCAATCTTACCTGACTCAATGTGAAGTCTACACTGTCTTTCCACCACTGCAAGGCTCAGGATGAAATAAAAGTCAGCCATGGCCTCAGCCGACACCCAAGGTGGAAGCTTCTAGTCCCAGACCTACTTCCACCTCTGACTGCCCCTATTTAGGCCAGACTCACCACTCACCATTATGTTGGTGGTGATGACCTCATGGATGGATTCCAGGAAGAAGGTCTATGGCAAAGAACAGAAGCAGTAGGGTGAGCAGGGCAGAAAGAGGTGGTGATATTGCTCTGGAATCTTCCTTGGATCTCTCCCACCCAGCCAGACCCATGCTGATCCAAAGCACGGACAAGGCCAGGGGTGAGAAGAGATGGAGGAGCACAGGACTAAAGGAGGTACTGCTTTGTCTTGGAGGACTTGATTAATTCCAATTATAATTAATTCCAATTATATTTGGCCCATGCCAATCCCAAAGGCTACATGCAATGCCTCTCCTTGTTGTTGGCCGTGAGTGCTGTCCCTGAGCTCTTTTTCTCAAGGCTGGCACTCTACCACTTGAGCCACAATGCCACTTTTGTTTTCTGATGGTTCATCGATAAGAGTCTCATATACTGTCCTGCCCAGACTGGCTTGGCACCATGATCCTCCAGATCTCAGCTTCCTGAGTAGTTAGGATGAACAGGCATGAGCCACCAGTGCCCAGTATGTGATGCCTTTTGAAGGAATCTTGGTGAGTCTGTAAAGGAGCCCCAAAGGGCTTGGATAGACCATGACCCAATCAAGGAGCTGGTATGGGGGAAGGTTGACCTTCTAGCCATTCTGTTCCCCCAAAATTGAAGATGCCAGGTGATGTATACACCAAACCCCTAGGCCAGCAGCCACCAGGCTTATTGGGGAAATAGTACAGAATACCCAAAGACTGCAGTGTAGAAATCTCTGATTTTGCATGCATGTCGTGTGTGTGTGTGTGTGTGTGTGTGTGTGTGTGTGTGTGTGTGTGTGTGTGTGTGTGTGAACTAAGGGCCTAGGCTTTATCCCTGAGATTTCTTGCTGAAGGCTAGTGCTCTGCCACTTGAGCCACAGCCCCACTTGATTTTTGATGGTTAATTGTAGGTAAGAGCCTCAATGACTTTCCTCTCCAAGGTGGCTTTGAATCATGATGGGGGCCCCAGGGAAGCAAGAGTAAACACCACTCGCAAGTACTATCCCTTTTGTGAGCTACTCCTGCTCCCTGGTGGCCACACACGGAACATGCAGCCCCATGCCATTATCCTTTAGAGTTCAATTTGGGCAAGTTACTAGGGCCAAGCTGACTTTTGCTCACCCTGATTGCTGATGCCAGAGCAGGTCTGTTCAACCCTAGGCCAAGAGAGCTCCAGGAAGCCTGGCTTTCCAGGGACACAAGGAAGGGAGAGGTCAGCTCCAGGTTGAGCTAATATCCTTTGCCCATGGATACCCCAACTTGTCCTTACTTATCACCATAAGACCTGTGAAAGAACAACCCCCCCCAAAAAAATTGGATCTGTGCCTCCAAGTGGTAGAGCTCTAGCATTGAACCAAAGAGCTCAGAGACAGGGCCCCCAAATTTTGAATTCAAGACCCCCAGCTGACCTTCCCCCATAAAACACAGCTTGTCTAAATGTGAACTAGTAGGATTTGTGCAGTGTTTCTGAAGAATGGTGATACTGAAGAAAGCAACCTAATTCTAATGACAGCTGAACTTGTGACATACAGCTATGTGTTGAGTCCTTCACAGGGCACCATTTGCTGGGTCCTTCCCACATGGGAGTTTTGTGCTGAGTCCTCAAAAACGTGCTGTTTGCTGAGTCATCCTAAAAGATGCTATGTGCTGAGTTCCTGAGAAGATTGGGCCATTCTGGATTTTTCAAAGGGTGCTGTATGCTGAGTCCATTACACAACGTACTATATGCTGAATCCTTCAAAAGGTGTGGTGTGCTAATGTATCCCAAAGGGTCCTGCTATGTGCTGAGCCCTTGAGAAGAGAGGGACAAGGTGTTTTTTGAGTGCTGTGTGCTGAGTCTTTTACACAGGGTCCTCTGTACTGTCCTTTAAATGGTGCTATGTGCTGAGTGCTTCCACAGTGTGGTATGTGCTGAGTCCTTCAAAATTGTTCTGTGTGCTTAGTTTTTTGGAGGATGCTGTGCTCTGTGTGATTTACACAGTGTGCTTCAACACAGGGTGTGATGAGTCCCTGGGAAAGAGTGCTATGTGCTGAGTTTTTCAAAGCATGCCATGCACTGAGTCCTTTACACTGGGGGCTATGGACTCCCTCCTTCAAAGGGTGCTGTGTGCTGAGTACTCTACCCAGCATACTACATGCTGAGTCCTTCAAAGGGAGCTGTGTGCTGAGTCATTTACACAGGGTGCTTTGTGCTAATTTTGGAAGAGTGCTGTGTGCTGAGACATCCCAAAGGGTGCTATGTTCTGAGTCTTTGAGAGGTGGTTATCCCCATCTCTCTCTCTCACACACACACACACACACACACACACCAACACCAACACAAACACACATACACACACGAGAGTGGAGGGGGATGGAGGAGACTCTCCTCCAGGGGTGGGGTTGAGGGGAGATTCGATCCCATAGGCTGGTACTGGGGGTGGGGGGTAGTGCTGAGCTGAGGTAAGGCTGCAAGTGCCATGGTCTAGGAGCCTCAGGGCCCAGTCAGGGCTGCAATTGTGGCCAGGGGTGGGGGCGGGGCATTGGGGAGCAGGCACGGGGCCCTGGGGCACACTTTTGTGGCAGCAATGGCCAGGAGCCCAAGGGGGCAGGGGTGTGTGCTCAGCAGGGGCAGGGTGGCCCAGGAGAGGAGTGTGGGGCCCAGAGAGAGCTGGGAGAAGTGCGAGCATGAGCACTAGCACCCGTGGAAACGGCTTCAGTGGCTGGCGGCTGCTCCGATCATAGTGTGGGTCCTGGGTGGTAGCGCAGAGCATGCAGAGCCTGCATGGCAGGCACATTGCCACATGTAGCCCCTCGGAGGTGCCCAGCCACGGTGGCCCTGAGTCTGAGGTTCCGGTGCAGGGAGCACGGCAGAGGCAGTGGCTGCTGAGGCGGCAGCGGCCACAGGTTAGGAGGCGGCTGAGGCTGGGATGGTGGCTGAGGAGGAGCAGAGGCTGTGTGCAGCTCCACCACACGCCCAAGCTGCATTTCAAACATGGCGCTGCTGGCTTGGACCCGCAGAGACTCTAGCAGTCACCTGGCGGAGCTGGTGCGCCCCTGGCCTGCTTGTGATCCTGACTTGGTTCCTGCCCTAGGTCCTCAGACTCCTGGCACACACCCGGAGATGCAGCCTACAGCTTCGCCCAGCAGCTCAAGTGAGTGGCCGACCTGCACTCCCGCACTCCATGACCCCCACTACTGTAACACCTCGTCCCCCACTGTACCCTTCCTCTCCACCCTCGCGGACCCAGACCCTTGCCTCTCCCCTCCCAGTCCAGTCCTGCCTGTGCCTCCCCGTGCCCCACAGTCTGTCCTGGCTCTGCCACAAATGCACCCAAGGGGTGGGGAGTGGAGATGGGTGTCCACCCGGGGATCCCACCCTCATCCCTAGATGCCAGTGTCCCAGGAAAAGGGGAGCCACAGGGATGGGTGAAGAGGGGGCACCACAGAGCCCCTACCCTGGAGCATTGGGAGCCACACAACCTTGCATCTGCATCCTTTCTCTCCCTGGTGGGAACCTGGTGGCTTTCGTCAGAGATGGGGAGCAGCACCCCACACCTCCCTTCTTAGGTCTTTTCCTTTTTGCTGGGGAGGGGGGTGTTGGATACAGAAGATAGGCCCCCCTTGCTGTGTGAGCCCTTGTCTTCTGTGCTCAGTTACCCTTTCACCTGAGGAAATTCCCAGAAGAGCCCACTAGAGAGGTGAGGGCACTGGGGTCAGATAGAAGGTGGGTATTTGGGAGAAAAACACACCCCCTCTGACAGACACACAACTGTCCTGTACCCCCAACCCCAGCTGTCAACAGTTCTGACTGGGTGATCACATCTCCCAGTTCTGCCAGCTTCTGCTAGTGCTCCCAGTCCATCTGGTCTCCTTGTCCTCCCCAAGAATCTGCCAAGTCTCCCAGAAGTATGTAGGCTGGAAGTAGGGAGTCCATCCATGTATATAGCCTTTAGGACCTCATCAAAGTCCCCAACAACGCCCCCACCCCAGGTCAGACACCTCTCTGGAGGCACCATGACCCCCTGCTTTGTTTTCTGTCCAGGCTCTGAGGAGCCATGTGTTTCGGGACTCCTTCACCCAGTGTCCTGGCCTAGGGATTTGGTGAATGGGGAGTCAAGGCTGGTTGTTCCCAAGGGGAAGGGTCTGGCCCTGGAGAAAGGGGGAGGCAGGTTGGTGCTGCATTATTAGAGCATTGTTCCCCTTGGGTGGTTGCCCCTGGTTCTGACTAGGGAACTCCAGTGCTTGAGCTGGTACATTGCCCAGATGAGAAACCATCAAATTCAGGAGAGGCACTGCTCTGAGTCTGTGTGTTAGGTGTGTATGAGAGAGAGAGAGAAAGAGAAAGAGAGAGAAAGAAAGAGAAAGAGAGAGAGACAGAAAGAGAGAGAGAGAGACAGAGAGACAGAGAGAGAAAGCGAGAAAGAGAGAGAGACAGAGAGAGAGAGACAGAGAGAGAGAGATCATCTTTCTCATTGTACAGTCAGCATGTCTAAAAAGAGCAAAAGCATTTTTGGGGGGGTGTCCGGTTGTGGGGTCTGAACTCTGGGCCTGTGTGCTGTCCCTCAGCTCTTCAGCTCAAGGCTAGCACTCTACCACTTGAGCCACAGTGCCACTTCCGACTTTTTTCTTTTGCTTATGTGGTGCTGAGGAATCGAACCCAGGGCCTTGTGCATGCAAGGAAAGCGCTCTACAACTGAGCCACCTTCGTAGCCGGAGCAAAAGCATTTTATTTGTGTGCATGTGTGTATTTGTTGTTCTTTTTTCATTAATGCCCAGTATGAGCCCAGCCACAGTTTTTGTTTTCTCTTTCACAGTGTCATGGATCCTTTAGAGAAGGTTTCATTAGATGTTCCTTCCCACCACTTTCTTCCCCTTTCCTGCAGCCCACAGTAACTGCTGGGCCTGTGTGGGTCTCTCCTAGGAGGCCTGTGTGAACCACAGACGAGTGTGGATACCTGCCCTTCTGTCTTTAGCCAGAAGGCTCATGAGGTCACTGTGACCACAGCCGCACTCTTCCAGCCCGACAGTCGGCTCTCATGTGTATAGTTGGAGCTAATTCAAAGTTGGGAATGTGTCTGCCAAACATAATTAGGGAATGAGATAGGGGGTGTAGGGCAGGGGCTGTGAAACTAGGAGGGTCTGGGAGGTGATGAACGGTGAGATATGGCAGATGGTTCATCACGACTGAGGATGAGAGGGGAATCTTACCCAGGGCATTGACGGTGTTCATGGGCATCTGATCAGGGGGCTCCAGGCCCCCAATGGTGGCATGGATTTCCTCCCAGGGCAGTGTACTGGTGGGCAGTCCTCCCTGGAGTCCTGCAGACTCCAATCTGTGTCCCTCCTGAGCTGTTTCCAGCTGGGCAATGGTAGGCAAGTGTGTTCCCTCTGCTGGAGCCTGCTTGGGATCAGGACATGGCAGTTAGCTAAGGCTTTCTGAATGCCATTTTCTGTAACCTGCTGTAGGCTGTCTGGAAGGAAAAGTGGACCCCTGACTTTGGAACCCATTAAGTTTGATTGGGACAAGTGAAATGCCAGCTTTTCCAGGGTTTTTTTCTTTTTTCTTTTTTCTTTTTTTTTGTCAGTCGTGGGGCTTGAACTCTGGGCTTGGGAGCTGTCCTTCAGCTGTTTAGCTCAAGGCAAGCACTATACCACTTGAGCTACAGTGCCACTTCTGGTTTTCTGGTGGTTTTATTGGTGATAGGAGTCTCATGGCCTCACCTGCCCAGGCTGGCTTTGAACCACGATCCTCAGATCTCAGCCTACTGAGTAGCTAGGATTTTAGGCGTGAGCCACCAGCGCCCTGCAAGGGTTTTTTTCTTGAAGCTGGCAATTTCTACTTAACACCTGGGATTCTGGGTCAAATTAGGTGGACCTTTCAGCCACCAAACAATGACGTTCAAAGCGGCACAGGCAGAGTTCCCAAGCCAGATGGTTTCCTGCTACGAACATCGTGCCTTAACTGCCTTTCTCCGGCAGCTGCTGATTCTTCTCCGGCTCTCTCTAAGGTGACCACCACAGTTGAGGATGTCTTGGGGAGCAGAGATTGTGACCTCGCCATCCGCAGCCTGTCAGCTGTGAGCAGAGACAATTCCCAGCACTTGCACTGGAATATGGGAGATTCAGAGACCTGGAATGCCTCAAGGATCCTTTCTCTGCAACATGAAACTTGGGGGCCAGATATAGTGGACCATCCTGTCTGCCCCAGGGAGTGGAGAGGAGGCCCATTGAGCCTGGCGTTCACCTCACAGCAACCTTGTTCAAACCTGAGTGGGGAGTGGAGTGCCACAGAGCTGGTCAGTGGCTGGACAGAGATCTTTGAGAAGATAGACATCCCAGAGGCCCTGGAATCCAGTGAGGACATCATGGCTCATGTCCTTGGAACCAAAACAGTTAAGTGCTGTGACACCAGGAGGGTGGGAAGAGGGAGGAGGGAGAACTGTTGGAGAGCTACTTCAGGCTTTGCCCCCACCCAGGATGCTTACCTGAATTAGATGGGACTTGTCTGTAGTATTGTCATAGACAGATGCTTATTTATTTATCCAACATACCGTTACAGCATGTGCCAAGCCCGGGGCGGGAGGGGGGGGGGTCATACAGGATGAAAGTTTCCAGTGCTAGTTCCACAGCACATGAAGAAATCTTGGTTTGGGCTGGATACCATTGCTTCACTCCTGTCATCCTACCTACTTAGGAAACTGAGATGGGAGGATTGAGGATTAAGGCCCATGCAGGAAATCCTATAAGACTCTTATCTCCAACTAACTACCAAAAAGAAAATGCCAGAAGTGGATGAGTGGCTCAAGCCATAGACTGTTGGCCTTGAGTAAAAAGGCTCAGGGACAGCACCCAGGCTCTGATTTCAAAGCCTAGGAGTGACACAAAGAGAGGAAAGAAAAAGAGAGGAGGGAAGGATGGAGGGAGAAAAGGAGAAAAGGAAGGAAGAAGGGAGCATGCAAGTCTTGGTTTGGAGTCCCAGGATCAAGGGAACCAACCATTCACAATCTCTGTGGGGACAGTCTCAGAGCCTAAAGCCAATATGTAGGACCAATCCACTGTCCCCTCAGCAACTTCATGACATCCTGGATCTGAGTTGTCGGCGACTGCAGAGGGAAACAGCCTGGGGTAGAACCTAGGGCTCAGGGTGGATCACCGAGTTTCAATCTCCCCTGGCTCACTGAGTTTATTTTCTGGTCAGATAAGAAGAAATTGTCCAAAGGCTAGGGAGGATAAGGTGAGGGAGTGTCCAGAGGCGGGTGGCAAGGGATAAGCAGGAACATGAAGAGGGAGGATGATCCCAGATCAGGTGTGTCAGGCCATTGAAGCCATGACCTCACCTGACAACCTAGACCATCCGAGATAGAGCCTTCAACCCAGCCACATGGCTATTAAAAGTCCTGGCACTCTGGGTTCACCGTTGACGACCTCGCTGTCGTCCACTGCAGGATGCCTGTGCAGTACATCCTTGGGGACTAGAACTTTTGTTGGCTCAATCTGAAGATGACACTCCCAGTGTTCATTCCTTGACCAGAGACAGAGGTAACCAGACCACTGGCACAGGACAGCCAGGGAATGAGGGCAGGAGTCAGACCCGTGTTGCCCCCAGACTTCCTCTTAGGGGACTCTAGGGCCCGTGAATACCATTCTCAGAGGTAGAGGTGGGTCTCCTTGCTGGCTCAGCCTTTAGTCTAGATAGCAGATGAGGGATTTAGAGAGGGCCGACTGAAGGTTGAGGCTGGTGAGAATAGCAGAGGCACTGGGCTCTGAGCAGGGTTGTTTCTTTGAGGATACTCAAACCCAGGAATATTACTGAGATGGATCAGCCTTTTTCTCCTTCTCAAGAGAGAGGGACCTAGAGCCCTCCAGTCTGTATCAATTGGCTGAGAAATTCATTCACTCCAATATCCTTTGGTTGGATAACTAGATCTCACCTGACTGCCCAGTGTCAAGGCAGGACAGTGAGAGATCTTGACTCCTTGATGAGGTCATGGGATTCTCAGTATGAGATCGTACTTGAATGTACTGACTTGGTTCATGGTCAGTCCCATCTAAGACTGCCATGATCTAGGACATAGAGTCTAGAGAATCAGCAGGATGGAGTCTATTCTGTGAGTCTGTAGTATTATGTGTGAGCTTTGAGCTCCCGTGTGCTCACCTGCTTCCCTTTTTTTGGTGGGTCTATGCTAGAAAAAGCTTAAAACTAGGGCCTGGGTCCCATCCCTTGTTTCATGCTCAAAGCTAGCACTCTACCATTTGAGCCACAGCTCCACTTGCAAGGTTTTTGGGTGTTTAATTGGAGATAAGAGTTCTCAATGACGTTGCTGCCTAGAGTGGCATTCAATTGCAGTCATCATATCTCATTCTCCTGAGAGGATAAGATGACAGGCATGGAAAAGCATCTTTGGCAGGGTGCCAGTGGCTCATGGCTGTCATTCTAAGTCCTCAGGAGCTGAATCTTAGGATCACGGTTCAAAGCCAGCTTGGGCAGGAAAGACCCTCAGACTCTTCTCTCCAATAAAGCAACAGAAAACCGGAAGTGGTGCTGTGGTTCTAGTAGTAGCGTGCTGGAATTGAGCCTAAGAGCTCAGAGATAGCACCCAGGCCCAGAGTTCAAGCCCCACAACCAACAAAAAGAAAGAAAGTAAAACATCTTTGCCTGCAAAGGACGTTGGAGGTGTGTTTGTGTGTGTATGTGTATGTGGGGGGTGTGGTAGACATTTAGCGCCCTGCTCATTCATCGTTTTAAATGGATTGTCCCAAACTCTTAGTTCATGTCAGCTGATTCTTGACCACAGGTGAAGCTCTGGGTTGGATGTCGACCATCGGACCTCAGTCTCCTCATGGGACAGTTGTGAGGAAATAAGAGACTAATACAGAGGGATCTTTGGAGCAGTGCCAGGCACAGAGGGAGCAGGTGTCAGATACAGTTCTCAACAATTCTGTGAGCATATAACAGGAAGTTAGCAAAAAGGGCTCAGATGGCGTCTGTTTTTAATAGTGCAACAGGTGTGGGAATATGAAACAAAACCTGTCTGTCATTCATCATTACCCTATTCCCATGAGGAAGGGATCCTTCACTCTATTCATTTTTCCAGCTGGGGAAAATGAGTCATGGAGAAGCCAGGTGACCTACTCATGACCCCTTGCTGACATGAAGCTAGGCCTGATTTCTCTGCCATGCTTCCTAGGACTGTGGGTGTTATTCAGTCCACTACTTGTGGTGGGAAGTACACTTCTTGTCATTTGTGGGGTTTGAATTCTGGATCTGGATGCTGTCCCTGAGCTCCTCAGATCAAAGCTATCACTCTACCATATGAGCCACTGCATCACTTCCGGTTTTCTGTTGGTTCTTTGAGGATAAGTGTCTCACAGATCTTCCTGCCAGGGCCAGCTATGAGCCATGATCTTCACATCTCAGCCTCCTGTGTAGTTAGGATTATAGGCCTGAGCCACTGGCACCTGGCTTAAATGTAATTCTTATCTCCCATAAACCACCTCCATCCCCAAACCCACACATAAGTCAGATGTGCTGTGGCTCAAGTGGTAGAGCCTCAGCCTTAACAAAAGAAGCTCAGGGATGAATTGGGCCTTGTAGGTTGTGAGTGCAGATGCCAGCACTCACAAAAATTGATTCATAGAGTAAGAAACTCTTGGTGACACAGGTTTTCCTTTGCTGTGAAAGTCCTGGCTGTCAGGTGTGAAGTTTCACACATAGGCAAATCAATCCTATGTAATAAATGTAATAAATAGTCCATGTGTAAGAACAGTCAATAAAATAAATGGTAAATAAATGAATAAAAAAATGAATAGCTACACTAAGCACAATATGGTGTCAATATTTGGGGCTCAATCTCAGGGCCTGGCAACAACCTGGCAGCTGAATTGGCTAGAGCCTGCTGTGCTGGCAGCCACACATAAATGAATTGAGCATTCTAGGCCCTGAGTTTAAATCCCAGCACTGACAATAATGTAATCAAATAGTGGGAAGCCGAGTGTGACACATGATTTTCTTTTCTTTGAAAGTGCTCAGTGTCAGGTAGGATGTATAATTTGGATGCAAATCAATATGCTATGTAAGTAGAATGTCACAAAGGTAAAAGAAGTCATAGGTGGAAGAATTGTCACTACAATAAATGATAAACAGATTGAATTAGTAATGAATCATTCTAGGATAAAATTAGATGCGGGAATTATAGGATGTGGATTAAGTTTAATTAATATTTTACTAAGTATTAACAGAATAAAAATTGCATGGAGACATAAATACCTAATAATTGGTAGTAGTACATGATGCATAATTTAATAACACATAGACATCTGTCTCATTCTATAAAATATTTAATTATATGTATGGATGTATGTACATATATGATAAACAATAACAGGATACTGAGTATTAATTAATGCTTTATTAATTGTTAGCTGGGACACATCAATAAATGGAGATATAATTTAATACCTAATAATTGATAACAATATTATTTATAATGTAATAATATAAACATCTCTCTTTTGTCTATATAATATTTATATACAACAATCTATCTATTTATACCTCCTTTACTCCTGGGGCTCTGTGATTGAGTGCTCCCCTAGTGAACACGAAGCCCTTGGTTTGATTCCTCAGTGTCACATAAGCAGAATACCTGGAAGTTCTGCTGTCTTTCAATCAATTGAGTGCTAGCCTTGAGCACAAATGCTTAGGGAGAGTGTCTAAGCCCTTACTCAAGCGCCACCACTGTCACCAAAAAATGGTAGAATGTTCTAACTGCAATTATAGAAGGACAGGACTTCAAATACCACAACACAGAACAAGATAGGAGTCTGGCACTAACAGTTGCCACCTAACCTGACTTAGGCATATGTAAACAGCTGCAACTGAGCTCCACAGAAGCAGATGCTGCTGGCTTACCCCCATCATCCTGGCTGCTTGGGAGCTTTAAAACCAAGCCCTGGTAGGAAGTATGTGAGACTCTTGGAGATGTGGCTCTAAGTAGTAGAGCCTTAGCCTTGAGTAAATGTTATTAGAACAGCATCCCCATGCGTTGAGTTCAAGCCCGATGGGTAGCCAGCCCCCCCCAAAAAAAACCACCCCACTAAACCATTAGATGTGAACTTGTGTGATTTGTGAAATGTTCCTCAAAGAATGGTGACACTGATGAAAGCATCCTATTTCTAATGACAGCTTGTGGAATGGAGCGATGTGCTGAATCCTTCATAGGGTGCTCTGTGCTGAGTCTGGCACAGGGTGCTGTGTGCTGAGTTCTTCACAGGGTGCAGTGTGCTGAGTCCTTCAAAGAGTGCCATCTGCTGTGTCCTTCACAGAGTGCATTCTTTCATATGGTCCTTGTAAGATCTACACAACTGAGATGATTATGCAGACAAGAATATTGAGATGCAGGTATGTCCCCATGGCAGAGACAAAATTATGTATTACTGAAGAGTGGGTGAGTTGTCTACTGCAGACAATTGTTTTGTTTTTTTTTTTTCACAGTCATGAACCTTGAACTCGCGGCATAGGCACTGACCCTTACCTCTTGGGCACATGGCTAGCACTCCAACATGTGGAGCCAAGGACCCAAGGACAGTAGAGTGTCACAGCCTAGGGTTCTATAGCTGAGGTCTGTCAGACTGCCTTCTCAGGAAGCTGAGATCTGAGGATCTGGCTTGCAAACTATGCCAGTCACAAAAGGTCCCATGAGAATATTATCTCCAATTCACCACTAAGAAACCTGAAGTGGAAGCTGGATGCTTGTCACTCATGCTTGTCATCCTAGCGCCTCAGGAGGATGATATCTGAGGATCATGGTTCAAAGCTAGCCTGGGCAGGAAAGTCCTCGAGACATTTAGTTCCAATGAACCATGAGAAAACCTGAAATGGTGCTTTGGCTCAATGGTAGTGCACAAGACTTGAGGGACAGCACCCAGGCTCAGACTTCAACTGCTACAACCAACAACAACAAAAAAGAAAATAACAAACCTGAAGAAGAGGGCTGGGAATGTGCCTAGGGGTAGAGTGCTTTGCATCTATGACACTCTAGACTTGATTTCTCAGGTACACATCAGTAAAAAAAGCATGAAGTGTCTCTGTGGCTCAAGAGGGAGAGGGCTATTCTTGTGCAAGAGAAATTAGGTACAGTGCTCAGGTCCTGAGTTCAAGCTCCAGGACTGGTATATGTGTGCACGCACGCACACACACACACCCACACACAGACCAGAAGTAAAAGCTGTGACACAAAATGGTAAAGCATTGGGCTCCTTCACTGACCTCATGGTCAGCACCCAGGCACTGTATTCAACCCCAAAACCTTGCCACCCAGGGGTCAATTAGGAGAAGTCAAAGGTTTCAATACCTAATGTGCTTCAGCAGTCCTAGATGACAGGAAGCATGGTGAGATCAGACATGTGCTTGCATTTCCAAAGCTTCCGGAAAGCTAGCAGAGGCATCATAAGCCCATCATCGGCCTCAATGAAACATTTCTTGAGGTTAAGTGCCCTAGTTGTCTGCCAGAAGGACTCCTGAATTATATTGAGCACTGTATCTGAACACCAGAATATAGTCTTACAAAGGCAGGATTAGTGCTGAGAACTTGGCCTACCAAAGGAGGTGGCACAAATGCAGGCTTCCTGTTAAAACAGAGCACTGGGGAGAGAGATAGTTTGGGGTACAAAGAGGCCTTTTTGTCCTGACCTTCAGAGCCTGTCCACACTCATCCTCACTAATTGGCCCAGATGTAGTTGTTTCTTACACAGCTGTACAGGATTGAGGCCTTTTGTCTGCCTGTCCAGACAATGAGAGAGACTTCCTCCAGCAGGCCTGGGAGGCAGAGAAACCCTGAGGCTGCACTGGGAACTGTGAGGGGAGCCCAGGAACATGCACTGTCATGAAAGCAGTCTCTGTGTTATGAAATCATTGTATTGAAAACAAATTTTCTAGCTTGGTGCCTTTCATCATAGCTACTCTGGAGCTTCACCTATGGGAATACATCCACACATACACAAAGACATGGAAGCAGGTCCTGGGGTTGAACTATGAGCATAGGCATTGTCCCTGAGTTACTTTTGCTCAAGGGTATTGCATTAACCTTGAGCCACAGCGCCACTTCTGGGTTTTCTGTGATCTCTTAGAAATAACAGTGTCTTGGACTTTCCTATGCTGGCTGGATTCAAACTCAGATTCTCTACATTTCAGATTCTGTACATGTCAGCCTCCTGAGGAGCTAGGAATATAGTCAGCAGCCACTGGCACCTGCCTTTCTTTTCTTCTTCATTTTTTAATCTGGACAATCTGAGTACTTAACAGCATCATTCCAATGCTTTGAATTTATATGTAAACTACCCAATGTTCTTTATAGGTGCTTTCTCTGAGAAGGATTTTCTCTCCTCCTCCTCTGGCCACATGTTTGAAGCCAAAAGTGAGAAAAGAGTGTGACATGATTTTGGCTGCAAATGTCCACAGGACATGCCAGTTCAATCACTTAGCATTGAGCTGCAGTGAATTTACGGTCTCAGGATGAGAGGACCAAAAGCTGGAGTGATCCTCATGCTTTCTGTATTGCTCCCTAGGCCTATGAAATTTTCTAATAAGTGTGAGTGTTTTCTGTCTCCAACCTTAAGTATCTAGAACACACTAGAAGCATCATCATGTTTCCATTTTTCTCTAGTACCCCTCAAGATTTTGACTAAGGGTTTGTGTGGAGCAGATCCTTGGTGAATCCTGAGGAAAGCCACTTGAAGTCTCCTAAGGAGATCTCAGTTCAAAGCCCACCCAAGCAAGAAAGTCTGTGAGACTCTTATTTCCAATAAACCACCAGAAAAACAGAAGTGAATCAGTGGCCCAGAGGGTAGAGTTCCAGCTTTGAGAAAGAAAGCTGAGCAGGAGATACAAGCCAATCCAGGCAGGAAAGCCTGGCAGATGCTTATGTCCAGTTAACGACCAGATGGCCGGAATTGGATCTGTGGCAGTGGCAGAGTCTCAGCCTTGAGCAAAACAGCTGAGATACACATAGGGCCTGAGTTTAAGCCCTGGGATGTCCACCAAAAAAATTCAAAAAGAGAAGGCCAAGTTTATGTATGAGTGTCCTACCTACTTATGTGTGTATATTACCTCCCTAAGTGCAAACAGATTGTATGCAATGCTTTTCCTTTTATGTACAGATTTATTTTTCAGATAGGCTTGTTGCACATACTGCATCATTCTCTTTTTTTCAGGTCCATGGTTTTGCTCTTCCAGAGTTCCAGGCCTGTGTCCTTATATGGTGCACACTTAAGATCTCAGCAGCCTTTATTTACATTTTGTTATGAGACCAAGGCAGGAACCGTCACAAATCAGGCAGGGAAAGAGAAGATCAGGGTTTTTGAAATAACTGGTATTCAGAAAATTAAACTTGGGGGATGTAAAATGGTAGCATACTTATGTAGAAACTACCATTAAGAAAAAGATGAGAGGGTTGGGAATGTGGATTAGTGTGAGAGTGCTTGCCTAGCATGCAAGAAGTACGGCATTTGATCCCTCTGTAGCACATGCACAGAAAAAGCCAGAATTGGTGCTGTGGCTCAAGTAGTAGAGTGCTAGAAACATTGCCCAGGCCTTGAGTTCAACTCAAGTACAAGTAACTTCTCATCACCAAGGGAAACCCAGGAAGCTCTTGAACATCTGCCCTTTCAGAAGTGGAAGTCAGAGTGTCATAGACTTTCCTGCCCTGCCTGGCTACACCCTGTGATCTTCAGACCTCAGTCTCCTGAGCTAGGGGATGGGTCTTAGCTACTGGTGCTCTGCTAGGCCAGAAGTGTAATGACATTGACAATACAAGTCAATTGTTTATCACAAAGGGCTTGGGGAACATATTAAGCCTTTCAACAATGGGCCTTTCAGAACCCTGCAGGACACAAGGTTATAATGCTAGAGTCTGAGAGGCTGGACAGATGGATCTGCTAAACTTGAACCTTGAGCTCTGACTCCAATTCTGGTGTACATCAGAGTTCATTTTCCAGAGAATGTTCTCCTAATTAGCAAATAGGAAAAGTACTTTGATTAACTCTCACTTTTTCCCATTGTGTGTCTCAAACTCAAGCTTGGGCACTGTCCCTGAGCCCTTCATCTCAAGGCGAACACACTACCACTTGAGCCACAGTGCCACGTGGGGCCTTTTGGTGGTTCGTTGGTGATCCGATTCTAACAGGCATTCCTTGCCTAGGCTGTCTTTGAACTGTGGTCTTCAGAACTCAGCCTCCTGAAAAGATAGGGTTCCAGGTATGAGCCACTGACATCTGGCCTATTGGTTTTGCCAGTGCTGGGGCTTGAACTTAGGGGCTAGGTACTGTCTCCGTGCTTCTTTTTCTCAAGGCTTGTGCTCTACCACTTGAGCACTCCACAGCTTCTGGCTTTTTCTGAGTTTGTGGCACTGAGGATTCAATCCCTGGCATTCATGCATGCTGAGCAAGCTCTCTACCACTAAGCCACATTCCCAGTCCCACCCTTACAATTTTATCTCTCAACTTGCCTATCCTCAAGGAAAGGCTTCTGAGTATAAATCATCTAAAGAAATCCCTATAGGAAGGTATTAAAGATAAACAAGTCACAGCTCATATTTGAGAGAGCCTGTAAACATGTGAAGGCTGTGACAAATGCCTCCATTTAATTTTGTATCAGGTTTCAACACTTAATAAAGTATTAATGAAAAATGAGTCAATGTCCTAAATTATAGTGTGTAATTATATAATAGATGTGCAAAATGTAATGAATATTATATGTATAATAATACTAATACAATAAACAATAAGTAAATGAAAAAAATTGGAAATACAGAAATACAAAATCAATCATAAAAATCACAGTTTGTAATAAACATACACATGTAAAATGTAACATATATTACACATGTACATAAATATTATTTTCCACTATAAGGACTTAATTTAGAACCTGGGAATTGTACCCTGAATTTCTTTTCCTCAAGGACAGTGAGCTTCCCCTTCACCTATGATGCAAAAGAGTTACCCGGATGGTGAGATCAAATCCCAGCAGTGGCAGAAATACTAACCCCAGTTCCAAGACAGTGAGAATTTTTAATAGATGCAATTATGTTTATTCAGTTCCAAACTGAATATTTTAAAAGCAGCAGTGTATAATCTTGTATATCTATTCAGACATGCTTCCCTTACCTGCAAAGTGCTTATCTGAGCTCTAAGTTGTTTCCTTTTTTGTACATTTTTTGTTGAAAAATATTGTATAGAGGGATTACAATTACATAAGCAAAGTAATGAGTACATTTACTATTGAGCACTGTTACCTCCTCCTTTGTTTTCCCCTTGCCATCCCTTCCCTCCCACCTCCACAGCTACCCTCCCACTCCCCAGATGAGGTCAGTGACTTAATTTTTTGTTTTTGGCTAGGCACAGGATTTGAACTCAAGTAGTAGAAACTCTGCACCTTCCCTCACATTGCTACAGATTTACCAAGATCCTGAGTTCAAATCCCGGGCTAGGAAAGAAAACTGGCAGAAATTCCAAACCAGGGGGATTATTTTCAATTTATTTAAATTATTTATTTATTTATTTATTTATTCTTTTTTTTTGCCAACCATGGAGCTTGAACTCAGGTTGTGGCAAATATACCTCAACTCTGATTGCCTTAGACTGGACTGCAGCCTCTCACCCATAGTCAATCCTGGGATCCCAAAGGGTTTGCAGGAAGAAAAAAAAAAGTGGGACAGCACAAAAAGTCCCTAGCTGCAGAAGACTGGGGGTTTTACGTTATTCTTTTCTTTACAGGGTGACCATCCTGAGTCAGAATGACATGGCTGCAAAGTGGAGCTGAACTGCTATTCCTGAAGGCTGGTGGGCCATCAGGGAAGCCATTGGCCAACCTGTCAAAATAGGCCCTGGGTTAAAAATCTAAATCCTGACACCTACCAATGGCAGGACATCACAAGACACTCGTTCCTATGCATAGGAACACTGATTGAAAGAGTAGTTCGTGCATCAGTCGAGCCTAAAAGTGGATATAATAATCCTAGGATTCTGACTGATTTTAACTGATAGTTTATTAAGCATGAAAAGAATAATATTACTTCAAAGGCAGTATAATAAATACCTTAGAGTTGGTAGGAATGTAGTAGGCGTCATTCAGTCAGATAGATGGCTCTGGCACTCTATCAATATGTACTAATTGTATACCACCATCTGCCAATCCATTTATCACTGTTTTGGCCAAACCTGGGGCTCCATCTCAGTGCCTGGGAACCACCTCACAGCTTTATTGGCTAGAGGCTGCCGTGCTCACCCTTACCCATTCATGAATTGGGCCTGCTAGGCCCGGAGGTCGGATCCCAGCAGTGCCAAAAGTTTAATCTTGGAGTAAGAAGCCAAATGTGACACATGTTTTCCTTTTCTGAGAGAGTCTTGGGTGTCAGGCATTATAGTGAACACATCTACAAATCTAGATGCTATGTGATAGGAAGTAAACAATGTAATAAACCATATAGGGCTCAAAGAGTCAATAAAATAAATGGTAAATAAATGAATAAAACAAGAAATGAAATGAATAACCATACCAAACATGATATTGTCTGACTATATGGAAGTATAAATCCTGTCTTTAAAATGTAAATAAAATGCATATAAGGAGTATGCTTTGCAGGACTGAGGCTTGAATTCAGGGCTAGGAACAGGCCTGACTTTCTTGACTTCAAGTATGGTGTGATTCCCCTAGCCCCACAGTGCTGCCTATTTACCCAGATCTTGAGTTCATATCCCAGGCCTGGCAGAAAAAATGGCACGAATTGCAAAACAGGGAGATAAATAATTGTTTTAAAAATTTTTTAATTGTTTTAATTTTTTTAATTTAATTTTTTTGTTTGTTTTTGACCATGCACGTGGCTTGAACTCAGATTGTGACAGCTCTGTCTCAGCTTACAACACACTAACCTGGGGTGTAGCTTCCAGAACCAAAGCCGATCCTGGAATCCTACGACCTGATGTCTGACAGGAAAACAAAATGAAAATGACAGTAAAAAAATCCGCAAGCCGTACATGGTAGGCGGTTTCTTGGCTATGGTTCCTTGCAAGGTGACCATCCTAGGTCTGAATGACATGGATGCCACGCCCAGGTGACCTGTCATTGCTCAAGGCTGGCGGACTGTCAGGAAAGCCATAGGCCAACACTGCAACACAGGCCCTGAGTTCAAATCCTGGTCCTGACACCTACCAATGACAGGAAATCCCAAGAGACTCCTGCCTGCGCTTAGAAATTCCGAAGGAGGGGCTGGGAAAGTGGCTCAGTGGTAGAGTGCTTGGGTTGCATGCCTGAGGCCCTGGGTTCGATTCCTCAGCACCACATAAGCAAAAAGAAGAAAGGCAGAAGTGGCGCTGTGGCTCAAGTGGTAGAGCACTAGCCTTGAGCTGAAGAGCTGAGGGACAGCACCAAGGCCCAGAGTTCAGGCCCCATGCCTGCAACCCCCCCCCCCCCCAAAAAAGAAAGAAATTCCAATGGAATGGTATGCAACTCATGATTGAATAGTTCGTACAGCAGTCTGGACTCAAATTAGATGCAATAATCCTAGGACACTGATTGAACTTAATTAATGGTTAATTAGGCATTAAAAGAATAATACTCCTTCAATGGAGGCATAATAACTACCTAAGACTTGGTAGGAATGTAGCAGATGTCATTGAATACTAGATACATGGCTCTGGCACTCTGTACTATTATGTATTTATTGGTGTACTACCACCTGCCTATCCATGTATGGCTATTTTGGCCCGCCCTGGGGCTCAATCTCAGAGCAAGCCAAAAATTTCCTCCTGGAGTAAGAAGCCAAGTGTGACACCTGTTTTCCTTTTCTGTGAGAGTGCGGGGTGTCAGGCATGATGGAGAACAAGTCTGCAAATCTAAATGCTATGTGATAGGGTGTAAACAATGTAATACATGGTTAGGTGTCATCACAGTCAATAAAATAAACGGTAAATAAATGAATAAAACAAAAAGTACAATGAATAACCACACCAAACATGATATAGACTGAACACCTGTCTGGAAGTTCAATCCTATCTTTAAAATACATGTGAAGACTACGTTTTCCGAGGTTGGGGCCTGAATTCAGGCCTAGGGAAGAGGCCTGACTTTCTGATCTTCAAGCATAGAGAACTTCCCCTTCACGCAGAGTGCAAGAGTTACCCAGACCCCGAGTCAAATCCCAGGCCTTGCAGACAAAAAAATAGCACACATTTCAAGCCAGGGAGCTTCATTAGCATTTCTCATATTTTTTAAAGTTCACTTTAAGGTTCACCTTTATTTGATACATTTTGATTTTATAACATGAGAGTTTTTTAAAAAGGGGTTTAAACGTTTACATTTCAGCATAGCACATTGGTGTTTCCATTTTGAACATCTGCCATGAAGAGTGAGAATGAAAATGAGTACATCATTCCTCCCTAGAGGGACAGTTGATGTTATTTCTATTTAGAGTTATTTCTATAACTATAAACTCACTGCAATTGCATCGTGTGAGTTTTCCTCAGTGCCTACCACAAAATACAGTAGGAGAGTTCTCATACCACAAAAGGTTGGGTTTCTGAATGAATACTAATTCTGTGAGGACAGTAGGTACTTGTAAGCATTTTGGGAATAAAGTGAATTATAAATTGAAAAACAAAAACATTGGGACTGGGATGTAGCTCAGTAGTGGAGTACTTGCCTAAAGAGCATAAGACCGTGGAAGAAAAGGAAGGCAAGTTTCCTAAAGCTCAGAAGGTTAGAATTTTATGATCCATACGAACAAACTTCTTTCTTCTTTTTTTTTTTTTTTGTCGGTGGTCGGGCATGAACTCTAGGGTTCGCTGCCCACCTTCAGCTCTTCAACTCATGGCAAGTGCTCTAATGCTTGAGCCACAGTGCCATTTCCGGTTTATTGGACATAAGGGTCTCACGTACTTTCCTGCCCAGGCAGGCTTTGAACTCCCATCCTCAGATCTCAGCCTCCTAAGTAGCTAGGATTATAGGTGTGAGCCACTGTCACCTGGTGCATGAACAAACTTATTAAAGATTGATTCTGATGAAAGGAACTTGGAATACACTTTTAATATATATAATTTATAAAGCCATGGTTAAGGCACTAATTCAGAAGTATTTATTCATTGGCTAGTTTTTTAGTTTATTTAAAGATATATATATATATATATACACATACATTTTTAATATATCTACATAGATATTATTAAAACATAGCTTTGAAGTGTACCTAAAAGCATATGTGCTCATGTAAAGTTATACAACTGTACAAGCTTGATTTTTTATTTTCAGTTTGTTGGTGCCATAAATTAGGTGGGATGTGTGTACTGTTGTTTTTTTCTCTGTTTTTGGAGGATTTCTCTCTGCTTTCTTCCCCTATCCACCTCTCTCTGCACTTTAATTCAGCTTGCTCTTTCTTGGCTTGATTGTTCATAGCTGATTTTCTACCACTTCAGCTATACCTGTAGCCTTGCTTTTTGCCAGTTAATTTGAGATGTCGTTTCTCAGGCTTTTCTGCCTGGATTGGCTTTGAAATTTCGTCTTCCAGTTCTCACCTCTTGAGTAGCTGGGATTAAAGATGTGAGCCACTGGGGTGCCTAGGGATGAATTCGACTTTGGTTGGTGTATTCTTTCTGTTTTTCTAAGCATGGGATCATCTACTATAGAATTTCTGTGAATGTCCTGGGTCTGAAGTAAGATATATAATACATATGCTAATCTGTATAGTTCTCATAAGATGTAATCAATTTAATACATGTTATAAGTGTAATAATAGTCAATATAAATAATGAATGAATGAATAGTGCAAGAAATAAAATACATACACAGTAAAATAATATGCGGTAAACAAAAGTATGTAGATATTAATCATTATTTCAAATGTGGATGAATATTACTTTAACAGGATTGGGATTGAATTCAGGCCTAGGGAACAGGCCTGAATTGCTTGTCTTCAAAGATGGTGAGTTTCCCCATCCCCCACAGTGCATTAGATTTACCCAGACTCTCAGTTCAAATCCCAGGCCTGAGAGGAAAAATAAAAGTTTTGAATGCCAAGCTGGGGAGCTTCATTAGTATTTTTACAATTTTTTTTCGTGGGGCTTGAGCTCTGGCCTTGGGCACTGTCCATGCACTCTTCAGCTCAAAGCGAGTGCACTACCGCTTGAGCCACAGCACCACTTCTGGTTTTCTAGTGCTTTATTGGAGATAAGAGTCTCATGGGCTGTACAGCCTGGGTTGGATTGAACCACAATCCTAAGCCTCTTGAGTAGCTAGAATTACAGGTGTGAGCCACCGGCGCCCAGATATTTCTAATATTTTAAAATTTTATTGATTGATTGATTGGTTGCCAATCACGGGGCTTGCACTGAAGTTGTGGCAACACTGCCTGAGATTCCATCACCCTAGGCTGGGATGGTGCAGCCTCTGGACTCACGGCCGATCATGGGATAGTACGCCTCAGGGACTGACAGGAAAACAAAATGAAAACAGCACCAAAAAAAACCGCGATCTGTGGATGGTCGGCGGTTTCTTGGTTTTCCTTCCTTGCATGGTGACCATCCTGGTTTCAAATGACATGGCTGCAACCTGTAGGTTACCTGGCACTGCTGAAGGCTGGCAGGCTGGCAGCGAAGCCATAGGCCAACCTGGACACCTAGGTCCTGAGTTTGAATCCCGGTCATGCCACTTACAAAGGGCTGGGGAGCCTGAGAAACTATTGCCTGTCCATAAGAGCACCAGAGGACTGTGAACAATGTCATGGTTCGATGAGTAGTTCATCAATCAGTCTAGCAGAAAATTAGACCCAATAATCACAGGACACCGACTGATTTTAATTCATAGTTCATTATGCGCTAAAAGAATACTATTGATTAAATGGAGTCCTCACTAAAGACCTGAGAATCCGTAGGAGCGTAGTATGTGTCATTGAACACTAAATAGATATTTCTGGCAGTATGTAAATATCTAAATTTATATTTATTTGTATAGCATCATATGCATAGAACATTTTTGCTATTTTGGCCAAACCTGGAACTCGATCCCAGGTCTTCAGATCCACTTGGCACCTGCATGGGCTAGATGCTGCCATGCTGACACTCACCCCTTCAGGAATTGGGCCTCCTAGTCCCTCAGTCAAGGTCCCATCATTGCCAAAGTTTCTTCCTGGTGTAGATTCCATGTGTGACACCTGTTTTCCTTTTCTGTGCAAGTGCTGGGTTTTAAGTATGATGTGCATGTTATGTATTCAAAGCTATATGCTATGGAATAGATTGGAACAAATGTAATAAATGTTATAGGTGTACTCACAGTCCATAAAATAAATGCTAACTCAATCAATCAATTAATAATAATAAAATATAATGAATCACTCCAACAAACATGATTTAAAATGAATATAGAGATATAACTCCAATATTTAAAATGTCTATAAATGTTATGTTTTTCAGTACTGGTGCTTGAATTCAGGCCTAGGGAAGAGTTGAGAAGTGCATGCATGATTCACATAGGAAATGATAGGCAAGATCTTAATTAAGACTGCATGAAGTGTGACAATAATAATTACATTCAGGAAATTGACGGATTGGGAAAGATCCAAGAATTGGTAGTCACATGGAAGATAGGATTCCAACACAGCTCACCACATCTCCTACTCTATACAAACAGGCCTTTATTAGCATATTAATTTCAGCTTATGAATGGATGAATATGGTGCTCCACCCCCACCTCAGGGCTAGATCTCACGTCCTGTGTATGGCCTACCTCCTTAGTGGCTCACAAGCTGGTGTGCTCATGTTGACCCATTTGGCAGTTGGTTCTGCTAGGCCCTGAGTTCTACTTCTAGCCTTGCCAAAAGGTTCATCCTGATGTGAGATGCCAAACCTTGCAGATGTTTTCCTATGCTGGGTCCTGGGTCACAGCTAGGATCTAGAAAGCATAGGAAACTCTATACCCATTGGAATAGGTTGTCATCCATGTGAGCACAGTTATATATTTCCTCCTATACTCAATAAAATACACAATACATAGATGAATAAGACACAAAATAAAAAGATTAACTGAAAACAAGGTGCATGCCACATCTTTATGTAAATAGAGATCCTATGTTTAAAAGAGGTGGGCTTGTCCAGTGCTGGGGCTTCCTTTGCATGGTGACAATTCTGGGTCCAAACATGGCTGCCTGCAGAGTGAAGGTGACCTGACATGGCTGAAAGCCTGCTGGTTTTTTGGGGTGCCACACGCTAACCAGACAATGGAGGTCCCGAGGATGAATCCCAGTCAGCCCTTTTACTATGAGAGAACTGCTGGAGATCCTGGGACACTGGTTTCTGGGCCTAGGAAGGGTCCTGGAATACAATCAATCTTATCTTTGAATGAGTAGTTCCTGCTTGATGTGAGTAGGAAATGATAGGCAAGATTCATGGGATATCGATTATTTTTAATGAAGAATTGATGAAGCATGACCATAATCATCACAGTTATGAAATGGAGGCATCGGGGAAGATCCAAGCATTGGTAGTCACAAGGTAGATCACATCACAGGTCTCCATCTCTTCTACACTATAAAAATATGTACTTATTTGCATACTAACTTGCACTTACAAATGCATGACTATTTTCCCCCCTCCTAATCCCCTTCTCCCAGGGCTGTATCTCAGGTCCTAGAACTGGCCTACCTCCTTAGTGGCTCACAAGCTGGTGTGCTCACTTTTGCCCATTCACCAATTGGGCCTGCTAGGCCCTGAGTTTGTATCCCAGCACTGCCAAAAGATTATCCTGATGTGAGAAGCCTATCGATCCATCTGTTTTCCTGTCCTGAGAAAGACCTGGGTCTCAGGGAGGACGGAGATTATTACATAGGCAACCCTATACCAAAAGGAGTGGGTTGCCATCCATGTCAGCACAGTTATATCTGTCATCATAATCAATAAAATACACATTGCATCCATGCATAAGACACAAAATAAAGAGAACGAGTACACTGAATGCAAGATGTCACCCATCCATGTATGATAATATAGATCCTGTATTTAAACGATGAATTCATGATTATATTGATCCTCCCTTCCAGGGCTCAGTCTCAGAACCTGGGTACATCCTAGCTCCATAGTGGCTCACAGGCTGGTGTGCTCAAATTGACCCAATTCACCAATTGGGCCAGCTAGTCCCTGAGTTCAAATCCCAGCACTTGCGAAAGATTCATCTTGATGTGAGAAGCGCATCGATCCACCTGTTTTCCTGTCCTGTGTAAGTCTTGGGCCTCAGCCAGGATGGAGAATGCTATATAGGCAACTCTATAGCCATGGGAATAGGATGTCATCCATGTCAGCACAGATATACCTGTCACCATACTCAATAAAATAAACAATACATCCATGAATAAGACTCAAAATAAAAAAAAAGATAACTACATTGAATGCAAGATGCATACCAAACCTGTATGTAAATAGAGATCCTATATGTAAAAGAGTTGGGCTTGTTATTTTGTCCAGTGCTTGGGCTTCAAATCAAGCCCTGGACCAGGCCTGACATTCTAGTCTTCAAGGATGGTGAGCTTCCCCTTCTCCCACAGTGCAATGGGGTTACCCAGACCTGAGTTTAAATCCCAGCTCTAGCAGTATCACAGTGTGAGTTCTTAGCTAGGGTGCTTCATTCATAATTTTTTATTTATTTATTTTTTTTGCCAGAGCCGGGCCTTGAACTCAAGTCATGGCAACTCTGCCTCAGCTCTGATCATCCTAGGCTGCAGCCTCTGGACCCACAGACCTCGGACCCTAGGATCCAGGGGCTTGCTGGAAAAATAAAAGCCCCGAGGGGGAATAAAAGCGGTGGAAAGTTCCACCTGGCACTTTTACATTTATTTTCCTTTGCATGCTGACCATGCTGGGTCCAAACACGGTGGCCTGCAGAGTGAAGGTTACCTGGTGTGGCTGATGGCCTGTTGGCCATCAGAAGAGCCAGAGGCCGACCCAGCAACGTAGGCCCCGGGGTCGAATCCTAGTCAGCCCCCATGCATTGAGGGAATGGTGGGAGATTCTGAGATACTCATTTCCAGACCTAGGAAGAGTCATGGAATTCGATGGATCTCATCTTTGAATGAGTAGTTCCAGTTTGATGCTAGTAGGAAATGATAGGCAGGACTTATGGGGTATAGATTATTTTTAATGAAGAGTTGATGAAACATGGCCATAATCATCACAGTCATGAAATGGAGGCATTGGGGAAGATCCAAGAATCATTAGTCACAAGGTAGACTGGATTCCATCACTGGTCGCCATCCTACTCTATACAAATATGTACTTATTTACATACTACCTTTAGATTATGAAAGGATGACTGTTGTGCTCCCCTTCTCCGCCCTGCCCCACGCCCACACGGGGCTCAATTTCAGGTCCTGGGAATGGCCTCGCTCCTTAGTGTCTCACAGTCTGGTGTGCTTACCTGGACCCATTCACCTATTGGTCCTGCCATTCCCCGAGGTCAGATCCCAGCACTGCCAAAAGATGAATCCTGATGTGAGAAGCCAATCGTTGCACCTGTTTCTCTGTCCTGTGAAAGTCCTGGGTCTCAGCTAGGATGCAGTATGCTATATAGGCAACTCTATATTCATGGGAATCAGTTGCCATCCATGTCAGCACAGTTATAGCTGTCATCTTATACAATAAAATACAAAATGCATCCATGACTAAGGCACACAATAAAAAGAATAACTACACTGAATGCATGATGCATTCCACATCCCTATGTAAAGAGAGATCCTATGTATAAAGTAGGTGAGCATATGATTTTTGCCAGTGCTCGGGCTTCAGTTCAGGCCCTGAGACTAGGCCTGACCTTGTAGTCTTCAAGGATGGTGAGCTTCACTTTCCCCCACAGTGCAACAAAGTTACCCAGTCCTGAGTTGGAATCTCAGAGGTGGCAGAAAAATGGTGAGAATTCTGAGCCAGGGTGTGCTATTGTTATTATTATTATTATTATTATTATTATTATTATTATTATTATTATTATTATTGCCAAGCATGGGACTTGAACTCAGTTCATGACAACTCTGCCTCAGCTTCGATCACCTCAGGCTGGTGGGCTCCCATGGGCCTGTAGCCGATCCTGGGATCCTAGGCTCTAAAACTTTGCAGGAAAAACTGACAGAAAAATGACAGGAAAAGATGACAGAAAAATGACAGAAAAAATGTCGCAGGATGGATTTTTTATATTTTCTTGTTTTGCACGGTGACCATCCTGGGTCTGAATTACACGGCTGCAAATGGTACTTCACCTTGCATTGGAGAAGGCTAACGGCCCATCAGGGAAACCATAGGCCCATGCAGCAAAATAGGCCCTGAGCTTGAATCCTGGTCCTGACACCTACCAGTGCGGGGAGATCCCAAGATACTTGTTCCTATGCATGGGAATAACAATGAAATGTTAGCAAACTCATGATTGAATGAGAAGTTTCTGCGTGTATTGGTCAAGTCCAAAATTAGAGGCAGTGATCCTAGGACAATGATTCATCTTAATGAATGGTTAATTAAGCATGAAAAGAATACTATTCCTTCAATGGTGGCATAATAAAGTCCTAAGAGTTAGTAGGAATGTAGTTGATGTCATTGAATATTAGGTAGATATCTCTGGCACTATGTACAAATATATATTTTTTGTTGTTCTACCACCTATCTATCCATGTATGGCTATTTTGTCCACTCCTGCAGCTCAATCTCAGGGTCTGGAAATGCCCTGGCAGCTTCATTGGCTTGAGGTTGCAGTTTTGACACACCCATTCAGGGTCTGAATTGGGTCTGCTAGGCCCTGAGTTCAGATCCCAGCACTGCCAACAATTGGATCATGGAGTAAGAAGCTGAGTGTGATAGCTGTTTTCCTTTTCTCTGAGAGTCCTGGGTGTCAGACATGATGGAGAACACATGTGCAAATCTAGATACTATGTGATGGGTTGTCATCAATATCATGAATGGAATGTGTGTCATCAGAGTCAATAAAAAATCTCATATCTAAAATATACTGGGAAATCAGAAAATTAAATCGCCCAACAACAAATCCTCAAAGAAACAATTGCCCAATAAAAGAGTGGGCAAAAGACTTAAAGAGAAACTTCTCTGAAGAGGAAAGAAGCATGGCCAATAGACACATGAAGAAATGCTCAACCTCCATAGCCATAAAAGAAATGCAAATCAAAACAACATTGAGATACCACCTCACACCAGTTAGAATGCCTATAATCAAGAACTCTAATAACAACAGATGCTGGAGGGGATGTGGACAGAAGAGAACCTTACTGCATTGTTGGTGGGAGTGTAAACTTGTTCAACCACTTTGGAAAGTAGTATGGAGGTTCCTCAAAAGACTTCACATAGAACTCTCCTATTACCCAGCAATCCCACTTTTGAGCATTTACCGAAATGTTTACAAACAAGACCACACTAAAGCTACCAGCACGACTATGTTTATTGCAGCACTATTTACTATAGCTAAGATATGGAACCAACCCAGATGCCCCTCAGTAGATGAATGGATCAAGAAAACGTAGTATATATACACAATGGAATTCTATGCCTCCATCAGAAAGAATGACATTGCCCCATTTATTAGGAAATGGAAAGACTTGGAAAAAATTATATTAAGTGAAGTAAGCCAGGCCCAAAGAAACATAGGTCCCATGGTTTCCCTTATTTGCAATATCTAGTATATGTCTGGGTCAAGCATAATAGGTCAGATAAGGTGATGTCAGGGAAATGAACCCTAAGATATGTACTCAAATGATTTTTCTCTCTCTTGTGATTGTTTCTAACACATGTATAATATTATTTCTTTGTTGCTTTGTACGTCCCTCTCCCACAGTATTAACACCTGCTTTCACTGTATTTGATGTCGGTATAATTTGTGGAGGGGAACAGGAAAAATTAATCGTTTAAATAGGGATACAGGTGGACCCATTGCAGCAATGAGATGTACAAGTCGTTATGTCAAAAATGAACTTTACAACATTGGTGCAGGGGGAGTGCGGGGGAGGAGCAGGGAGGATTGGTTGGGGGGGTGAGAGGGAACATGGGAAGGGATGGGAAGTGGAAACAAAGGAGGAGGCTACAATGCTTGATATGAAATGTACTCATTATCTTGCCCATGTAATTGTATCCCCTATGTACAGTATTTTCACAATTAAAAAATGGAAAATAAATGAATAAAACAAAAATACAATAAATAACCAATACAAACAGGACATGGACTGAAAATCTATATGTAAGTAGAAATCTTACCTTTACAATATATATAAATAGAATTTTTCTAGGGCTGGGACTTTAATTCATGCCTAGGGACCAGGCCTCACTTTCTTGTCTTCAAGCATGGTGAGCTTCCCCTTCGTCCACAGTGCTTCAGAGTTACCCAGGCCTTAAGTTCAAAATCAAAGGTAGGAGAAACAGCGTGAATTGCAAGCCAGGGAGCTATTTTTTTTCTGTTTTTTTGCTTTTTTTGCCAAGCATGGTCTTGAACTCAGGTCATGGTAACCGTGCCTCAGCTTTCATCACCATAGGCTGGGGTGCAGCCGCTGGAAACACAAGCTATCCTGGGATCCTAGAACTTCAGGCCCTGTGCAACGGGGGAATTGCACAGAAAAAAGTGGCAGGATGGCATTTTTACATTTTCTTACTTTGCAGTATGGCCATCTGGGTCTGAGTGATCTGGCTCCAAAGCATACTTCACCTTGCATTGCTGAAGGCTTGCAGGCTACTGAGGAAGCCATAATCCCGAACAATGATTAGCCAAGCACCAGTGGCTCTCACCAGTCCTCCTTGATACTTACAAGGCTGTGATAGGAGGATCATGGTCAAAGTAACCCTAGGCAGGAAAGTCCTTGAGACACCTGTCCAACCTCAATGCCAACAAAGCCAGAAGTAGAGCTGTGTGGCTCCAGTGGTAGAGGGCTAATCTTGAGCAAGAACACCTCATGGACTGTGACCAGATCCTGAGTTCAAGGTCCAGGACTGGCAAAAACAGACATACACAACAATCTGTGCAGCCATCTGGCTAAAGCAGGTCTCCCTCTTGTCCCCAACTGGATTGGACAGACTTTCCTGGTAAAGGAGCTGCTGTCATGTTGACTAGGCCCATTTGGTCTGCATCCCAGGATTCCAGGCACACCCCCATTTTTTCATCGTTCTTTTTCACCAATGGGATCCAAGAATAGTGGACATGCCCATATTACATGCTTCCCAGTAGCACCTGGAATCCCTCTGTTGGGTGACACCAATATCAGCAGTTGAGGAATGTAGAGGTGGCTGAGTGGTGAGCAAGAGACTCCAGGTGACTTTGAGGTAGAGTAGGAAATGATGTCCTAGTCAGTGAGTGGGAGAATAGAAGATTTTCTAGAGCCTGGGAATGTGGCCAGCCCAACTTTGCCGTCCTGGCGCTCAAATGTCTGAAACAATAAGAATCAATGAGAGAACTGTGGGCAAAAAGCTGCCACAAGAACAGCAGCAGTATCCTCCCGACAGACCTGAAACATTCAAGAAAACAAAGAACAAGAAAAAAGGGAGGGATCCCCAAGACAAACACCACTGGGGAGCGAGATTGAATGGAGAGTCCAACGAAAGGTGATGCCGACCATGGGCCTACCCTGCCTTTGGACTCAGTCACAGCCACCAGGGTCCAGAGTGTCAAGGGTCCCAATCCCACCAAGGATCCACAGAGGTGCTACCTGCATATGGTGCCCACCCTGGACCACAGAAAAGAAGAAACCAGGCACTCTGTGCCAAGATCCAACCACTGAAGTAGGGAGACAGACCCGCAGGGTCAATGGGAGTAAGAGAGGGAGAAGATAGACCAGATACATGCAGCACCAAAAATGGAGGTAGAAATCCAAAAGGCACCCATACAGCGGTTGGTTTCGGCAGAAAGCGATTTACAATGTGCACTGGCCCAAGTGCAGCAGGCCGCTGATGACAGAGAAAGGGAGCATGAAGCTGTCACCAGCTACAGAGTGGCGTGTGGCAGAGCTGGAGATAGTGGCTTCTCTGGTCACTGCTGCAAAGGAGAAGACCAAAATGTTCCTCAAACAGATGAATGATGTGATCCTTCAGCTCGAGGAAAATACCATAAACTTTGATGACCTGGAGCAAGTGAACACAGAGTTGCAGGAGAAGGTGGAAGTGCTGTAGATACAGAGGAGCAACATGAAGAAGAGAATATGCAAGTTCCAACAAGCGCTGGAGGGCATTAGGTACTGAAGATGGAGTTGAATAACCTGGAGGAACAACTTCATATCCAGGTCCAGGAAAACCAGTCTCCATCTTCAGAACGTGGAGCAGCAGGAGCAACTGCAGAGACTGGAGGAGAAAGCCTAGGATCAGCAGGAGACCCCTGAGACCCCACGATGTGCATGTGTGTGGGATAGACAACCGGAGGAAAAGCTGGCCCTGCTGTGGGACGCTCTCCACCAGGTGAGCAGTGAGAAGGAGGAGCTTGCCAGCATCCTGGACACAAAGCAGCAGATGAAGAAACATCTGCGGGAGCAGTAGGACTGCTCAGAGAAGAAGATAGAGAAATGGATAGTGGTGGCTGAGAGAGAGAGAGCCAAGCAGCTCAGGAGCAGCAGGAGCAGTCCCTGGGCCAGTGCAGGAGTTCAGAACCTCCTGTCTCCAATGAGCGACTGTGGTCTGAGAAGGAGGCCCTGCAGCAGCACTTAGAGAGGCAGATCCAGCTGCTGGAGCAGCTGATGCAAGTGAAGGGCTCAACAAACTGGAGGGACCAGGTGGTGTCCCCGAAGTGGCAGGACACTCTCAAGTGCCTGGAAGCCACCAGATCACAGGAGGAATGCCTGCAAGCCCAGCTGAGCTAGCTTCCTGGCTTTCCCTGGGGAAGGGGAAGGGATGAGCCCTGGAGAAGCAAAAGGTAACGAGGTGAATCCCCCCCCACCCCATGTGACCATCATACAGGATGGAGAGGTTCCCCAGACCAAGAGTGACATGGCTCTGAGAGTGCTCTTGGAGGATGAGATCCACAGGGGGAAACTCCTGACCCAAGAATGGTGGGCTAGCTTCAGGCACCCCATGGCCAACCCAGCAGCTCAGTGCCAGACTGAGCTGGAGCCACAGACCCTCATCCATGACCTGCCTGATGAGGTGGACTTCCAGAGTCCAGCAGGTGAGCTCCACCATTGATGCAGCCAGCTTTTGGCACACATCCAAACTATCAAGGAGTCCCTCATGGTGTGTTGTAAAGAGCAGATGTTGGTCCTGAATGAGCTATGTTGGGAAAAAGCCCAGTGCATGCACTGGCTGTCCCAGGAGAAGATCGAGAAGAGGAGAGTGTTGAGGAGCTGCTGTCACTCCTAGCCAGGGAAAGCACAGACAGCAGTTTCCAGATGCCAGCACAGGCTGAGCCTCCCATCCCCCTCCCCAACACTGCTTCAGAAGCAAGTTGAAGACAGCATGGAAACTGCCAGAGGAGAGGTCAGGGTTCCCGACCCCATAGTGGATTCCCCCAAGGAGCAGGTCCTGCCCCAGATGCCCCACATCCAGATCTACCCACAGCTTCCAGGCTCAGGGGAGGAGTGCTTTCTCACTTTCTCCGGTAGACTGATGTAGATGACGACTCTCTATGTGACATACTGACTCTCAAAAGCGTTGGCAGCCACCAGAAGTAGGTGACCAAGTGGCTTTCTCTCAGGCCTCCATCTGCCGGGCAACGGGAAGGTTAAACTGGGGGTAGGGTAGGGCAGAGGCTGAAGGGAGTTGGCCCAAACTCAAGGGACATCTAATGGCCTATTGGTGGCCCATTGGTGACTTCTGGCATGCTAGGCAAACACTCTACCACTGATCCACATTCTCAGCTAGGATGATTTTTCCCCCTCCCAAACCCATATGGCCATTCCTCAGATAAATAGGAAGTAGGGGCTAGGATTAATATGAAGCACAAATCTGGTTCAACCCAAAATATTCCCCTGCCCCCTCTTCCCACACCCTGAGTTGAAGTTTTTCTTCTACCATTGAGGGATGAGAGAGGGAGGGGGGAGTCCCAAGAAAATACCAACAACAGTGGCCCCCTGAGTCCCACATCCTTCCCCACACAAGTGGTCCTCCAGATTCCAATCTTACCTGACTCAATGTAAAGTCTAAACTGTCTCCCTACCACTGCAAGGCTCAGGATGAAATAAAAGTCAGCCCAGGCCTCAGCCCACACCCAAAGTGGAAGCTCCTAGTCCCAGACCTACTTCCACCTCTGACTGCCCCTAGTTAGGCCACACCCACCACTCACCACTATGATGGTGGTGATGACCTCATGGATGGATTCCAGGAAGAAGGTCTATGGCAAAGAGCAGAAGCATCAGGGTGAGCAGGGCAGAAGGAGGTGGGGTGATTGCTCTGGGATCTTCCTTGGAGCCCTCCCATCCAGCCAGAACCATGCTGACCCAAAGCACGAACAAGGCCAGGGGGTGAGACGAGATGGAGGAGCACAGGATTAAAGGAGGTACTGCTTTGTCTTGGAGGACTTGATTAATTCCAATTATAATTAATTCCAATTACATTTGGCCCATGCCAATCCCAAAGACATCATGCAATGCCTCTCCGTGTTGTTGTTGGTCGTGAAGGCTGTCCCTGAGCTCTTTTTCTCAAGGCTGGCACTCTACCACTTGAGCCACAATGCCAATTTTTTTTTCTGATGGTTCATCGATAAGAGTCTCATACACTGTCCTGCCCAGACTGGCTTGGCACCATGATCCTCCAGATCTCAGCTTCCTGCGTAGCTAGAATGACAGGCATGAGCCACCAGTGCCCAGTATGTGATGCCTTTTGAAGGCATCTTGGCGAGTCTGTAAAGGAGCCCCAAAGGGCCTGGATAGACGATGACCCAATCAAGGAGCTGGGATGGGGGAAGGTTGACCTTCTAGCCATTCTGTTCCTCCAAAATTGAAGATGCCAGGTGATGTTGTATGCACCAAACACCTGGGCCAGCAGCCACCAGGCTTAGTGGGGGAAAAAGTAGAGAATACCCAAAGACTGCAGTGTAGAAATCTCTGATTTTGCATTCATGTGGTGTGTGTGTTTGTGTTTGTGTGTGTGTGTGTGTGTGTGTGTGTGTGTGTGTGTGTGTGTGTGTGTGTGTGTGTGCAGCCCCACTTCCTTTTTGATGGTTAATTGTAGGTATGAGTCTCAAGGACTTTGCTGTCCATGGTGGCTTTGAATCATGATTGGGGGCCCCAGGGAAGCAAGAGTAAACACAAGTGACAAGTACAATCCCTATTGTGGGCCACTCCTGCCCCCTGGTGGCCACACACGGAACATGCGGTCTCATGCCATTATCCTCTAGAGTTCAATATGGGCAAGTTACTAGGGCCAAGCTGACTTTTGCTCACCCTGATTGCTGATGCCTGAGTAGGTCTGTTCCACCCTAGGCCCAGAGAGCTCCAGGAGGCCCAGCTTTCCAGGGCAACAGGGAAGGGAGAGGCTGAGCTAAGAGCCTTTGCCCACGGATACCCTAACTTGGCCTTACTTATCACCATAAGACCTGTCAAAGAAAAACCCCAAAAAACAAAATTGGATCTGTGCCTCCAAGTGTTAGAGCTCTAGCATTGAACCAAAGAGCTCAGGGACAGGGCCCCCAAGCTTTTAGTTAAAGACCCCCAGCTGACTTCCCTCATAAAACACAGCTTGTCTAAATGTGAACTGGTAGGATTTGTGAAGTGTTTCTGAAGAATGGTGATACTGAAGAAAGCACCCTAATTCTAATGACAGCTGAACTTGTGACATACAGCTATGTGCTGAGTCCTTCACAGGGCGCTATTTACTGGGTCCTTCCCTCATGGGAGTTATATGCTGAGTCCTTAAAAAGATGCTGTTTGCTGAGTCATCCCAAAGGGTGCTATGTGCTGAATCCCTGAGAAGAGTGGGCCATCCTGGTTTTTTTTAAAGGGGGCTTTTTGCTGAGTCCATTACACAAAGTAATGTACTCTGAGTCCTTCAAAAGTTGTGGTGTGTTAATGCATCCTAAAGGGTCCTGCTATGTGTGAGCCATTGAGAAGAGAGGGATGAAGTGTATTTTGAGTGCTGTGTGCCAAGTCCTTTCCATAGGGTGCTCTGTACTGTCCTTCAAATGGTGCTGTGTGCTGAGAGCTTCCACAGTGTGGTATGTGCTGAGTCCTTCAAAATTGTTCTGTGTGCTGAGTTTATCTAAGGAAGCTGTGCACTGGGTGTTTTACACAGCGTGCTTCAACACAGATTGTGATGAGTCCCTGGAAAAGAGTGCTATGTGCTGAGTGTTTCAAAGCATGCCATTCACTGAGTCCTTTAAACTGTGGGCTATAGACTCCCTCCTTCAAAGGGTGCTGGGTAGAGTACTCAGCATACTACATGCTGAGTCCTTCAAGGGGAGCTGTGTGCTGAGTCATTTACACAGGGTGCTTTGTGCTGATTTTGGAAGTGTGCTGTGTGCTGAGTCATCCCAAAGGGTGCTATGTTCTGAGTCCTTGAGAGGTGGTTATCCCCAACAATCACACAGACACAAACACAAACACACATACACACAGGAGTGTCACCATGCAACTGCTTGGTGTGTGGAGTGGAGGGGGATGGAGGAGAGTCTCCTCCAGCGGTGGGGCTGAGGGGAGATTCGATCCCCTGGGCCGGTACTGGGGGTGGGGGTAATGTTGAGCTGAGGTAAGGCTGCAATTGCCATGGTCTAGAAGCCTCAGGGCCCAGTGAGGGCTGCAATTGTGGCCAGGGGTGGGGGGTGGGACCCAGGGGAGGAGGGGGCGGGGCCCAGGAGCACACTTTGGTGGCAGCAATGGCCAGGAGCTCCAGGGGCATCGGTGTGTGTGCAGCAGGGGTGGGTGGCCCAGGAGAGGAGTGTGGGGCCCAGAGAGAGCTGGGAGAAGAGCGAGCATGAGCACTAGCACACGTGGAAACGGCTTCAGTGGCTGGCGGCTGCTCCGATCATAGTGTGGGTCCTGGCCGGGAGCGCAGAGCATGTGGAGCTGCATGGCAGGCACATCGCCACACGCAGCCCCTCGGAGGCGCCCAGCCATGGTGGCCCTGAGTCTGAGGTCCCGGTGCGGGGAGCACGGCAGAGGCAGTGGCTGCTGAGGCGGCGGCGGCCACAGGTTAGGAGGCCGCTGAGGCTGCGGTGGTGGCTGAGGAAGAGCAGAGGCTGCGCACAGCTACACCACGCGCCCGCGCTGGGTTTCAAACATGGCGCTGCTGGCTGGGACCCGGGGAGCCTCTAGCAGTCACCTGGCGGAGATGTTGCGCCCCTGGCCTGCTGGTGGCCCTGACTTGGTTCCAGCCCTCGGTTCTCAGACTCCTGGCGCCACGTGGAGTCGCAGCCTACAGCTTCTTCCAGCAGCACACGTGAGTGGCCGACCTGAGCTCCCGCACTCCACAACCCCCCCTGTAAACCCCATCCCCCACTCTACCCTTCCTCCCCACCCTCGCGGACCCGGACCCTTGCCTCTTGCCTCCCCATCCTGCCCTGCCTGTGCCTCCACCGTGCCCCACAGTCTGTCCTGGCTATGCCACAAATGCACCCCAGGGGTGGGGGGTGGAGGTGGGTGTCCACCTGGGGATCCCACCCTCATCCCTAGTGGCCAGTGTTCCAGGAAAAGGGGAGCTGCAGGGATGGGGAGGAGGGGACACCACAGAACCCCTGGCCTGGAGCAGTGGGAAACACACAGCTGTGCATCTGCACCCTTCCTCTCCCTGGTGGGAACCTGGTGGCTTTAGTCAGAGGTGGGGAGCTGCACCTCCACACCTACCTTCTCGGTTCTTTTCCCTTTTGCTGGGCAGGGGTTGTTGGATGCAGAAGATAGACTCCGTTGTTGTGTGAGCCCTTGTCTTCTGCGCTCAGTCACCCTTTCACCTGAGGTCATTCCCAGAAGAGCCCACTACAGAGGTGAGGGCACTGGGGTCAGATAGAAGGTGGGTATTTGGGAGAAAAACACACCCCCTCTGACACACATATAACCGGCCTGTACCCCAACCCCAGCATTCAACAGTTCTGACTGGGTGATCACATTTCCCAGTTCTGCCAGCTTCTGCTAGTGCTACCAGTCCATCTAGTCTCCTAGTCCTCACCAAGAATTTGCCACGTTGCCCAGAAGTATGTAGGAGGGAAGTAGGGAGTCCATCCATGTATATAGCCTTTAGGACCCCATCAAAGTCCCCAACAACGCCCCCACCCCAGGTCAGACACCTTTCTGGAGGCACCTGCTTTGTTTTCTGTCCAGGCTCTGAGAAGCCACGTGTCTCGGAACTCCTTCACCCAGCATCCTGGTCTAGGGTTTTGGTGAATGGGGAGTCAAGGCTTGTTGTTACCAATGGGAAGGGTCTGGCCCTTCTGCATTATGAGAGCATTGTTCCCCTTGGGTGAGATCCCTTGGTTCTGACAAGGGAACCCCTGTGCTCCAGCTAGTACATTGCCCAGGTGAGAAACCAACAAACTCAGGAGAGACACTGCTCTGAATCTGTGTGTGTGTGTGTGTGTGTGTGTGTGTGTGTGCGTGCGAGAGAGAGAGAGAGAGAGAGACAGAGAGAGAGAGAAAGAGAGACAGAGAGAGAGAGAGATCATCTTTCTCATTGTACAGTCACCTTGTCTAAAAAGAGCAAAAGCATTTTATTTGTGTGTATGTGTGTATTTGTTATTCTTTTTCAATTAATGTCCAGTATGAGCCCAGCCATAATTTTTGTTTTCTCTTTCACCGTTTCATGGCTCCTTTAGAGAAGGTCTCAGTAGATGTTCCTTTCCACCTCTTTCTTCCCCTTTTCTGCAGCCCACAGTAGCTGCTGGACCTGCGTCGGTCTCTTCTAGGAGGCCTGTGTGAACCGCAGACCAGAGTGGACACCTGCCCTTCTGTCTTTAGCCAGAAGGCTCATGAGGCTACTGTGATCACAGCCGCACTCTTCCAGCCAGACAGTCTGCTCTGGTGTGTATAGTTGGAGCTAATTCAAGGTTGGGAATGAGTCTGCCAAACATAAATAGGGAATTAGATGGGAGGTAGTAGGGCAGGGGCTGTGAATCTAGGAGAGTCTGGGAAGTGATGAACGGTGTGACATAGCAGATGGTTCACCACGACTGAGGATGAGAGGAGAATCTTACCCAGGGTATTGACCATGTAAGTGGGCATCTGGGGAGGGGGCTCCGGGCCCCCAGTGGTGGCGTGGATTCACTCTAGGGGCAGTGCACTGGTGGGTAGTCCTACCTGGAGTCCTGCAGACTCCAATCTGTGTCCCTCCTGGGCTGTTTCCAGCTAAGCAATGGTAGGCAAGTGTTTGCCCCTGCTGGAGCCTGCTTGGTATCAGGACATGGCAGTTAGCTAGGGCTCTCTGAATGCCATTTTCTGTAACCTACTGTAGGCTGTCTGGAAGGAAAAGGGGACCACTGACTTTGGAACCCTTTAAGTTTGATTGGGACAAGTTGAAATGCCAGCTTTTCCAGGGTTTTTTCCTTGAAGCTGGCAATTTCTACTAATGCTTGGGATAATGGGTCAAATGAGAAGGACCATTTCAGCCACCAAACAATGATATTCAAGCAGCACAAGCAGAGTTGCGGAGCCAAATGGTCTCCTGATATGAACGCCGTGCCTTGACTGCCTTTCTCTGGCAGCTGCCGATTCTCCTCCGGCTCTCTCTAGGGTGATCACTACATTTGAGAATGTTGTGGGGAGCAGAGATTGTGACCTTGCCATCTGCAGCCTGATTGCTGTGAGCAGAGACAATTCCCAGGACCTGTACTGGACTCTGGGAGATTCAGAGACCCAGGATGCCTCAGGGATCCTTTTCTGCAACATGAAAATTGGGGGCCGGATATGGTGGACCATCCAGTCTGGCACTAGGGAGTGCAGAGGAGGCCCCTTGAGCCAAGTTTTCAACTCAGGACAACCTTGTTCACAGCTGAGTGGGGAATGGAGTGCCATACAGCTGGTCAGTGGCTGGACAGAGATCTTTGAGAAGATAGTCATCCTAGAGGCCCCAGAATACAGTGAGTACATGGCTCACGTCCTTGGAACCAAAACAGTTAAGTGCGGTGGCACCAGGAGGGTGGGAAGAGGGAGGAGGGAGAACTGTGGGAGAGCTACATCAGGCTTTACCCCCAGCCAGGATGCTTACCTGAGTTGGATGGGACTTTTCTGTAGTATTGTCATAGACAGATGCTCATCTATTTATCTAACAAAACGTTACAGAGTGTGCCAGTTCCTGGGGGAGAGAGAGTTGGAGTCATACACGATGAAAGGTTCCAGTGCTGGTTCCATAGCACATGAAGAAATCTTGGTTTGAGCTGGATGCTGGTGCCTCACACCTGTCATCCTAGCTACTTAGGAGGCTTGAGACTCTTTATCTCCAACTGACTACCAAAAAGAAAATGCCAGAAGTGGATTAGCAGCTCAAGCTGTAGACTGTTGGCCTTGAGTAAAAAGGCTCAGGGACAGCACCCAGGCTGAGTTCATGCCCAGGAGTGACACAAAGAAAGGAAAGAGAAAGAGAGGAGGGAAGGATGGAGGGAGAAAAGGAGGAAAGGAAGGAAGAAGGGAGCATGCAAGCCTTGGTTTGGAGTCCCTAGATCAAGGGAGCCAACCATTCACAATGTCTGTGGGGACAGTTCCAGAGCCTAAAGCTAGTGTGTAGGACCAAGCCACTGACCCATTCATGACATCAGCAACTTCATGACATACAAATCTGAGTGGTCGCTGACTGCAGAAGGAAGTAGCCTCGGGTAGACCCTAGGGCTCAGGGTGGGTCACAGAGTTTCAATTTCCCCTGGCTCATGGAGTTTATTTTCTGGTCAGATAAGAAGATACTGTCCAAGCGCTAGGTAGGTATAGGCTGAGGGAGTGTCCAGAGGGGGGTGGCAAGGGATTAGCAGGGAGATGAAGAGGGAGGACAATCCCAGATCCAGTGACTCAGGCCTAGACCATCAGTGATAGAATCTTCGACCCAGCCACATGGCTATTAAAAGTCCTGGCACTCTGGTTTCACCATTGAAAACCTGGCTGTCGTCCACTGCAGGATGCCTGTGCAGTACATCCATGGGCACTGGCACTTTTGCTGGCTCAATCTGAAGATGACACCCCCAGTGTTCATTCCTCGACCAGAGACAGAGGTAAGCGTGCTACTGGAACAGGACACCCAGGGAATGAGGGCAAGAGTCAGACCCGTGTTGCCCCCAGACTTCCTCTAGGGGATTCTAGGGACCCCTGACTGCCATTCTCAGAGGTAGAGGTGGGTCTCTTTGCTGGCTCACCCTTTAGTCTAGATGGCAGATGTGGGAGGGGCCGACTGAAGGTTGAGGCTAGTGGGAAATCAGGAGGCACTGGGGTGGGAGCAGGGTTGTTTCTTTGAGGATACTCACAACCCAGGAACATTCCTGAGATGGATCAGCCCCTTTCTCCTCCCTGAGAGAGAGGGACCTAGAGCCCTCCAGTCTGCATCCCTTGGCTGAGAAATTCATTCATTCCCATATCCTTTGTTTGGATAACTAGATCTCACCTGGCTGCCCAGTGTCAAGGCAGGACAGTGAGAGATCTTGAGTCCTTGATGAGGTCATGGGATCCTCAGTATGGATTGTACTTGAATGTCCTGACTTGGTGCATGGTCAGTCCCATCTCAGCCTGCCATGATCTAGTACATAGAATCTAGAGACTCAGAGCAGGATGGGGTCTATTCTGTGAGTCTTGAGTATTGTGTGTGAGCTTTGAACTCCCGTGTGCTCACCTGCTTCCTTTTCTTGGGTGGGTCTATGCTAGAAAAAGCTTAAAACTAGGGCCTGGGTCTCATCCCTGGTTTCATGCTCAAAGCTAGCACTCTACCATTTGAGCCACAGCTCCACTTGCAAGGTTTTTGGGTGTTTAATTGGAGATAAGAGTTTTCAATGACTTTGCTGCCAAGGGTTGCATCCAAGTGCAGTCCTCAGATCTCAGTCTCCTGAGGGGATAGGATGACAGGCATAGAAAAGCCTCTTTGGCCGGGTGCCAGTGGCTCATGGCTCTCATCCTAAGTACTCAGGAGCTGAATCTTAGTATCATGGGTAAAAGCCAGCTTGGGCAGGAAAGACCCTCAGGCTCTTCTCTCCAATAAAGCACCAGAAAACCGGAAGTGGTGCTGTGGCTCAAGTAGTAGAGTGCTGGACTTGCGCTGACGAGGTCAGGGATAGAACCCAGGCCCAGAGTTCAAGCCCCACAACCAACAAAAAGAAAGAAAGTAAAACATCTTTGCCTGCAAAGGATGGTGGAGGTGTGTTTGTATGTATGTGGGGGGGGGGGGAGGTAGTGGTGGTGGTAGACATTTAGTGCCCTGCTCAGTCATCATTTTAGATGGATTGTCCCAAACTCTTAGTTCACGGCAGCCGATTCTTGACCACAGGTGAAGCTCTGGGTTGGATGTCCACCATTGGACCTAAGTCTCCTCATGGGACAGTTGTGAGTAAATAAGGGACTAATACAGAGGTGTCTCTGGAGCAGGGCCAGGCACAGAGGGAGCAGGTGTCAGATACAGTTCTCAACAATTCTGTGAGCATATGACAGGAAGTTGCCGGGAAAGGGCTCAGATGGGGTCTGTTATTAATCAAGCAACAGGTGTGGGATTATGAAACAAAACATGGCTGCCTTTCATCATTACCCTGTCCCCATGCGAAAGGGATTTTTCACTCTATTCATTTTTCCAGCTGGGGAAAATGAGTGATGGAGAAGCCAGGTGACCTACTCATGACCCCAGCTGACAGGAATCTTGGCCTGATTTCTCTGCCATGCTTCCTAGGACCCTGTGTGTTATTCAGTCCCTTCTTGTGTGGGAAGTCCACTTCTTGTCATTTGTGGGGATTGAATTCTGGGCCTGGATGCTATCCCTGAGCTCCTCAGAACAAGGCTAGTACTCTACCCCCTGAGCCACAGCATCACTTCCGGTTTTCTGTTGGTTCTTTGAGGATAAGAGTCTCACAGACATTCCTCTGGAGCCAGCTATGAACCACCATCTTCACATCTCAGCCTCTTGTGTAGGTAGGATTATAGGTCCGAGCCACCGGCACCTGGCTTAAGTGTAATTCTGGACCTCTGTCTCTCTCTCCCCCTCTCTGTCTCTTCTCTCTCCCTCTCTCTTTCTCTCTCGCAGGAATTGGTAGAATGCTGGAGGAGGTGGCCCAGCATTCCCATGTGGCTGGAACCCAAGGTGGCCCTCTCATTCTGGAGGTGGGCTGTGGGTCAGGAGCTGTTTGCCCAGCCTGTTGAACCAGCCCCTTGAGGTAAGCCCCTCTGTGCCCTGGCTAGACCGTGATGGTTATTCATTATCTATCCCATCAGTCCTTCCCCACGTCCCTCTGCTACACTGTTGAAGGAAAGTGGATGAGAAGGTGTCGCCTTGTCCCCCTGCCAGCACAATTCCGGGCCTCTGACCTATACCCCCACGTATCTGACGAGACCCTGGGTATAAGACAATAAAAACACTCTGTGTGTACTACGCTTTGCTGGGGAGTGTCGTTTTGGTTAGGGTGGCGGGGTTCAGAGGAAAGACCACAGACCTGACGCCTCCCGGGGGGACATTTGTTCTTGTGACAGAGCCATGTCATTGCTGTGGATAAGGACGAAGCCTCCATCAGACTGACCCAGAACAATGCTCAAAGATAGGTAGGTTGTTGAAGTATCAAACCCACTCATGTCTGCTTCCTACTCCCAACAAGGAGGTGTAGTATAGGTGGCCTGGCTCTGGGCCTAAGGGATTATAAATGGATGGTGGCAGTCAGGAGCTCATGGCTCCCACCCATCATTCTGGCTCTTTGGGAGGCTGAGATCTGATGGATGTTACTCAGAGAACCCCGGCAGGAAAGTCCAGGAGATTCTTATCTCCCATAAACCACCTAGCTCCCCAAAACCACACACAAAAAAGCCAGATGTGGTGCTGAGGCTCAAGTGGTAGAGCCTCAACCTTGAACAAAAGAAGCTAAGGGATAACACCCAGGCCCTGAATCCAAGCCCTAGGACTAACACAAACATAAAATAAATGAATAGTGTACATCTTTTTTCTGACTACCAAGAAAGATGTATTCAGTTTTCTTGCTGGTACCTGTAGCCAAAGGTAGGGGCTCACTTTCTTGTTCCAATAACCCTCTCCTTCTCTCCTTTATCTGTCCAGGCTTTATCAGTGCAGGACAGAATTCGGATCATCCCCCTGGATGTGACCTTAGGTACCCTCCCTCATCCACCTCCCTTGGGGTCAGGATCCTGGATGCACTCCCTGCTGAGAGGAGGAGGCATCACGTAGATGAGGGTAGGTATCCCTAACACCCACACACATACACACACAAACATCCCTAAGCCAACTCAGACTAGCCTTTTCCAAAGACATTTTATCAGCCTGGATTAACCGACCTAGGGGAGGAATTTGATCCCCTGTAACTGATTATTTTAACTTGGGCTTGCTAGTTCACAGGAGATAAACGGAAGCAAACAAAAACCCAAAAGCCTTTGGTGCCCGTCACCTCTGGCTCAGGGTCAAGCCTGACATCCTGGTGACTTGGGATGCAGAGATCTGAGGATCAAGGATCAAAGCCAGCCATAAGCTGGAAAGCGAGAGAGACACTTCTCTCCATGGAACCACCAAAAAGCCAGAAGTGGAGCTGTGGCTCAAGTGGTAGAGCACCAGCCATGAGCAATAAAACTCAGAGAAACAGCTCCCAGATCCTCAGTTCAAGCCCACAAAAAGAAATGGCCCTGTCATGTTGCCCACAGATTGCCCAGTCCTCGAGGCCCCTCTCACGGAGTGTGATACAACACCTGCCCCTGGGTGGTGTATCAGGGCCTTCAGAAATCCGGTGGTGGAATCCAGGCCTTCCCCTTCATGCATTCTCAACACACACTGGCTGGAGGGCAGAGTCTGACAAGGCTGGCAGCCTGCACAGCGGAGAGGCTCCAGCTTTTCCAAGGTGATCAGAAAGGGCTTCTTGGAGACAGCACTTGAAAAGGGGTCTTGCTTAACAAGGAGGATCTGTAGGAAGCACAGAGAACAAAGGTGCTACAGATGATGGGCAACATAGCAGAGCGTGTTCATTTCCAGCCAGGGCTGCTGGTGAGAGACTTGGTATAGATGTGCGAGACTGTCCCAAGACAGGCCCAAGGGATCACAGAAGAACAGCTATCCAGGGCTGGGATTGCATCCTAGAGGTAGAGCTGCCTAGCACACAGGAAAGCATGGGTTCAATTCCTAGGTCCTGCATACACAGTAAAAGCTGGAAGTGGCACCATGGCTCAGGTGAAAGGGCACTCCCCTGTAGACACAGAAAGTCAGGGACAGTGCCGGGCCCTGAGGTCAGGCCCCAGGGCTGTCACCATAAAACACTTCTCCCAGGGACCTTTCGTGACAGGTAGATGCACTGAATCTCTTAGTAGATCCATCTGTGCTTTGTGTCTCCTTTGACAGAGGGGAGCTGGACACTCCTTCTGCCCTGGGTACCCCTGGGCCCGGTTATCAGCAACCCTCCCAACGTCTTCCACCGGGACATGGCACAGCTGGCCCAAGAAGTCCTCAGGTATCGGTTGGGTGGGGCACGGGGACATAGGGCAGGCCCCAGAACTCCTTGTGGGTCTGATCCACCCTGGAAGACCAGGCAACCCAGAGGAGGCAGATGGGAGCTTAGAGGGGGTTAGTGATGTGGAGTGGGCCCTTTAATCCCCATGACCCCACCCAGATTCTAGCCTCCCTTTGCTTTCCCTGAAGGAGGTAGAGGAGTGTCTAGGTGGTAGTGTCTAGAGAAGGACTAGGTGGAAATTCTGAAGGACTAGACACCTTAAGCCATGAGCCAGTGGCTCACACTTGTCATCTCATACCTGTCATCCCACACCTGTCATCCTGCCCACTAGGGAGGCTGAGATCCAGAGGATCTCATTTCTCAGCCAGGCAGGAAAGTCCCTCCAGAGCCTCATTTCCAATCTCCAACCCGAAGTGGCACTGTGGCTCAAGTGTTAGAGCACTGGCCTTGAGGAAAATTAGACATCAGGGACAGTACCCAAGCCCTGAGTTCAAGCCCCTCAACCAAAACAAAAAAAAAAAAAAATTCAGAAACCGAACAAGAAAGAAAGACACCCCTTCCTTGCTTGCAAGAGATGGTGAAGTAGTAGTGTTTCTGTGGTTCTGAGACCAGATGCTGACCTCACAGTACAGACATTTCTAATAAGTCCCCAGGTTTACCCCAGTGTGAAGCCAAAGCAGGGTAGGTGGTGCCTTACCAAGAACTCCAGAGGTTATGGCTATGGCAGGCAGGGAGTGGGTGAATGGGATCTGGGGTGGAATGGTAGTGTCAATTATATGCTCTCCATCCATGGAAGAATGGTTTTGGATGCTGGTGACAAAGTCTGAAGTGTAGGGTTACATTTGGTTTGTGTCTTGATGAGTTGGGTTTTCCCTTGGTATAAGAAGGTGGCTGCATAGGAGGCTACAATGCTTGATAAGAAATGTACTCCTTTTATGGCTAGGGAGGTTGAGCATTTCTACATGTGTCTATTGGCCATACTTCTTTCTGCTTCAGAAAAGTTTCTCTTTAAGTCTTTATCCCACTTATTTATTGGGCAGTTGTTTCTTAGAGGATTTGTTGTTGGGGGATCTAATTTTTTGAGTTCCAAGTATATTTTAGATATGAGACACTTGTCCATTGTATGGCTCAGTGAAGATCTTCTCCCAATCCGTAGGCTTTCTATTGATCTTGCTAGCTATGTCCTTTGCCATGCAAAAGCTCTGCAACTTCATGCAATCCCTTTTCTCCAACCTTTCTTTGATTTGTTGTGTTTCTGGGTCTCTATTAAGAACATTTTGGCCTGCGCCAAGGAGACCTAGGGTTTCTCCTATTCCATCCTGTAATGTTTTCCGAGAGTCTGCTTTGACTCCGAGGTCTTTGATCCATTTTGAGTTGATTCTGGTGCAGGGTGATATATAAGGATCTAGCTTTAGTTTTCTACAAGTAGTTAACCAATTTTGTCAGCACCATTTACTGAAGAGGCTGTCTTTCTTCCATTCTATTTTTTTAGCTGTCTTTCTTCCATTCTATTTTTTTAGCTCCCTTATCAAAGATTAGATAGCTGTAGTTCTTTAGGTTCATTTCTGGGTTTTCAATTCTATTCCATTGGTCCTGAGGTCTGTTCTTGTGCCAGTACCAAGCTGTTTTGATTACTATTGCTTTATAGTAGAGGTTGAAATTTGGTATTGATATTCTTCCAGCAGGGTTCTTTCTGTTGAGGAGCGTTTTTGCTATTCTGGGTCTTTTATTGTTCCATATGAATTTTTGGATTGCCTCTTCTATTTCCTTGAAGAATGAGGTTGGAATTTTGATAGGTATCACATTGAATTTGTAGATAGCCTTGGGAAGTATTGCCATTTTCAAAATGTTAATTTTTCCAATCCAAGAGAATGGGAGTTTTTGCCATTTTTGGCTTAAGGGATCTAGTCCTTCAGACACCTTAAACCATGAGCCGATGGCTCACACCTGTCATCTCACACGTGTCTTCCTGTCCACTCAGGAGGCTGAGATCCAGAGGATCTCATTTCCCAGCCAGGCAGGAAAGTCCCTCCAGATACTCATCTACAATCTCTAACTGGAAGTGGCACTGTGGCTCAAATGGTAGAGCACTGGCCTTGAGGAAAATTAGACATCAGGGACAGTAACCAAGCCCTGAGTTCAAGCCCCTCAACCAAAATAAAAAACAAAAACCAAACATGAAAGAAAGATACCCCTTCCTTGCTTGCAAGAGATAGTAGTAGGGTTGCAAATCAAAACAACATTAAGATACTACCTCACCCGTTAGAATGGCAAAAATCAAGAACTCTAATAACAACAGATGCTGGAGGGGATGTGGACAGAAGGGAACCTTACTTCATTGTTGGTGGGAGTGTAAACTTGTTCAACCACTTTGGAAAGTAGTATGGAGGTTCTTCAAAAGACTCCACATAGATCACCCCTATGACCCACGAATCCCACTTTTGGGCATTTACCCAAATGTTTACAAACAAGACCACACTAAAGCTACCAGCACAACTATGTTTATTACAGCATTATTTACCATAGCTAAGGTATGGAACCAACCCAGATGCCCCTCAGTAGATGAATAGATCAAGAAAATGTTGTATATATACACCATGGAATTCTATGCCTCCATCAGAAAGAATGACATTGCCTCATTTGTTAGGAAATGGAAAGACTTGGAAAAAATTATATTAAGTGAAGTAAGCCAAGCCCAAAGAAACTTAGGTCCCATGGTTTCCTTTATTTGCAATATTTAGTATATATATGAGTCAAGCAGAAAAGGTTAGATAAGGTGATGTTAGGAAAATGAACCCTAAGGTTTATATTTAAATGTTTTTTTTTTCTTTCAAGCATTTGTTTCTAATGCATTTATAAGATTATTTCTTTGTTGCTTTGTATGTCCCTTGCCCACAGTACAACCCCTGCTTTCACTGTATTTAATTGTGGTATAATTTGTGGAGGGGAAGGGGAAAAAACAAGTCATTTAAGTAAGTATACAGGCTGACCCTTGCATCAATGAGAAGTACAAGTTGTCATATCAAAAAAGAACTTTACAACTTTCGTGGGGGGGGGGAAGGGTTGGTTAAGGGATAGAGGAAAGCTGGGAAGGGATAGGAAGGGGAAACAAAGGAGGAGGCTACAATGCTTGATAAGATATGTACTCCTTATTTTGCCCATGTAATTGTAACCCCTCTGTACAGTATTTTCACAATAAAAAAAGAAAGAAAGAAAGCTGAAAAAAAAAAAAAAGAAGTTGGTTGTAGCCGGGCACAGCCAGTGGCTCACAACTGTCATCCTAGCTACTCAGGAGGCTGATATCTAAGGATCACGGTTCAAAGCCAGCTTGGGCAGGAAAGTCTGTGAGACTTCATCTCCAATGAACCACCAGAAAATTGGAGGTGGTGCTGTGGCTCCAGTGGTAGAACACACAACTTCATCTGAAGAGCTGAGGCCCTGCTGGCAGGCCCAAAGCTCAAACTCCATAACCTACAACCAAACAAAAGGTAGCTGAATTTTCTGCATAACTGTACAGTAGAAATGCCATGATGTGTTGTGAACCATTCCAGACATGTGAGAGGCTCTGAGTTTTGTCTACAGTTGGTCTATGATGGTAGTGCCATCATCTCTGGGGTGGAATATTCAGGGTGCTCAGGGACTGCTGAGGGTTTGGGCTACCAGTGTGTATGTCTGTGTGTTCGTGTGTGTGTCTGTGTCTGTGTGTTTGGATGTAGAAGACCTGGGTCTTGAACTCAGGGCCTAGGTGAAGTTCCTATGCTTCTGTGCTCAAAGTTGGTGCTCTAACACTTGAGGTACAGCTCATTTCTGGCTATTTGTTGGTTCATTGGAGATAAGAGCTTCACAGACATTTCTGTGCTGGCTGGCTGGCTTTGACCTCAACCTCCTGAGTAGCTAGGATGACAGGTGTGAGACACCAGTGCCATATTTGTGTGTGTGTGTGTGTGTGTGTGTATGTGTGTGTGTGTGTGTGTGTGTGTGTGTGTGTGTGTGTGTGTGTGTGTGTGTGTGTGTTTTCCTCATCTTTCTCTGTCCACTTCCTGGGTGACTGTCTGCCTCTTTCTGACCTCGGATGGTGGTCCTTCTCCACACCACCCTTGCCTATAGCCTCCTATCTGGGTCTACAATGAGTCCTAAATTGCCAGAGACCTGAGTTCAAACTTTTCTTTGGGGCCCAAGTCCAGATGTCCAAATCTTTGGCCTCCTGCAGGGGATTCTGGGTCAGCCAGGCCAGCTGCAATAAAGTATTGCCTGTCTGTGGGTGGGGAACTTAGACATGGGATGTCCTGCCCTTTTCCTCTTCTAGACCTCTGGCTGCATGTCCCTCTCAGCAGGCTGGCAGTGAGTGGGGGAAGGGAGTTGCCAGTGGCTCTGGCCAACTCCAGCTTCATAGGGGACTGAAGGCCACCCAAGCAAGAAGGATTCCGGGCTACATTGGAGGTGAGGCCAAGATGGCTTGGAAGTGTCTGTTGGTGTCTAGGAAATGTCAACATACATTATCGCAGGCAAGTCAATCTTCCAGCCTTAGCTGGGCCTCTCAAATCCTTCTAGAGAATTCTGGATGCCCAGAACACTGAGGCACAGATTTTAGATTCCAGGGCCAGGGAATTGGGGTAGGAGAGACTGGTATGGCCAATACCTCAATGTTCTGGGCATTAGCCTTGACCTTGGTAGGCCCCCATTGTGTACGTTCACATCTTAACCCAGAGCTGGCCAGAAACAGGCCACTTGTGGTGGGGCTGTAGAAGTGGCAAGAGTGGAAGTGAGATCTAGGATGACCAATATCTGGATTTAGGGCCTGATGGCGGGGGCGGGGGGAAGGTGAAAGTGTCTTTTTAAAAAAAAAAAATCTCTAAGAGCTGGAACTCAGGGCCTAGGCACTGAGTTTCCTTTGCTCAAATCTAACACTCTACCACTTGAACCACAGCTCACATTTCATCTTTTTTAGTAGTTTAGTGGAGATAAGCGTCTCACGAACTTTTCTGCCTGGGCTGGCTTCAAGCTGCCATCTTAAGAGCTCAGCCTCTTGAGTAGCTAGGATTGCTGGTATGAGACACTGGCACCTGCTAAGGATGTTAGTGTGTGTGTGTGTGTGTGTGTGTGTGTGTGTGTGTGTGTGTGTGTGTGTGTGTGTGTGTGTTTACCAGGGCTTGAGCTCAGAGCCTAGGTGGTATCCTTTAGCTTGTTTGCGGAAGGCTCATGCTCTACCAGTTGTACTACAGTAGCTCTACTTCTCAGCTTTTTGGTGATTCATTGGAGATAAGAGTCTGCCCACCCAAGCTAGCTTTGAATCTTGCTTGATCCTCATGTGTCAGCCTTAAGTAGCTAGGATTATAGGCATGAGCCACTGGCATCCAGCTGCAAGGATGTCTCTTCATACTGTCTTCTGTTCTAACAGCTGTCTACTTGCCCTGGCCTAGATCTCTGATCTCCATATCAGCTCCCAGCAGCCCTTGACTGTGTGGAGAACATAAAGCTCAAACCTGCCAAATATCCTATTACTATGTTCTCACCGGAGGGTATGTTTCCTCTGAAGCCTGGAGGAGAAGGGGGAGGAGGAAGAAGGTTAGCTGTAGATGGGAGCTAGGCTGGGAGAGAGGTACACTGTCTTAGCCAAGAAGGAAAATGTGGCCAGATGTTAATAGCTCATGCTCTCATATTCCTAGCTCCTCAGGAGGCTGAGATCTAAGGATTGGCATTCAGAGGCAGCCCAGCTCACTTTTCTTTTCTTTTTTTTTTTCTGGTATCAGTAGGATCTTTTTGTGTGTGTGAAAATACTGTACAGAGGGGTTACAATTACATGGGCAAGGTAATGAGTACATTTCTTATCACCAGCTCACTTTTCTAAAGTGTGTGAGACTCTCCTTTCCCAATAACCACCTGAAAGCTGGAAGAAAAGCTCTGCCTCAGGTGGTAGAGTTGTTAGCCTTGAATGAAAAAGTGAGGGACAGAGCCCAGGTCCTGAGTTCAAGCCCTAGTACCAAGATGTGCCCATGCACACACACACACACACACACACACACACACACACACACACACACTCACACACACACACTCACACACACACTCACACACACACACACACACACACACAGGTAGGTTGTAATGATGAGTTGAGCTAGAACTGGGGGCAGTTGAGAGGCACAGTCATAGTAAATTCTGGACACATAAGTTATTTCTCCCCAACTCCTTCTCGGGCTGAGGGGTCTGGGCCATGGCAGTAAATTCCATGGAACCGGCACCTCCATCCATGCATAAGGTACAGGACCAAGGGAAGAACACGTTTTTACTCGGTGCATGATTGCAGACCTTCATCTGCCGCTGAACATTGTTGAGGAAAGCAGGGCTCTGAGCCCTGGGACTCTTGGGATAGCCACTGCTACAAGCAGCAGCCAGCCACCTGTGGATTCCTGAGCCTACGAGTCTTTCATGAGCCCAACTCAACACCCACCCAAGGTGTGCTTGACAAATTTGCCCCCGTGAGTAGGCATTACCTGCTGTGCCATCTTGCAGATCTTGCCCCTCCTGGCCCAGAAACCTGGTCTGAAATGTTGACTTACTGCTCAGATCCACACTGCACCCATGACAGTTGCCATTCTGATGCCATTCTGGCCCATGTCCTCCGTGCCCCAAGGCTAAATCCTTCTCTGATACTTTGGCCCGCTCTGTAGGCAAAGGTTCCCAAAGAGTGGTGCTTTCAAGACTTGTAAGACATGTAGATATTGGGAGACCCTTAGGGGCCCACTGGAAATTACTCTGCCTAGAGCCACAGAGTGAGGTTCAAGCAGGACAGGTGTTGCTCATGGGGCTAGAACTCTGGGCCTGGGCACTGTCCCTTCAGCTTTTCAGCTTACCACTTGAGCCACAGTACCACTTCCAGTTTTCCTGTGATTCATTGGAGATCAGAGTCTCCTGGACTTTCCTGCCCAGGCTGGCTTTGAACCATGATCCTCAGATCTCAGCCTCCTGAGGAGCTAGAAGGATAAACATGAGCCAGCAGCACCCAACTGATTTGGACTTTCACCACAGTGGACTAGGAACTCCTGAAAGCTTTTCTTTATTTTTTCTATGCCAGTACTGGGGCTTGAACTTAGGGTCTGGGCTCCGGTCTCTTTAATTTTTGCTTCAAGTCTGGCACTCTACCACTTGAGCCACAGCTCCATTTCTGGCTTTTGGTAGTCCATCGGCAAGAAGAGTCTCACTAACTTTCCTCCCCTGAGCTGGCTTTGACCCATGACTTTGATCTCAGTCTTTTCAGTAGCTAGGATTTACAGGGGTTGAGCCACCAGTAGCATTGGGCTAGAAGCTTTTCTTAAGCAAGTGTTCTTCCCTGCATTTGCCCTGACTCCTCCATGTAAAGGAGGCCTGAGGGTAAGGAGCTGTGAAAAATAGTCTTCCAGCCACAGGAAATTGCTGGGGTCCATGATGAAAAGCCAAGCTCATCTTCCCCCTTAGCCCCATTCTGGGACCTCCACCCTCTGCCCTCCCTGTGGCTCAAGTACAAACCTTGACCCAGCCTTGAATGTCCTGCAGGACTTGTGTGAAGCCACAGAACATTCATTCCACTCACACCACCTATTCTACACCACACCTCAGGAAACTTTGTGCATGTTGTACCTTCTGCCTGAGGCTCTCTATCTTGTTCCACATCTTAGAACTCCTGTGGAATTTTGGCACTAGTTATATCACCTCCAGGAGCCAGTCTTTCCTTCCCTTCTCCCTCTTTTTTTAATATTGAGTTGCTAGAGATGGAACTTGTGCAGGCTGACTGGCAAATGCTCTAGCTTGGTGTGTGTGTGTGTGTGTGTGTGTGTGTGTGTGTGTGTGTGTGTTGCTAGAGATGGAACTTGTGCAGGCTGACTGGCAAATGCTCTAGCTTGGTGTGTGTGTGTGTGTGTGTGTGTGTGTGTGTGTGTGTGTGTGTGTGTGTGTGTTTGCCAATCCTAGGGTTTGAATTCATAGCCTGGATACTATCCCTGAGGTTTTGTGCTCAAGGCTAGCACTCTATTACTTGAACCACAGCTCTACTTCTGACTTTTGCGTGATTAATTGGAGATAAGTGTCTCATATAGACTTTCCTGCTTGCAATTGTGATCCTCAGATATCAGCCTCCTGAGTAGCTAAGATTACAGGTGTGAGCCACCAGCAACTGTCCTCTACCCTACCTCTTACCTCTAACCTTGGCTCTCCTATGAGTACCAGAAGAATATGTCTCACCAGGCTCACTTTTTTGCCAGTCTTGGGGCTTGAACTCAGAGTCTGGGCATGTTCCTGAGTTTCTTTTTGTCAAAGCTAGCACTCTTATCACTTAAGCCACAGTGCCACTTTTGGCTTTTTCTGTTTCTGTGATACTGAGGAATCAAACCCAGGGCTTCGTGCGTGCTAAGTAAGCACTTTACCACTAAGCCACATTTGCAGCCCAAGGCTCACTTCTGACAGGAACTATGAGGGTGGGATTTATTGGCTTACCCCTTTTGGTGCAGAAATCGCTGGCTATTTCATATCTTTGCCAAGATTTCGGACCAGGATGTGACTCGGCAATGAGAAATGGTGAATGAGGGATAGCCACCAGGCCCCAGAGAAGTAGGCTCACATATTCTACAGAGGGATAGAGAATATGGAGCCAGAAATTTTGACAACTCCTACAGCCTAGGAACTGTGGTCTCCCTGGAGGCAGTGGCTGGCTGCTAGGTGTCCCCATGGGACATCTCAACCAGAACATAAGGCACTTGTTGCACTGCCCAGGCAAAGCCGGGGGGGCTTCAGTTATTAAATGGCAGAGAAGGATGCTTTGTTCAAGGTGCTGGCTCAGACTTAGGACTCTCTGAGGACTTGCCCAGGTTGGGGGGATGGACATGAGCAACCTGCTGAATGCCCATCATCCATCCATACACAGAGACATGGAGTTATTGCCTCCTTTATTGGGGGGGGTTTGAGGAAGGTCCACGGTTGTCCTATGAGCCTAGGCCCTGTCCCTGAGCTCCTTTTACTCAAGGATAGCACTCTGCCCTTGAGCCACAGCCCCACTCATGGTTTTTTTCCCCCCTGTGATCTCTTAGAAAGAAGAGTGTTTTGGACTTTTTTACCCTGGATGCATTCAAATTGGCATTCTCTACATCTCAGCCTCAGGAGGAGTTAGGATTATAGGCAGGAGCCACTGACACTTGGCTTTCTTTTCTTCTTGTTGTTCTTTATTTTAATCGTGACAATCTGAAATCTTCACAGTGTCATTCCAATGTTTTGCATTCAAAGTAATCTACCCAGGCCTGGAATTCGAGTGCTATGACTATCACCCACAAATGGAGGGAGATCCTGATGAACTCATTCTTGTTCATGTGAATGGTAATGGAATGTTATAAAAGTAATAATTAAATTTGCCGTTAATTCATGATTGTATTTTAGAATGCCACACAAAAATTATTGGATTTATATCTTCATTCTAGCACCAAGGTATGATTAAGGATATTGACTAATTTTTAATTAATGCTGTTGTAAGTATTTAACTATGATACTTCATTAAATGGAGTCATAATTTAGTAACTAATAATTGGTTATAACATATATATAATTTAATAACATCTTCACATTCCCTCTTTGTAAGTGTGTGTAAATATATATATACATATAGATGCAGGTATATATATAATATCAATCTACACATTTATCAATTGAGCACTACTGTGGCTTGGTCACAGTTCCTTAGAATTTCCTGGATGCTCAGTTTGCTGGAGGCTGGTGTGCTAAGACTGTACCCCATTTATGGATTGGGCAATGTAGGCTCAGTTGAAATTCCAGCATGGCCAAAAACTTATTTGTGGAGTAAGAAGCCAATTTTACACTTTTTGTTCATTCTCTGTGAAAGTCCTGGGTCTCAATACGATGTATAATCCATATGCAAATATATCCTATGAGATATGATATAATAAAGGAAATGTTATATGTGTAACAATACTAAATAAATAAGAGCAATAAATGTCATATGCAGTAGAACCTATGTATGTAAATAGATCTCATATATATGAATATTATTTTTTCCAGTGCTGGGGCATCTATTCAGACCCTGGGAACTGGTCTGGATTTCTTTTTTCTTTTTTTCTTTTCTTTTCTTTTCTTTGCCAGTCATGGTGCCTGAAATCTGGGCATGAGCACTGTCCCTCAGCTCTTCAGTTCAAGGTGAGTGAACACTCTACCACTTGAGCTACAGTGCCACTTCCAGCTTTTTCTGCTTATGTGGTGCTGAGTTATTGAACCAGGGGCCTCATGCATGCAAGGCAAACACTCTACCACTGAGCCAACTTCCCAGCCCCATGAATTTCTTGTCTATAATGATGGTGAGCTTTCCTCTTCACACATAGTGTCACAGAGTTACCCAGACCCTGAGTTCAAATCCCAGGCCTGCTAAAAAAATGGTGCAATTTCCTCACCAGGGTCTTATTGTTATTATTACTTTTTTTTGGCCTAGCACAGGGCTTGAACTCAGGTCTTCGCATCTCTGCCACAGCTGATCATTGGATCCTACCACCTTATTTCAAATTTCAGAGCTGGCAAAAAAATAAATAAATAAAAAGGAGAAGGATAAAACTGAGAAGTTCAAGAAGGCGGTTTTACTTTTTTTTTTCCTTTGTATTGTGACCATCCTGGGTCTAAATGACAAGCCCCAGAATGTGTACATGACATTGCATTGCTAATGTTTCGTGGGCTATTAGGGAAGCCATAGCTGAAACAAGCAACTTAGACCTGGAGGTCCAATCTTGGAACTGCCACTAATGAATGTGGGAGGTTCTAAGAAACACATTCTGATATACATCCGTACAAATAGAATGTTATAAAAGTAACATTTAAATTAGTAGTTAGTATATGATTATATTCTAAAATTATACACAACAATTACTCTACATTGACTAATTTTCAATTAATACTTTATTATGTATTCAATCATGATACTTAAAAAAGGAAGGAACAATTTAATTGCCAATAATTGGTAGTAATATCATATATGCAGTTTCATAATATACAGACATCTCTTGTTTTATATCTATCTATCTATCTATCTATCTATCTATCTATCTATCTATCTATCTATCTATCTATCTATCTATCTATCTATCTATCTACCTATCTATCTATCTGTCTATCTATCTATCTATCTATCTATCTATCTCTATCTACCAATCTACACATTTATCTGTTTATACACTTGTCACTCCTGGGGCTCAGTGTTAGAGTGCTCACTGAGTATGTACAAAGTCCTGGGTTCCATTCCTCACTACCAGTTGCACAGAAAAATCCAGAAGTCATGCTGTTGCTCAAGCAGTTGAGTACTAGCTTTGAGCATAAATGTTTAGGGACTGTGTCTAGACACTTACTCAAGATGCAAGACTTGCACCAAAACAAAACAATTGAATGTTCTGACTGCAAAGATATAAGAATAGGACTGCAAATACATCATTGTAGAGCAAGCTAGGAGTCTGGTGCTGAGAGCTGCAATCTAACCTGACTTAGCCAGAGGTAAACTGCTGCAACCCAGCTACACGGAACCAGATGCTTCTGGCTCAATCAGCCCTGTCATCCAAGATACTGGGGGGCTGAGATCAGACACTGGTGGTTTTAAAATCCAGCCCTGACAGGAAGTCTGCAAAACTCTGAGCTTTGGCTCAAAGTGGTAGAGCTCTAGCCTTGAGCAAAAGATCTTAGGACAGTACCCCCAAACTTTCAGTGGAATCCCCGTGGCTGACTCACCGCCCGCCCTACAAAAAACCCACCCCTCTAAATCATTAGAACTTTGTGTAGTTTGGTGACACTGATTAAAGCATCCTAATTCTAATGACAGTGTGTGGGATACAGCTATGTCATGAGTCTTATATGAGGAATGGTGTACTGAATGCATTCTTGCATCTGGTCCTTGTAAGAGCTCCACAGATTATTGTGCAGATGAGAACCTTGAGGTTCAGATATGTCCCCATGTCAGGGCCAAAATGATGTATGTACTGAACTCTAGTGAGTTTTTCTCCTGCAGACAATTGTTTTGGTTTATTTTTCTCGGTCATGAACCTTAAACTCAGGGCCTAGCTACTGACTCTTCACTGTTGGGCTCATGGCTAGCACCCTACTAAGGGGACCCAAGGACACCCATACAAAAGTGTTACAGTCTAGGCATCTGTGGCTGATATCTGTCATCCTGCCTACTTTGACACATTTTTTTCCTTCTCTGTAAAAATCCTGAGTCTCAGTATGAAGTATAATCCATATGCAAATATATCCATGTGATAAGATGTAATAAATGAAATAAATGTTATATATGAATAATACTAAATAAATAAATAATGAATAAATAAGTGTAATAAATGTCAAATGGAGTAAGCCCATGTATGTAAAAAGATCACATATATGAATATTAATTTTCCCAGTGTTGGTGCTTAAATTCAGCCTGGAAACTGGTCTGAAATTCTTGTCTTCAACAACAGTGAACTTCCCTTCCTCCACAGTGTCACACAGTTACCCAGACCCTGAGTTCAAATACCAGGCCTGTCAGAAAAATGGAGCAAATTCCCAGTCACGGCCTTAATTTATTTTGTCCAGGCCCGGGGCTTGAACTCAGCTTGTGGCATTTCTGCCTCAGATTCTATCACCCTAGGCTGGGGTGTAGCCAATGGACCCACATCCCATTCTGAGATCCTAGGACCCAAGTTCAAATCTCCGGACTGATAAAAAAAAAAAGGAGAAGGGCAGGGAAGATGGCCCAGTAGTAGAGTGCTTTCCTTGCATGCATAAGGCCCTGGGCTCGATTCCTCAGCACCACATAAACAAAAAGCTGGAAGTGGTGCTATGACTCAAGTGGTAGAACACTAGTCTTGAGCTGAATAGTTGAGGAACAGTGTCCAGACCCAGATTTCTGGCCCCACAACCAACAAAAAAGAAAAAAAGAGAAAGGGGGGGGAGAATAAGGATAAAACTGGGAAGTTCCAGAAGGTGGTTTTACTTTGTTTTTTTTCTTTTCATTGTGACCATCCTGGGTCTAAATGAAAGGGCCCGGAAAGAGTATGTGACCTTACACTGCTGAAGTTTGGTGGGTTATCAGGCAAGCCATAGCCAAAACCAGCAACCTAGGCCCAGGGTTCAAATTCTGGGACCGCCACCTACGAATGGCGGGAGATCCTAAGAAATGCATTCTGACATACATCCATATGAATGGAATGTTTAAAAGTAACAATTACATTAGTAGTTAGTATATGATTATATTTTAAACTTAAAAACAATAATCATAGTACATTGACTAATTTTCAATAAATATATTATTGTATTTTCAACAATGAGAAATGAAGGAATAATTTAATTATGGATAATTGATAGTAATATAGTATGTGTAATTTAATAATATACAGATATCTTTCTTATTTTATACATATATATCTGTACATATATATCTCTACACTTGTCACTCCTGGGGCTCAGTGGTAGAGTGCTTGCCTAGTATGTATAAAGCCCTGGATTAGTTTCCACACTATCACATGCACAGAAAAAGCCGGAAGTGCTGCTGTCACTCAAGCACAAAGAAAAGTTAGAATGTTCTAACTGCAACTATACAAGAACAGGACTTTAAATACGTCATGACAGAGCAAGCTGGGAATCTGAAGATGACGGCTGCCATCTATCCTGAGGTTAACAGCTGCAAACCAACAGCCAGGGGTTAACAGTGCAAACCAACTCCATCGAACCAGATGCTGCTTGCTCACCCTAGCTGCTCAGGGGATGAGATCTGACATTGGTGGGTTGAAAACTCAGCCCTGGCAGGAAGTCTGTGAGACTCTGAGCTTTGGCTCAAAGTGGTAGAGCTCTAGCCTTGAGGAAAAGATCTTAGGACAGTACCCACAACCCTATGAGTGCCACCCCTGAGTCTGATGACCCTCCTCCCCCACCCCGACTAACCACCCTTCTAAACTGTTAGATGTGAACTTGTGTGGTTCATGACACTTTTCTGAAGGAATGGTGATACTGATGAAAACATCCTAATTCTAATGACAGCTTGTGGGATACATCTCTATGAAGATTCCTTCCTGGGGTGCTAGGTCCTTCACGGAGTGCTGTGTGCTGAGTCAGGGCTGCTCAGGGTGGCAGTATCAGCTCCTTAGCCTGTGCTGTGGCCCTGGCCGGTAAGTGTAGGAACCTTCTCAATAAAGTTGCTTCTTTGTTACTAACTTTGCTGCGGTGGGCTCTGTCACTCCAGACGAATAGGTGGGTTTGCCTGCCTGAGTAGGAGTCTTCCTACTACACACTGAACTTCTGTTCTGAGCTCATGGTCAGTACTCAGGCCCTGTGTTCAACCTGGAAACCTAGTCACCCAAGGCCCAACTAGGAGAGGTCAAAGGTTTCCAAACCTGATGAGCTCCACCAGCCCTACATAACAGGGAACATTGTGATTTTGCAAATGTGCTTAGATGTAGCAAGCTTCGGAAAACCTGGGGAGGCACCATTGCCAATAATGAATCATTGCATTAGGTTCAGCTCCCTAGTTGTTGTCTGCCAGAATAAATCTTGAATTAATTGTAGCAGTTTGTTTCAACACTGGAACATATTCTAACAAAGACAGGATAAGTGCAGGGAACTTGGCCTGTCCCTGGAGGTGGCACAAATGAAGGCTTCCTGTCAAAATAGAGCACTGGGGAGAGAGATATCTTGGGGTACAAAGAGGCCTTTTTCTCCTGGTCTTCAGAGCCTGCCCACACTCATCATAACTAGTTGGCCGGATAGAGTTGTTTGTTAGAGAGCTGTACGGGAGTGAGGCCTTTTGACTGCCTGTTCTAACAAAGAGGCAGACTTCCTCCAGCAGCATGGGGTGTGAAGAAACCCTCAGGCTACACTGGGAACAGGGAGGGGAGCCCTGGAACATGCACTGTCTTGAAAGCACCCTCTGGGCTATGAAATCATTCTATTCAAAGCAAATTTCCTAGCTGGGTGCCTTTCTTCATAGCAACTCTGGATGTTTACCAATAGAAATACATTCACACATACACAGACACATGGAGTTACTGGCTCTTTTTTTTTTTTTTTTTTTTGGTGCAGGTCCTGAGGCTTGAACTGTGAGCTTAGACATTGTCCCTGAGCTCCTTTTGCACAAGGAAGCACATTATTGTGCCTTAAACCATGATACATCATTAAATGAAGGCATAATTTAATACCTAATAATTATTAGTAATATATTACATTTAATTTAATGATATATAGACATCTCACATTCTATAAATATATTTATATATTTAAATATACACTGTGATATACATATACATCTCTCTCTCTCACACTCTCCATGCATATATATGTATTTGCAGCAATTTATGCATCTATCTATTTATATATTGGCCACTCCTGGAGGTTAAACTTAGGTCCTGGGAACTCCCTGGCAGTGAATTTGTTTGAGGCTGCTGTGCTTACATTGATCCCTTGATGAGTTGGGCATTCAAGGCCCTGAGTTCAAATCCCAGCAGTGCCAAAGACAATAGGTGGGGTAAGAAACCAATGTTGACCTGTTCTGCTGTCTGTGAAAATATTGTTTCCTAGGTACAATAAGTAATACCTATGCAAATACATATATATGATGTATATTATAAATGTATATAAATATAATATTGCCAGTCCTGGGTCTAGAATTCATGCCCAAGGAAATGCTCTTGACTTTCTTTTATTCAAGGAGAGTGAGCTTCCACTTTACCCACAGCAAAATAGAGTTACCCAGGCCCTGATTTCAAATCCCAGGTATGGCAGATAAAATGTCCCAAATTCCAAGCCAGGACCTTAACTTTTGGGGGGGGGGCAGGCACGGGGCTTGAACTCAGTTCGTCACAACTCTGCCTCAGCCTTGATTACCCTAGGTTGTGTTGCAGGTTTTACACCCACAGATGAACCAAGGATCCTAGGACCCAATTTCAACTCCCAGCACTGGCCAACAAACAAACAAACAAATCAAAATGGAAGAGGAAAAACCAGAAAGTTTTACACAACAGTTTTACCTTTGTTTCTTTTGCACAGTCGACATCCTGGGTCTCACTGACTTGGCTTGAAAATTGTACATGACTTTGTATGGCTGAAGCTGGTGGGGTGTCAGTGAAGCCTGAGGTTAACCCAGACACCTGGGCCCTGAGTTCGATCCTGGGACTCCCACATACACATGGCTGAAGATACTAGGAAACTGGTTCCTATCTCTAGGAACACTAATAGAATATTTGAAATGTGCTAATTGAATTACTAGTTAACTAGTCTTTCTAATATAAAATTGTATGCATTAAATATAGGTCATTGGTTAGTTTAATTAATATTTTATTAAATCTTCTACTGTGATTAATTAATGGAGGAATAATTTTAGACCAAATAATTAGTAGCAACAGAATATATAAAAGTAAGATATAGACATCACTCTTTATATAGAGTTATACACTAGAATCTACATAAATGTCTATCTGTCTCCCTCTGCATATGTTTATAGATGCATATACATATGTAATTAAACACACACTGCATTTTACACATCTATGCGTTTATATCTTGGCCACTCCTAGGGCCAAATTTGACCGAAAACTCCATTTGCATCAGACTGGTGTGCTAACATTGACCCATGCCCCATTCATGAAGTGGGTTTTCTAGGCCCTGAGTTCAAATCACAGAACTGCCAAAACTTAAGTAATCCTGGTGGAAGAAGCCAAATGTCCCATTTGTCTTCCTTATCGGTGAAAGTCCTGGGTCTCAGGAATGATGTATAGTACATTGGCAAATCTATGTTGTATGTAATAAGATGTAAAAATGATTATGTGTGTAATCATACTCACTAAAATACATAGGAAATAAATAAAACACAAAATAAAATGAATAACCACACTAACTGCAATATGCAGTAAACATGTGTATGTAAATATGAATCCTGTATTTAAAATGAATACAAATATTATTTTTGCAAGAGCTAGGACTTGAATTCAGTCCCAGGGAACTGGCCTGACTTTCTTGTCTACCAGCACAGTGAGCTTCCCCTTCTCCCACAGTGCTGTAGATGTACCTAGGCCCTGAGTTCAAATCCCAGGACTGGCAGAAAAAAATGGCATGAATTCCAAGCCAAGCAGCCTCATAACTTTTAAAATATTTTAATGTGTTTATTTATTTATTTATTTATTTATTTATTTTTTGTCAAGCATAGAGCTTGAACTCAGGGCATGGCAACTCTGCCTTAGCATCGATCACTCCAGGCTAGGGTGCAGCCACTGGAACCACAGCCAAACCTGAGTTCCCAGGGCACAAATGCTGACAGGAAAAATAAATACATAAAACAACACAGAAACAAAGAATAAAAACCTGCAACTTTCAGATGGCTGCCGGTTTTACATTTGTTTTCGTTGCAAGGTGATCTTCCTGTGTCTGAATGACATGGCTGAAAAGTGTTGGAAACCTGGCATTGCTGAAGGCTGGAGGGCTACCAGGGAAGCCATAGGCCAACACTGCAACATAGGCCCTGGGTTCAAAGCCTGGTCCTGACCCCTACAAATGGCAGGAGATCCTAATAGTCTCCTTCCTATTCATAGGAATACTGATGGAAAGTTATGAATGTCAAGGTTGAATTAGTTGTTCCTGAATGATGCTGCTATAAAATTAGAGTGATTTTAGGAGGCCGATGGATTTTCATGAATATTTTTGACACATTAAAAGAATACTATTAATTACATGGACACAATGGTTTTGGGACAGTGGTTGATTTAATTAACAATTCATTAAGGATGAAAACAATAATATAAATGACATGGAGGCATTAAAAATACCCAAATATTGGTAGGAATGTAGCCTATTTAAATGAATAATGTATAGACATCTCTGGCACTCTATAAAGATCTATATTTATTTGTGTACTACCATCTGCATGTCAATCTGTTCTTATTTTCTCAACACTTGGGGCTCGATTTCAGGTGGTGGAAACTGCTTGTCAGCTCAATATGCCCCAGGCTGGCATACTGACACTCACCCATTCATGAATTGGGGCTTGTAGGTTGTGAGTTCAGATGCCAGCACTCACAAAAATTGATTCATAGAGTAAGAAACCCTTGGTGACACAGGTTTTCCTTTGCTGTGAAAGTCCTGGATGTCAGGTGTGAAGTTCATACATAGGCAAATCTATCCTTTATAATAAATGTAATAAATACTCCATGTGTAAGAACAGTCAATAAAATAAATGGTAAATAAATGAATAAGACAAAAAAAATGAATAGATACACTAAGCACAATATGGAGTCAATATATGGGGCTGAATCTCAGGGCCTGGGAACAACCTGGCAGCAGAACTGGCTAGAGGCTGCTGTGCTGACAGCCACACATAAATGAATTGAGCCTTCTAGGCCCTGAGTTTAGATCCCAGCACTGCCAAAAATGTAATCATGGAGTGGGAAACCGAGCATGACACATGATTTTCTTTTCTTTGAAAGTGTTCAGTGTCAGGTAGGATGTATAATTTGGATGCAAATCAATATGCTATGTAAGTAGAATGTCACAAAGTTAAAAAAAGTCATAGGTGGAAGAATTGTCACTACAATAAATGATAAACAGATTGAATTAATAATGAATCATTCTAGGATAAAACTAGATGTGGTAATTATAGGATGTAGATTAAGTTTAATTAATATTTTATTAAGTATTAACAGAATAAAAATTGCATAGAGACATAAATACCTAATTATTGGTAGTATCACATGATGCATAATTTAAGAATATATAGACACCTGTCTCATTCTCTAAAATATTTAATTATATGTATGGATGTATGTACATATATGATAAACAATAACAGGATATGAGTATTAATTAATGCTTTATTAATTGTTAGCTGGGACACATCATTAAATGGAGATATAATTTAATACCTAATAATTGATAACAATATTATCTATAATGTAATAATATAGACATCTCTCTTTTGTCTATATAATATTTATATACAACAATCTATCTATTTATACCTCCTTTACTCCTGGGGCTCAGTGATTGAGTGCTCCCCTAGTAAGCATGAGCCCTGGGTTCGACTCCTCAGTGCCACTAAGCAGAAAACTTGGAAGTTCTGCTGTCTTTCAATCAATTGAGTGCTAGCCTTGAGCACAAATGGTTAGGGACAGTGTCTAAGCCCTTACTCAAGCCCCAGCACTGCCACCAAAAAAAGGTAGAATGTTCTAACTGCAATTATAGAAGGACAGGACTTCAAATACCACATCACAGAACAAGCTAGGAGTCTGGCACTGAGAGTTGCCACCTAACCTGACTTAGGCATATGTAAACAGCTGCAACTGAGCTCCACAGAAGCAGATGCTGCTGGCTTACCCCCATCATCCTGGCTGCTTGGGAGCTTTAAAACCAAGCCCTGGTAGGAAGTATGTGAGACTCTTGGAGATGTGGCTCTAAGTAGTAGAGCCTTAGCCTTGAGCAAATGTTATTAGAACAGTATCCCCATGCATTGAGTTCAAGCCCTATGGGTAGACTGCCCCCCAAAAAAACACCCCACTAAACCATTAGATGTGAACTTGTGTGATTTGTGAAATGTACTTCAAACAATGGTGATACTGATGAAAGCAACCTAATTCTAATGACAGCTTGTGGAATAGAGCTATGTGCTGAGTCCTTCATAGGGTGCTCTGTGCTGAGTCTGGCACAGGGTGCAGTGTGCTGAGTCCTGCATTGGGTGCTGGGTGCTATTTCTTCACAGGATGTTGTGTGCTGAGTCCTTCAAAGAGTGCCATCTGCTGTGTCCTTCACAGAGTGCATTCTTTCATATGGTCCTTGTAAGAGCTACACAACTGAGATGATTATGCAGACAAGAATATGGAGATGCAGATATGTCCCCATGGCAGGGACAAAATTATGTATTACTGAAGAGTGGGTGAGTTGTCTACTGCAGACAATTGTTTTGTTTTGTTTTTTCTCAGTCATGAACCTTGAACTCGTGGCATAGGCACTGACACTTACCTCTTGGGCACATGGCTAGCATTCCACCATGTGGAGCCAAGGACCCCCTTGCAGTAGAGTGCCACAGTCTAGGGGTCTATAGCTGAGGTCTGTCAGCCTGCCTTCTCAGGAAGCTGAGATCTGAGGATCTGGTTTCCAAACTATGCCAGACACAAAAGGTCCCATGAGACTATTATCTTCAATTCACCACTAAGAAACCTGAAGTGGAAGCTGGATGCTTGTCACTCATGCTTGTCATCCTAGCTCCTCAGGAGGATGAGATCTGAGAATCATGGTTCAAAGCTAGCCTAGGCAAGAAAGTCCTCGAGACATTTAGCTCCAATGCACCATGAGACAACCTGAAATGGTGCTTTGCTTCAAGTGGTAGAGCACAAGACTTGAGGGACATCACCCAGGCCCAGACTTCAACTCCTACAAGCAACAACAACAAAAAAGAAACAAAATAACAAACCTGAAGTAGAGGGATGGGTATGTGCCTTAGGGGTTGGGTGCTTTGCATCTATGAAATCTGGACTTGATTTCTCAGGAACACATCACTAGAAAAAATCCTCAAGTGGCTCTGTGGCTCAAGTGGGAGAGGACTATTCTTGTACAAGAGAAATAAGGTACAGTGTTCAGGTCCTGAGTTCAAGCTCCAGGACTGGTGTATTTGAGCAAGCTTGCACACACACACACACACACACACAGACCAGAAGTAAAAGCTGTGACACAAAATGGTAAAGCATTGGGCTCCTTCACTGATCTCATGGTCAGCACCCAGGCACTGTGTTCAACCCCAAAACTTTGCCACCCAGGGCTCAACTAGGAGAGGTCAAAGGTTTCAAAACCTAATGTGCTTCAGCAGTCCTAGATGACAGGAAGCATGGTGAGATCAGACATGTGATTGGATTTCTAAAGCTTCCGGAAACCTAGCAGAGGCATCATAAGCCCATCATCGGCCTCAATGAAACATTTCTTGAGGTTAAGTGCCCTAGTTGTCTGCCAGAAGGACTCCTGAATTATATTGAGCACTGTATCTGAACACCAGAATACAGTCTTACAAAGGCAAGATTAGTGCTGAGAACTTGGCCTGCCAAAGGAGGTGGCACAAATGAAGGCTTCCTGTTAAAATGGAGCACTGGGGAGAGAGATAGCTTGGGGTACAAAGAGGCCTTTTTGTCCTGACCTTCAGAGCCCATCCACACTCCTCCTTACTAATTGTCCCATATGGAGTTGTTTGTTACACAGCTGTACAGGACTGAGGCCTTTTGTCTGCCTGTCCAGACAATGAGAGAGACTTCTTCCAACAGGCCTGGGAGGCAGAGAAACCCTCAGGCTGCACTGGAAACTGTGAGGGGAGCCCAGGAACATGCACTGTCATGAAAGCAGTCTCCGTGTTACGAAATCATTGTATTGAAAACCAATTTTGTAGCTTGGTGCCTTTCATCATAGCTACTCTGGAGCTTCACCCATGGGAATACATCCACACATACACAAAGACATGGAAGCAGATCCTGGGGTTGAACTATGAGCATAGGCGTCCCTGAGTTACTTTTGCTCAAGAGTAGTGCATTAACCTGGAGCCACAGCCCCACTTCTGGGTTTTCTGTGATCTCTTAGAAATAACAGTGTCATGGACTTTCCTATGCTGGCTGGATTCAAACTCAGATTCTCTACATCTCATCCTCTGAGGAGCTGGGATTTCAGTCAGCAGCCAGTGGCACCTGCCTTTCTTTTCTTCTTCATTTTTTAATCTGGACAATCTGACTACTTAACAGCATCATTCCAATGCTTTGAATTTATAAGTAAACTACCCAATGTTCTTTATAGGTGCTTTCTCTGAGAAGGAATTTCTCTCCTCATCTTTTCCTCTGGTCACAGGTTTGAAGCCAAAAGTGAGAAATGAGTGTCAAATGATTTTGGCAGCAAATGTCCACAGGACATGCCAGTTCAGTCACTTAGCATTGAGCTGCAGTGAATTTACTGTCTCAGGATGAGAGGACCAAAAGCTGGAGCGATCATCATACTGTCTGCATTGCTCCTTAGGCTTATAAAATTATCTATAATTATGAGTGTTTTGTGTCTCCAACTTAAGTATCTAGAACACACTAGAAGCATCATCATGTTTCCCTTTTGTTCTAGTACCTCTCAAGATTTAGACTAAGGGTTTGTGTGGAGCAGATCTTCGGCGAATCCCTATGGAAAGCCACTTGAAGTCTCCTCAGGAGATCTCTGTTCAAAGCCAGCCCAAGCAGGAAAGTCTGCGAGACTCTTATTTCAATAAACCACCAGAATACCAGAAGTGAATCAGAGGCCCAGAGGCTAGAGCTCCAGCTTTGAGAAAGAAAGCCGAACAGGAGATACAAGCCAGACCAGGCGGGAAAGCCTGGCAGGCGCTTATGTCCAATTAACAACCATATGGTTGGAAGTGGAGCTGTGGCAGTGGTAGAGTCTCAGCCTTGAGCAAAACGGCTGAGGAACACATAGGGCCCTGAGTTTAAGCACGGGATGGCCACCATAAAAACTCAAAAAGAGAAGGCCAAGTTTATGTATGATTGTCCTACCTACTTATGTGTGTATATTACCTCCCTGAGTGCAAACAGATTGTATGCAATGCTTCTCCTTTTATGTACAGATTTATTTTTCAGATAGGCTTTTGTTGCACATACTGCATCATTCTTTTTTTTTCAGGCCCGTGGCTTTTCTCTTCCAGAGTTCCAGGCCTGGTTCCTTATATGGTGCACACTTAAGATCTCAGCAGCCTTTTTTACATTTTATTATGAGGCCAAGGCAGGAACAGTCACAAATCAGGTAGGAGAAGGGAAGATCAGGGTTTTTGAAATAACTGGTATTCAGAAAATTAAACTTGGGGGATGTAAAATGGTAGCATACTTAGGTAGAAACTACCATTAAGAAAAAGATGAGAGGACTGGGATTGTGGATTAGTGAGAGAGGGCTTGCCTAGCATGCAAGAAGCCCTGAGTTTGATCCCTCTGTAGCACATGCACAGAAAAAGCCAGAATTGGTGCTGTGGCTCAAGTAGTAGAGTGCTAGAGACAGTGCCCAGGCCTTGAGTTCAACTCAAGTACAAGTAACTTCTCATCACCAAAGGAAACCCAGGAAGCTCTTGAACATCTGCTTTCAGAAGTGGAAGTCAGAGTGTCATAGACATTCCTGCCCTGGCTGGCTTCACCATGTAATCCTCAGACCTCAGCCTCCTGAGCTAGGGGATGGGCCTTAGGTCCTGGTGCTCTGCTAGGCCAGAAGTGTAATGACATTGACAATACAAGTCAACTGCTTATCACAAAGGGCTTGGGGAACATATTAAGCCTTTCAACAATGGACCTTTCATAACCCTGTAGGACACAAGGTTATAATTCTAGAGTCTGAGAGGCTGGGCATATGGATCTGCTAAACTTGAACCTTGAGCTCTAACTCCAATTCTGGTGTATATCAGCTTTCATTTTTCCAGAGAATGTTCTCCTAATTTCAAATAGGAAAAGTACTTTGATTAACCTTCATTTTTTCCCATTGTGTGTCTCGAACTCAAGCTTGGGCACTGTCCCTGAGCTCTTCCTCTCAAGGCGAACAAGCTACCACTTGAGCCACAGTGCCACATGGGGTCTTTTGGTGGCTCATTGGTAATAAGAATCTAACAGGCTTTCCTTGCCTAGGCTGTCTTTGAACTGTGGTCTTCGGATCTCAGCCTCCTGAGAAGAACGGTCCCAGGTGTGAGCCATTGGAATCGGGCCTATTGTTTTTGCCAGTGCTGGGGCTTGAACTTAGGGCCTGGGTACTGTCTCCGTGCTTCTTTTTCTCAAGGCTAGTGCTCTACCACTTGAGCACTCCACAGCTTCTGGCTTTTTCTGAGTATGTGGCACTGAGGATTCAAACCCTGGCATTCACGCATGCTGAGCGAGCTCTCTACCAGTAAGCCACATTCCCAGTCCCACCCTTACAATATTATCCCTCAACTTGCCTATCCTCAAGGAAAGACTTCTGAGTATAAATCATCTAAAAAATCCGTGTAGGAAGTTGTTAAAGATAAACAAGACACAGCTCATATTTGGGAGTGACTCCAAACATGTGAAGGCTGTGACAAATGCCTCCATTTAATTATGTATCACGTTTCAACACTTAATAAAGTATTAATGAAAAATGAGTCAATGTCCTAAATTGATGTGTATAATTTTATAATAGATGTGCAAAATGTAATAAATATTATGTGTATAATGATACTAATACAATAATAAAAAATCGTAGTTTGTAATAAACATACACATGTAGTACGTCACATATATTACACATGTACATAAATATTATTTTCCATTATAGGGACTTAATTCAGGCCCTGGGAACTCTACCCTGAATTTCTTTTCCTCAAGGACAGTGAGCTTCCCCTTCACCTAAGATGCAAAAGAGTTACCCGGATGGTGAGATCAAATCCCAGCAGTGGCAGAAATACTAGCCCCAGTTCCAAGACAGTCAGTTAATTATTTTTAATGGAAGGAGTTATTTTTATTCAATTTCATACTGAACATTTTAAAAACTGCAGTGTATAATTTTGTACAGCTATTCAGACATCCTTCCCTTACCTGCAAAGTGCTTCTCTGAGCTCTAAATTGTTTCCTTTTTTGTACATTTTTTGTTGTAAAAATGTGGTATAGAGGGGTTACAGTTACATGAGCAAAGTAATGAGTACATTTACTATTGAGCATTGTTGCCTCCTCCTTTGTTTTCCCCTTGCCTTCCCTTCCCTCCCAGCTCCACAGCTATCCCCCTCCCCCCAGCTGAGGTCAGTGACTTAATTTTTTGTTTTTGTCTTGGCACAGGATTTGAACTCAAGTAGTAGAAACTCTGCACCTTCCCTCACATTGCTACAGATTTACCAAGATCCTGAGTTCAAATCCCAGGCTAGGAAAGAAAACTGGCAGAAATTCCAAACCAGGGGGATTTTTTTCAATTTAGTTCAACAATTAATTAATTTTTTTATTTATTCTTTTTTATTTTGCCAACCATGGAGCTTGAAATCAGGCCATGGCAAGTCTACCTCAGCTTCGATTGCCTTAGACTAGGCTGCAGCCTCTCACCCATAGTCAATCTTGGGATCCTAGACCCTGAGAGCTTGCAGGAAGAAAAAAAAAAGTGGGACAGCACAAAAAGTGTCCAGCTGCAGACGACTGGTGGTTTTACGTTATTTTTTTCTTTGCAGGGTGATCATACTGAGTCTGAATGACACGGCTGCAAAGTGGAACTGAACTGATATTCCTGAAGGCTGGTGGGCCATCAGGGAAGCCATAGGCGAAACCTGCCAACATAGGCCCTGGGTTAAAAATCTAAGTCCTGACACCTACCAATGGCAGGACATCACAATAGACTCATTCCTATGCATAGAAATACTGATTGAAAGAGTAGTTCGTGCATCAGTCAAATCTAAAAGTGGATGTAATAATCCTAGGATGCTGATTTATTTTAATTGATAGTTTATTAAGCATGAAAAGAATAATATTACTTCAAAGGCAGTATAATAAATACCTAAGAGTTGGTAGGAATGTAGTAGGCATCATTCAGTCAGATAGATGGCTCTGGCACTCTACCAATATGTATTAATTGTATACCACTCAGATCATGACAGCTCTGTCTCAGCTTCCATCACACTAGCCTGGGGTGCAGCCTCCAGAACCAAAGCCGATCCTGGAATCCTAAGACCTGATGTCTGACAGGAAAACAAAATGAAAATGACATTAAAACAAGCATCAAGCTGAACATGGTAGGTGGTTTCTTGGCTTTGGTTCCTTGCATGGTGACCATCCTAGGTCTGAATGACATGGATACCACGCACAGGTGACCTGTCATTGCTGAAGGCTGGCGGACTGTCAGGAAAGCTATAGGCTAACCCCACAACATAGTCCCTGAGTTCAAATCCTGGTCCTGTCACCTACCAATGGCAGGAGATCCTAAGAGACTCCTGCCTGTGCATAGAAATTCCAATGGAATGGTATGCAACTCATGATTGAATAGTTCATGCAGCGGTCTGGACTCAAATTAGACGAAATAATCCTAGGACGCTGATTGAACTCAAATAATGGTTACTTAGGCATGAAAAGAATAATATTCCTTCAATGGAGGCATAATAACTACCTAAGACTTGGTAGGAACGTAGCAGATGTCATTGAATACTAGATACACAGCTCCGGCACTCTGTACTAATATGTATTTATTGGTGTAGTACCACCTGTCTATCCATGTATAGCTATTTTGTTCGATCTCAGAGCCTGCCAAAAATGTCATACTGGAGTAAGAAGCCAAGTGTGACACCTGTTTTCCTTTTCTGTGAGAGTGCGGGATGTCAGGCATGATGGAGAACAAGTCTACAAATCTAAATGCTATGTGATAGGGTGTAAACAATGTAATACAAAGTTAGGTGTCATCATAGTCAATAAAATAAATGGTAAATAAACGAATAAACCAAAAAGTAAAATGAATGACCACACCAAACATAATATAGACTGAACACCTGTCTCGAAGTTCAATCCTATCTTTAAAATACATGTAAGGACTACGTTTTCCAGGGTTGGGGCCTGAATTCAGGCCTAGGGAAGAGGCCTGACTTTCTGATCTTCAAGCACAGAGACCTTCCCCTTCCCCCAGAGTGCAATAGAGTTACCCAGACCCTGAGTTCAAATCGCAGGCCTTGCAGACAAAAAATAGCATACATTCCAAGCCAGGGAGCTTCATTAGCATTTCTCATATTTTTTAAAGTTCACTTGGCCTTTATTTGATATATTTTGATTTTATAACAAGAGAGTTTTTCAAAAAGGGGTTTAAACGTTTACATTTCAGCATAGCACATTGGTGTTTCCATTTTGACCATCTGCCATGAAAAGTGAGAATTAAAATCAGTACATCCTTCCTCCCTAGAGGGACAGTTCATGTTAATTCTATTTAGAGTTATTTCTGTAACTATAAACTCTCTGCAATTGTATCGTGTGAGTTTTCCTCAGTGCCTACCACAAAATACACTAGAGGAGTCCTCATACCACAAAAGGCTGGGTTTCTGAATAAAAACTCACTTCTGTGAGGACAGGAGGTACTTGTAAGCATTATGGGAATAAAGTGAATTTTAAAATGAGAAACTGAAACATTGGGACTGGAATGTAGCTCAGTAGTGGAGTACTTGCTTAAAGAGCATAAGACCCTGGAAGAAAAGGAAGACAAGTTTCCTAAAGCTCAGAAGGTTAGAATTTTATGATCTGTATGAACAAATTTCTTTCTTTCTTTCTTTCTTTCTTTCTTTCTTTCTTTCTTTCTTTCTTTCTTTCTTTCTTTCTTTCTTTCTTTCTTTCTTTCTTTCTTTCTTTCTTTTTGATGGTGGGGCTTGAACGCTGGGCTTGGCTGCCCACCTTCAGCTCTTCAACTCATGGCAAGTGCTCTACAGCTTGAGCCATAGTGCCATTTCCAGTTTGTTGGAGATAAGCCACAGTGCCGTTTCCGGTTTATTAGAGGTAAGAGTCTCATGGACTTTCCTTTCCAGGCTGGCTTTGAACTGCCATCCTCAGATCTCAGCCTCCTGAGTAGCTAGGATTGTAGGAATGAGCATCCAAAGCCCAGCGCATGAACAAATTTATCAAAGATTGATTCTGAGGAATGAAACTTGGAATACACTTTTAATATAAATAATTTATAATGCCATCCTTAAGGCACTATTTCAGAAGTATTTATTCATTGGCTAGTTTCTTAGTTTATTTAAATATATATATATATTTAATATATCTACATGTATATTATTAAAACATAGCTTTGAAGTGTACCTAAAAGCATGTGTGCTCATGTAAAGTTATACAACTGCTTGATTTTTTTATTTTCAGTTTGTTGGTGCCATAAATTAGGTGGGATGTGTGTACTGTTGTTTTGTTCTCTGTTTTTGGAGGATTTCTCTCTGCTTTCTTCCCCTACTCCCCTCTCTCTGCACTTGAATGCAGCTTGCTCTTTCTTGGCTTGATTGTTCATAGCTGATTTTCTACCACTTCAGCCATACCTGTAGCCTGGCTTTTTGCCAGTTAATTGGAGATGTCGTCTCTCAGGCTTTTCTGCCTAGATTGGCTTTGAAACTTCATCTTCCAGTTCTCACCTCTTGAGTAGCTGGGATTACAGATGTGAGCCACTGGGGTGCTTAGGGATGAATTCGACTTTGGTGGGTGTATTCTTTCTGTTTTTCTAAGCATGGGATCATCTACTATAGAATTTCTGTGAATGTCATGGGTCTGAAGTAAGATATATAATACATATGCTAATCTGTATAGTTCTCCTAAGATGTAATCCATTTAATACAAGTTATAAGTGTAATAATAGTTAATATAAATAATGAATGAATGAATAGTGCAAAAAATAAAATAAATAAACAGTAAAATAATATGCGGTAAACATAAGTATGTAGATATTACTCATTATTTCAAATGTGGATGAATATTACTTTAACAGGGCTAGGGATTGAATTCAGGCCTAGGGAACAGGCCTGAATTGCTTGTCTTCAAAGACGGTGAGTTTCCCCATCCTCCATATTGCATTAGAGTTACCCAGACTCTGAGTTCAAATCCCAGGCCTGACAGGAAAAAAAAAAAGGCACGAATGTCAAGCTGGTGAGCTTCATTAGTATTTTTACAATTTTTTTTTGTGGGGCTTGAGCTCTGGCCTTGGGCTCTGTCCTTGTGCTCTTCAGCTGAAGGCGAGTGCAGTACCGCTTGAGCCACAGCACCACTTCTGGTTTTCTAATGCTTTATTGGAGATAAGAATCTCATGGGCTTTACAGCCTGGGTTGGATTGAACCACAATCCTCAGCCTCTTGAGTAGCTAGGATTACAGTTGTGAACCACCAGCGCCCGGCTATTTTTAATATTTTAATATTTTTTGATTGATTGATTGCCAATCACTGTACTTGAACTGAGGTTGTGGCAACACTGCCTGAGATTCCATCACCCTAGGCTGGGATGGTGCTACCTCTGGACCCACAGCCGATCAGGGGATGGTACGCCTCAGGGACTGACAAGAAAACAAATTGAAAACAGCACCAAAAAAACGCCATCTGTGGATGGTCGGCGGTTTCTTGGTTTTCCTTCCTTGCATGGTGACCAATCCGGGTCCAAATGACACGGCTGCAACCTGTAGGTCACTTGGCACTGCTGAATGCTTTCAGGTTGTCAGTGAAGCCATAGGCCAACCTGAACACCTAGGTCCTTAGTTTGAATCCCGGTCATGCCACTTACAAAGGGCTGGGGAGCCTCAGAAACTATTGCCTATCCATAGGAGCACCAGAAGAATGTGAACAGTGTCACGGTTGGATGAGTAGTTCATCAATCAGTCTAGCAGAAAATTAGACCCAATAATCACAGGACACAGACTGATTTTAATTCATAGTTTATTATGCACTAAAAGAATACTATTGATTAAATGGAGTCCTCACTAAAGACCTGAGAATCTGTAGGAGCGTAGTATGTGTCATTGAACACTAAATAGACATTTCTGGCAGTATGTAAATGTCTAAATTTATTTATATTTATTTGTATACCATCATCTGCATAGAACATTTTTGCTAATTTGGCCAAATCTGAAACTTGTTCCCAGGTCTTGGGATCCACTTGGCACCTGCATGGGCTAGATGCTGCCGTGCTGACACTCACCCCTTCATGAATTGGGCCTACTAGTCCCTCAGTCAAGGTACCATCATTGCCAAATCTTCTTCCTGGAGTAAGATTCCATGTGTGACAACTGTTTTCCTTTTCTGTGCAAGTGTTGAGTGTCAGGTATGATGTACATATTATCTCTGCAAAGCTATATGCTATGGAATAGATTGGAACAAATGTAATAAATGTTATAGGTGTACTCACAGTCCATAAAATAAATGCTAAATCAATCAATGAATCAATAATAATAAAATATAATGAATCACTCCAACAAACATGATTTAAAATGAATATAGAGATATAACTCCAATATTTAAAATGTCTATAAATGTTATGTTTTTCAGTACTGGTGCTTGAATTCAGGCCTAGGGAAGAGTTGAGAAGTTCAAGCATGATTTGCATAGGAAATGAACTTAATTAAGACTGCATGAAGTGTGACAATAATAATTACATTTAGGAAATCGAGGCAGTGGGAAAGATCCAAGAATCGGTAGTCACATGGAAGATAGGATTCCAACACAGCTCACCACATCTCCAACTCTCTACAAACAGGCCTTTATTAGCATATTAATTTCAGCTTATGAATGGGTGAATATGGTTCTCCACCCCCACCACAGGGCTAGATCTCAGGTCCTGGGTATGGTCTAGCTCCTTAGTGGCTCACAAGCTGGTGTGCTCATGTGGACCCATTTGGCAGTTGGTTCTGCTAGGCCCTGAGTTCAAGTTCCAGCACTGCCAAAAGGTTCTTCCTGATGTGAGATGCCAAACCTTGTAGATGTTCTCCTATCCTGTGCAAGTCCTGGGTCATAGCTAGGATCTAGAAAGCATAGGCAGCTCTATACCCATGGGAAAATGTTGTCATCCATGTGAGTACAGTTATATATGTCATCCTATACTCAGTAAAATACACAATACATAGATGAATTAGACACAAAATAAAAAGATTAACTACACTGAAAACAAGGTGCATACCACACCCATATGTAGAGATCCTAGGTTTAAAGGAGGTGGGCTTGTCCAGTGCTGGGGCTTCAAGTCAGGCCCAGTACCAGGACTAACCTTTTAGTCTTCAAGGACGGTGAGCTTCACCTTCCCCCACAGTGCAACAGAGTTACCCAAACCTGAGTTAAAATCCCAGCTCTCACTGTAAAATGGCACAAATTCTGAGCTAGGTTTCTTCCTTCATAGTTTTTTCTTTTTTCTTTTTTCTTTTACCAGATCTGGGGCTTGAACTCAAGTCGTGGCAACTCTGCCTTAGCTCTGATCATCCTAGGCTGCAGCCTCTGGACCCACATCAAGTCCTAGAACCCTCGGACTCTGGGGTTTGCTGGGGAAAAAAAAAAAACCTTCGAGGGGAAAAAAAGCAGAGGAAATTCTACCTTTCTCTTTTATGTTTATTTTCCTTTGCATGGTGACCATTCTGGGTCCAAACATGGCTGCCTGCAGAGTGAAGTTGACCTGGCATGGCTGAAGGCCTGCTGATTTTTGGGGGAGCCACAGGCTAACCAGACAGTGAAGGCCCTGAGGACGAATCCCAGTCAGCCCTGTGATGATGAGGGAATGGCTGGAGATCCTAGGACACTTGTTTCCAGACCTTGGAAGAGTCGTAGAATGCAATCAATCTCATCCTTGAATGAGTAGTTCTTGCTTGATATGAGTAGAAAATCATAGGCAAGACTCATGGGGTATCGATTATTTTTAATGAAGAGTTGATGAAACATGACCATAATCATCACAGTCATGAAATGGAGGCATAGGGGCAGATCCAAGAATCGTTAGTCACAAGGTAGATTGGATTCCATCACTGGTCGCCATCACTGCGGGGCTCAATCTCAGGTCCTGGGAATGGCCTAGCTTCTTAGTGGCTCACATGCTGGTGTGCTTACCTGTTGGGTCTTCGTCCATCCCACAAAAGACGGACGGAGTCCGAGGAAAGGTAAGTGTGGCGCTCACCCGTTCCCTAGCCTCCCACAGCACAGGAGACAATCAGACACAGCAGGGAGCCAAATCCAGCAGGTAGAAAAACTAGTTTATTAACAGAGAGCAGCCCCTTTTAAAGACAAAAAGGGTGGGTGGTATGGTAAGGGAGGAAGAGGAACCAATCACTGTCAAGGTCACACCCTATCATTCACCTGGCTGGTTAGGCACTGATCGGCAGGTCAATTGGGGTCTGCCCACTCTATTCTCTCCCAGAGCCATCTTGGCTGGCCATGTGCTCTACAGTAAATTAGGCTCTGCCCACTCAACCCCCTCCCAGCGCCATCTTTGCTGCCCATGTGTTCCACAGATTCCCCCCTTTTTTTTTTTTTTAATGGCTGACCCACCTAGCACAGTAATAAACATCAGTCCCACCACAGTTAGAAATGTCCAAAGCAGTTCAATTAATACCTGGGCACCTGGTGTCGTTTAAGTAAGCCAGTTCCTTGTACGTGTCTTTAAGCTAGCACAGGAGTCAAGATGACCTTTGAGCTTTACTGTCAGCTCCCAATTGCTCCCAACATCATCTCCCCCTGTCTTTGCTTAAAGAAGTGAACCCGCCTGTCTTAGGTTGGGTGGATCGCCTTGTCTGCCTTGCCCATCATTGGGAACTTCTTCAGAGCGAAGCTGAAGGCCCTGTCTTAGGTTGGTCAGACTGACACCCCCTCTTACCCATCTCTGGCTGCGATTCCTCTGGGGGGGGGGGGAAATTCATTCATTTGGAGCTTGTTAACTGGCTGGCTAAGCTCATAAGAGTTTTGCAGTGCACGTATAATGCAAGGAAGGCATAGAAAAACCATCAGCAAAAGCATTCCCAGGCCAGGAAATGTCACTACTAGTCCTTTAACCTTAGTGAAGGATGGGATAGCAGTCTTTGCCACTTCAGAGTCCAGAGGTGGGGATTGTTCTAATCCAGCTATTTGCCTGTGGGGTTGGACAAAATCTAAGCTGGAAGCATAACAAAAGGTGGTTGTTTAACAATTAAGTATGGATTCAATGCTGCTATACAAGCAATTAGTAAAAGAACAATTAAAGCAGGTAACATTAAAATAATTAACTCCTACAAAAATATTAAGCAGTCCATAGGGTGGTGATCAAAATGAAGGTCAGGCCACCAGGTCGAAGGGACAGCTTCTCTTGTGGTGCTCCTGATGATTTCTGCATTGCCAGCATTGACCACTGCCCAGGTCACTTGTCGAGGTTGATGCAGATTCCATATGGCCGTTCACAGGATCGGGAGAGTCAGGACAGCCAACAGCTGGAGTGTCAGGACAGCTGGAGTATCGCCATCTGCTGGTTGCCCTTGGGGATGGTTAATAATTGTCTTTTTGGCTTTTGTCTTTAAAACATAAGCCTCGGCCATGGCCATTTTTTTTTCCTTGTTGGTTAGCTTATTCTTGGGCATCCTCCTGTATAGAGGAAATGGGTAAAAACTTAGGTTCCTGGCAGGGATCCAAATGGGAGTGTACTCCCCTATGGGAAAAACGCATCCAAATCCCCTGCTCATAGTAACTAGGGGGTCAGGTCCTCTCCATTGTTGTGTCAGGGGGTCCTTCCACCTGACTTTCACTTGGGGCTTAGGGTTTAGTTGTCCCCAGTGCTTTTGAAATCTGAATTCAGTTGCCCCTTTTGACAAATTTAAAAACAAAGCTATCTGTAACTGTATATGGGGGCTAACTCCCCCTTTTTTGTTTTAATAATTGCTCTTTAAGACATTGATGATTTCTTTTTATAATTGCTTGGCCTTGGGGATTATAGGTAATTCCTGTAGTATGATTAATATGCCATTTGTCAAAAAACTCTGACATTGCTTTGCTAACAAAAGAGGGTCCATTATCGGTTTTAACTTGTGCTGGTAGACCCAAGGTGGCAAAGCATTGAAGAAAATGTGCTTGTGAATGTTTAGTTCTTTCTCCTGTATGTGCTGTGGCCCAGCATCCTCCTGAGTAGGTATCTATAGAGACAAAGATATATTTAAACTTATCAAAGGCCAGGAAATGAGTGACATCCGTTTGCCAGAGGACGTTAGGTTTAAGGCCTCTGGGATTTACCCCGGGGGTTGTAACGGGGTACTTTTAAGAAAGGCTGGCATGTTTTACAGGTATGTACTATCCTTTTAAGGTCCTTTACAGGAATCTGAGGAAATCTATGCTGAAGACCTCTCCAATTAATATGGGTTAAATCATGCAAACAGGTAGCCTCTTGTAATGTTAATGCTTGTGGGCCAGTAGCTAACTGGTCTGCCCACTTATTGCGTAGGGGAAAAAACCCAGGAAGTTTTGAATGCCCTCTCAAATGTTGAATATGAATAGGGGCTCCCCGCCCTTCTAATAGGCCCTTAAGGGTAACCATAAGGGGGGAAATAGGGTTTTCATCCAGCTTAATATGTGCCTGGGGAATATGAGGGAGCAAGTTAATCATATATAGGCTATCAGAATACAAATTAAAGGGTTTTTGAATGTCCTGAAGAGCCATAATTACGGCCAGCATTTCTTTATATAGTGCTGACCCTTGACAAGGTTGAAATCTTTGTTGGCTCGGGGTCTTTTGTTGTTCCTCAAAGGCTGCATATGCAGAGCCTGCTTTACCTCCGTCAGTAAAACCATGAAGGGTGCCAGGAATAGGCGTAGGAGAAAATAGAGATGGTATTTTGAGGGGAAGCCGCCATAACATGACAGTCCATTTGGATGGCCCATAATGGCAGTCAATTTGGCCTAGAAACCCATCCAAGGAGAGAGCAAGACGAGCATTGGCTCGAGTGAGCCACTCAACGCCTGCCATCCGAAAAGGAAAAACAATGGAGTGAGGGTCGAGGCCATAATGCCTTTGGGCTTGCGTCCTTCCCTTCACAATAGCATCTGCAAGTTGGTCTGCTTGAGAATATACCCGAGGCATGCCCCCAGGGGAATGTGAACCCACTCTAATGGCTCCCCACTTTGAGTTAAAACTGCAGATATTAATGTGACCCCTGCAAACAACCAAAGGGAAATGGGCTCACTAATAGAATACCTCTTTAGAGAAACTTTATCCAGGGCTTTTTGGAACTGCAAAAATATTGCCCTATGGCTGTCTGTAATTGTAATAACTTCTTGTGGCGTCCTGTCTTTTAGCAGGGCAAATAAGGGCACAAGACTATCTTTAGGGACAGAAACCCATGGCAACAGCCAATTTATTTCCCCTAAAAGACTCTGAAGTTGGGTTAAGGTTAGAGTGGCCGGAATATCCAGCAAAGGCTTAAGGGGGCTGGCCTGAGTCAAGGTAAAGTGGGTCCCGAGCACCTTAAAAGGGGCTACCTTTTGAATTTTATTAAGGGCTATGGTAAAACCCCCCTTTTTTAATATGTCCAGAACCTGGGCCAGAAGGCCTTCCAGGCAGCTTGGGTCTCGGTGTCCCAGAATTATATCATCCATGTAGGCATAGACAAAGGAGTTATCTGAACCCAGCACAGGCTCTAAAAGTGTGGCCGAGTATTGTTGGCAGAAGGCCGGGCTATTGGCCATACCCTGTGGCAGCACTGTCCATTTAAACCTCCGATCAGGCTGGGAAAAATTAAGAGAAGGTATAGAGAAAGCAAACTTCTTGCAGTCATCTGGATGCAGAGGGATAGAGAAAAAACAATCTTTAATATCAATCACAACCAAGGTATATTCTGAAGTATTAGCAGGAGTCCAGGGCATGCCTTTTAGGGGCTTTCCTACTAGCTCCATCCTTTCATTTACCTTTCATAGATCTAGGAGCATCCTCCAAGCCCTGGAGGCTTTTTGAATAACAAATACGGATGTGTTCCAAGGACTTATAGAAGGGCGATATGCCTGAGGCTTATCTGTTCCTCCACCAGAAGGTGGAGGGCTTCAAGTTTAGGTTTGGTCAATGGCCACTGCGCCACCCAGATTGGGCTTCCTGGCTTCCACCTAATGGGAGGTACTTGGGGGGCAGTGGCCTTTAGGATTGGGGGTGCACCTGAGAGGGTCCCCTATGTTCTTCCTGTTTAAGCCTTTGTGCTTTTTCTCCATCCAGGATATCATCATATGATGCTCGATGGTCTGTAGTGACCACGACATCCATTTGTCTTAGTATGTCTTGCCCTAGTAAATTGACAGTGAGGTTCTTTGCCACTAAAGGGTGTATCTTTCCCTGTCCAAGGGCACTACCTCCTCCCTGAGTATGGTTCGGTCTGCCCCAGTGTCAATTAAGCAGTGAAACCTCTTTCCGCCTATGGGAATACTCATTTTAGGGCAGAGTCCTTCCTCCAGGGGGATAGTCCAATGGGCCTGGGTCACCCCGCCATGAGGCTGCCTGGGCCTCACAGCAGAGGGGGTTCCTCCTTGAGTTAAAGGGGCTAGAGGATGCCCCTCCCCAAGTTTAAAGACTTCCCCTCTAAATCAAACTTGTATCCCTCCATGCCCCTGGGGCAGGGTGTAGGGGGCCGTTTGCTCTCAGGCCGGTTGGCGGGGGATTGTTGTAAACAGTCCCTCTTAAAGTGCCCCTCCTGCCTGCATTTAAAACAAGTCCCCCTTCCCGATAGTCTTGGGGTTCCTTGGCCCTGGGCTGCCAGCGCCTGAGTAATAGCCTCAGTCATTGCAAATGCCTGAGCCTGTAAAGCTAAAGCTAGTGAGTGGGACTGGTGCTGTTGCATTCCCACATCCTGCGAGGCCACCACCCATCTGCTCAGGGAACTCTCTCTCAATCCCGAGCAGGCCATGAGGTGGTCTGCATTCATCCCTTCCCAGACCAGCAGCTTTACAAACTGATCTCGGAGGTTCCCTGCTGGCAGCTTGCGGTGAACACTCTGTTGGACTCGGTCTATGAAATCAGGTAGAGACTCACCCGGTTTTTGTCTCACTCCTGCTATGGGGGACTCAGTAGGCCCATCATCTAGTTTGTACCACGCAGCAAGTCCTGCCTGCCTCACCTGGTCACGGTACGGGCCAGGTATTGCAGCCTGTTCGACGCCGGTGGAGTAGGCTTCTCCCGTCCCTGCTAACATGGTATAAGTAACAGGTATTGCAGGTTGAGCGTGCCGGTTACTCTCTGCTCTCACTCTGCATTCCTCCTTAAAGAAAGCACACCATTTAATAAACTGAGAACTAGTAAGAACGGCTTTGGCCACATCCATCCAGTCCTTAGGGACACAAGGGTGATAGGCAATGTCTTGGAATAGGGTCTGGGCCCAGGGAGAGTTTGGGCTATCCTCCGCCACCGCCTTGCGGAGCTCTTTAAGATCCTTAGCTTCCCATGGATACCATTCCAAGGGCCTGTTAGCTCCTGGTGCCAGATTGACTGGATACGCTTGGGGAAGCGAATCCTGTGGCCGAGAGTCTGGGCTCTTGGGTGGCCCTTCCTTTCCAGGGCTCTTTGGTGGCCCTTCCTTTCCAGAGGAGGTCTCCGAGGAGGTTACTTCCCCGGCCCTCGGCCCCTCCATAGAAGGCTGGGAGGGGTCTGAGTCTTGCAAGTCCCTCTCACAGGTCTGTAGGGCACCATACCTCCCCTCCAATCAGGAGAATAGGGAGGGGGCCTAGGACCGTCAGTATCAGCTGGGTCAGAGGGGGTAATTTTTACCCTCGTTTTGACTTCTACTGTGCACGTCTCAGTGCGTTCTCGATTGGATTTGACCCTTTCCTTTTCCTTCTCACTTCCCAAGTCCTCCTGTACCCCTTCTAGGCCTAATGTTGCCTCTTCCTTCTCCTTCTGTGATATAGCATTACCCATATTTAGGGTTTCACTTACCCCAAGAGACCGCTTAGCCTCGGCCGGTAACTTTTCCTTTCATGCCCCACGTTGGGCGCCAGATGGTCTTCGTCCGTCCCACACAAGACGGACGGGGTCTGAGGAAAGGTAAGTGCGGCGCTCGCCCGTTCCCTAGCCTCCCTCAGCCCAGGAGACAATCAGACACAGCAGGGAGCCAAATCCAGCAGGTAGAAAAACTCATTTATTAACAGAGAGCAGCCCCTTTTAAAGACAAAAAGGGTGGGTGGTATGGTAAGGGAGGAAGAGGAACCAATCACTGTCAAGGTCACACCCTATCATTCACCTGAGCCTTCATGGGCTGGTTAGGCACTGATCGGCAGGTCAATTGGGGTCTGCCCACTCTACTCTCTCCCAGAGCCATCTTGGCTGGCCATGTGCTCTACAGTAAATTAGGCTCTGTCCACTCAACCCCCTCCCAGCACCATCTTTGCTGCCCATGTGCTCCACACTTACCTGGACCCTAATGGGCCTGCCAGTCCCCGAGGTCAGATCCTAGCACTGCCAAAAGATGAATGCTGATGTGAGAAGCCAATCGTTGCATCTGTTTTTCTGTCCTGTGAAAGTACTGGGTCTCAGCTAGGATGCAGTATGCTATATACGCAACTCTATATTCATGGGAATCAGTTGCCATCCATGTCAGCACAGTTATAGCTGTCATCATATGTAATAAAATACAAAATGGGCATCCATGACTAAGACACACAATAAAAATAATAACTACACTGAATGCATGATGCATTCCACATCTCTATGTAAAGAGAAATCTTATGTATAAAGCAGGTGAGCATAGGATTTTTGACAGTGCTGGGGCTTTAGTTCAGGCCCTAGGACTAGGCCTGACCTTGTAGTCTTCAAGGATGGTGAGCTTCACCTTGCCCCACAGTGCAACAATGTTACCCAGACTTGAGTTGGAATCTCAGAGGTGGCAGAAAAATGGTGAGAATTCTGAGCCAGGGTGTGTTGTTGTTGTTGTTATTATTATTATTATTATTATTATTATTATTATTATTATTATTATTATTATTATTATTATTGCCAAGCATGGGATTTGAACTCAGTTCATGACAACTCTGCCTCAGCTTCGATCACCTTAGGCTGGCGGGCTCCCATGGACCTGAGATCCTAGGCTCTGAAGTTTGCAGGAACAAATGACAGAAAAATGACAGAAAAAATGTCACAGGATAGATTTTTTTATATTTATATTTTATATTTTCTTCTTTGCACGGTGACCATCCTGGGTCTGAATTACACGGCTGCAAAGGCTACTTCACCTTGCATTGGTGAAGGCTAATGGGCTATCAGGGAAGAAATAGGCCCATGTGGCAACATAGGCCCTGAGCTTGAATCTTGGTCCTGACACCTACCAATGGGGGGAGATTCCAAGATATTTGTTCCTATGCATGGGAATAACAATGAAATGTTAGCAAACTCAGGATTGAATGAGAAGTTTCTGCATGTATTGGTCTAGTCCAAAATTAGATATAATGATCCTTGGACAATGATTCATCTTAATGAATGGTTTATTAAGCATGAAAAGAATACTATTCCTTCAATGGTGGCATAATAAATACCTAAGAGGTAGTAGGAATGTAGTTGATGTCATTGAATCCTAGGTAGATGTCTCTGGCACTCTGTACAAATATATATTTATTGGTGTTCTACCACCTGTCTACCCATGTATGGCTATTTTGATCACCCCTGTAGCTCAATCTCAGGGTCTGGAAATTCCCTGGCAGCTTCATTGGCTAGAGGTTGCCGTGTTGACACACCCATTCAGGGTCTGAATTGGGTCTGCCAGGACCTGAGTTCAGATCCCAGCACTGCAAACAATTGGATCATGGAGTATGAAGCTGAGTGTGATACCTGTTTTCCTTTTCTCTGAGAGTCCTGGGTGTCAGACATGATGGAGAACACATCGACAAATCTAGATATTATGTGATGGGTTGTCATCAATATCATAAATGTAATATGTATCATCACAGTCAATAAAAATCTCATATCTAAAATATACTTGGAATTCAAAAAATTAAATCCCCCAAGAACAAAGCCTCAAAGAAATAACTGCCCAATAAATAAGTGGGCTAAAGACTTGAAGATAAATTTCTCTGAAGAGGACAGAAGGATAGCCAATAGACACATGAAGAAATGCTCAACCTCCATAGCCATAAAAGAAATGCAAATCAAAACAACATTGAGATACCACCTCACCCCAGTTAGAATGGCTATAATCAAGAACTCTAATAACAAAAGATGCTGGAGAGGATGTGGACAGAAGGGAACCTTACTACATTGTTGATGGGAGTGTAAACTTGTTCAACCACTTTGGAAAGTAGTATGGAGGTTCCTCAAAAGACTCCACATAGAACTCCCCTATGACCCAGCAATCCCACTTTTGGGCATTTACCCAAATGTTTACAAACAAGACCACACTAAAGCTACCAGCACGACTATGTTTATTGCAGCACTATTTACT